>NC_139826.1:8538608-8908608 GCF_963691815.1 Echiichthys vipera
CAAAAAACTACACAACCTGACATGTTCCAGCAGTAATGTGATATGGAATTAAAACAACAACAACAGACATTACTGTAGCTACATGTTAACATTAGGGAAAGCTGTAATCTTTGTTGCAGATTGATTGTGTGGTTTTTGGTTGAGACACCTTTTATTGAGTATTTTTCAAGGTAGTTGCTGCATTAGTGTTATTCCACAGTCATTCCACTGCTACATGTATTGTTAGTTAGATGCTAACATCCGGAAAAGCTGTAATCTTGGTTGTAGATATTGTATAGTTTTTGTTTTAGATGCCTTTATTGGTGATTTAGAAAGTATACTATACTCAGTTAAATTCAATCTAACCATCTACATCTATTGTATTGAGCTGAAAGTTAAGTGTTGATGCCTGTGCAGAATGTGTTGACATGTCCAATAGATCTGATCTAGCATCCACCATTGCGCAGGCACACAGATCTCTTATGTTGCTGGACATTCGAATTTGGATAACTTATGAAAAATTGTGCATTACTTTTCACAAGTTATCATATGAACTGTAGTATGAGGATGAGGTTGAGAAAGGCATTGTTAGACTTATATTTCATTGATCTGATTTCAACTCTTCTTGAATCTTGGGAAATCAAGAAAATGAAATGTGCCATTATCCTGTAACCGACACTTGTGACCAAGTGGCCACTGCTGAACAAAAGTCCCAGTGCACAGATGGCAATTAGTTCTTTAGCTCCACTCATCAAGCCAGGCACTGCAGCACAACTCATATGATAAACAATGGCAATCAGAGGAAGATTAAAGTCAGTTATGAAATAAAGCAATCACAATACTTTGCATTGACTAACACTAAAAGTAGATTGCCATGCCTCTAGGTTAGAGTCTTTTGAGACTTCACCATGACTTCTCTATGTGCCCTGTGATAGACTGGCGTCCTGTCCAGGGTGTACCCCGCCTCACGCGTGATGTCAGCTGGGATCGGCTCCAGCCCCCCGCGACCCCGACAGGGACAAACGGTTGAAGATGAATGAATGAATGAATGAGGCCATAATAAAGTTGTTTCTGTGTTCATTATAGAGCATGATTAAAGATGGTGATGATGAAAGGTAGATGCAAACTCTGGTCTACTTGTTTAATCAGTTTTGTTCATCACATTTAATAAACTGATTTACATAGCCATCAAAACATCCACTTGGTAATTACCATGTGGTAAACACAGTAATTTCCTCAAGAGGCTTCATCAGATTTATCAAACTATCTCTATAATTATGAGTGCTGTTACACTTGCTATATGTGCTGATATACATTGTCTTTTTTTCCTAGTCTCATATCTTGACAACTGAAGTTTAGTTTATTTGAAAACAGGGACAATGCACATTTATAACATTACTGTAAATGTGCCAGAATAAGCCAAGAGGCTATTTTTCGTCTGTAGTCCCTAGACAGTTGTTAAAGTCACCCTAAAAACAGAAAAGAATGTAGAATATAGAAAAAAATGTATTCAAATTACAAAATTACTAGCCAGGGCAATCTACAAAACATGCACAGCAGTTAACAAGCATGACAAAATAGCATATATAACACCAATTTAGAAAACATCATTAAAGGCGCAAGACACATCACACCACAGCATGCAAAGCAGAAGCACAAATACAGAATGCATGCAACACAATAATAACAAGACCACAATAAGACAGCACTCAGTAAAAAGATAAGATGGCTACAGGTTCAGCACAGACGGACCGAGGACAGGAAGGTGTAATCAAGTGTTGGTGCTGACAGAGCTGGGCACCAATTAACCATCTCTTCAAATGAGCTCTGAATAAACTATAGCTATTCAGGTCTCTAATAGTTGCTGGGATGGAATTCCATTGTAGTGCAGCTCTAACAGAGAATGCAGACTGACTAAAATAACTTTTCCTAAGTGGAATAATACAGTCTCCTCTTGTTGCACCTCTTGTGAACCCATATGCAGTTGTTCTAATGTTGACGAACTGTCTGAGCGGAGGAGAGGTGGAACCATGTATAATCTTGTACATAAGACAAGTATTTACATATTTAATTGTCCCAACTCAGCAGGTTATATTTTCTTAATATTGAGCAATGATGAAAATCTACTGGTTTCTTGTCAAGGATTTTAACTGTTCGTTTATAGAGAGATTCTATTGGTTTTAGAGAAGTGTTACTAGCCTGTGACCATATAGTTTAACAGTAGATGATATGGGAAAAAAACATAGAATGCGTATACATCTTAGCCGCCTCTGTTGACAAATAAGCTCAAATGAACCTGAAATTTGAGGGATGGAATTTGACCCGGTTACAGACCTTTTTCACCTGAGCCTTGAAAGAAAGTTTAGAGTCAACCAAAACACCAAGGTACTTGTATTCAGATACAACCTGTAGCCTCTCGCCTGATACAAAGATATCCAGCTCAACACTAGGACTGTTCTTCTTGGTGAAAAAAATACATACGGTTTTAGACACATTCAGCTGCAAGCAGCATTGCTTTAACCATGCTGTTACATAAGTCACGAGGTTTGTAAGTTTATCAGCAACCTGTGTCATGCTGCCCCCCTCCCCAAAAGCCCTGTCTGCTCTGATTGGTCAGCACTTCCTGGTCTCCGCTCTGCTATTCCATCTCCATACTACTGCAGAGGACTGACCGTAACTGAGTGTATAGTGGGATTTTCTACAGTCAAAAGTCACACATAAAGCCTTCTAAACCAAAAACTATACAGCCAGACATGTTGCAGCAGAACCATGATATGGAATTAGGGAGAATTGAACAACATAAGCAACCAACATTACAGCTTTGTCTGCCATTAGCTTGTAGCTACATGTAGTAAACATCAGCTCATGGGTGTGCCCAGAAAGTAGAAAAACTGTCTGAAAGGAGACGTTGACAGTTCAGATCTGCTCATGAGGGGGTTAGACTAGATACCAATAAACACGTCTACCTCATTATTTGAAACTTTGATCATGTTTAGCATAAACATCCGCCATTATACCAATATATATATACATATATATATATATATATATGTATATATATATACAGCATATACCGAACATAAGGAAAAGCATAATAGGTCCACTTTAAGGTGAAATTAAACCCTTGATCATGATATCTAAAAAATAAAAAATAAAAAAAAAAGACTGTTTCCCTGAAATTTGATGTTGATATGCATGCCACCCTGAGGATGAATCTAAATTATTTTGGTAACCTCCTGGACTTTCGACTAGTATACAAGCCATTGTATCTCATACAACAACCTTTATTGTCATTTATCAATGCTCGTATACAGGCTTGTTCTTAAGAAGTAATTCAAGAGTGCCTTGGACCACACACAAACCAATATGCACAAAAGCCAACCAGTGTTTTGTGCTGTGAAATATTAATAATAAAGATGATGAAAAAGCAATTCTCTTGATGAAAACACAAAAGTATCCTCTTGTTTGACAACTTTAAATGTTTACACTTATATAACAATGATTAGGTTGAAGCCTAATGACAACAAAATTAGATCAAAATGCCCATGAGAACACACACTGTTGTCATAAAATAAATTGATTTAAATGTATTTTTCTGAACAAAACGTCAAGATATCATCCGTAAGATTTTCATAGAGTTGTCTTACCATCAAAGAGTGACTTAAAACACTGATCCTATGATCCACTTATGAAAGCACTTGTTCCTCTTTGCCAGGTATTACAATCTGTGTGTCTGTGACCACATTCCCTCCCTAAATGCAAAGGTTCTCCAATTTTAATGACATTGTTTAGTCAGACTTGTAGTAAGGGCATTCCTGTAATAGGGACATGTGTACAGTATATGGATTTAAGAGGGTAACATTAGGGGGACTGACTGGAAGTAGAGAGGTGAATGTGTTTCAATAAAGATTACAAACGAGCAAAAAAAAAGAAAAGGCAACATGTATAGCGACCACGAACATAACAAAATGGATAGCTCTGAAAGAACAGCGTGCAATTACATCTTACCACAAAATATGCTGCGAGAAATTTCAGTCTCAAATCTTGCAGATTACGGATTTAGGTAAAAATTTCTATCTCTTTGCTGCCCTGATGTGGCATTTGAATTTGAATTGGATTTTATGAATTTATTTCAGACATTTCAAAAAATAATACAAAATACAAAACTATATAAAATTAAATTAGTACACAAAATAAGATAAATGAGATTAAAAAAATTGTGACAACATATATACAATTAACTGCCTTTCTTCTTTCTTTTGTCTGAGTTTAATGTTACCTGTCATCTGTTGCTGGCTGGTTTGTGGTTTGCATATGACACTGATAACAATGGCCTGAGACGCCTTTCATATTTATTTTTTATTGTTTTGTGCAAGAATAAAATTAGGTATTACTGTATTCAGTAAAAACAATTTCAATGTTAAATTGACGCATGCATACAGGGTGTGCGTATCAAAATGTCCTCTCCTCTGCAGAGACATGTCGTGTCTCACAGGAGATACGTGTTGATGACAAAAAAGATGAAGAGCTGAATCTAGTGTTCAGACTCAAAGTGGATGATTTTGATTATGTGGTGTTTGGTAATTCAGGGACAGTAAAGTGCTTTGGCTGTGGAGAAGAGGGGCACTTTGTGGGAGCATGCCCTGATAAAATGGAGAACACTCAAACAGGTCAGACTGAGAAACAAATGCCTGAGGTTGAGGACATTCAGCCTCAAACTGAACATTAGGCTGGAGAAAAGTCAGGAGACGGGCCTGAAGCTGAGCTGTCGTCCCTGCAGCCACAGCAGTGGGCACAGTCACAAATAATGAGTTTTTTATGATTGAAAATGAAAATGTTATCAAAATGGCAGCAAGGAAAAGAAAAGGAAAAGGCAACAAAAGTGACTCCCAGGCCAAAAAAGTGGCAATGAGGGAGGAGGTAGAGGAGGAAGAAGAGGAAGTAGAAGAGGAAAAACAGGAGGAAGAGGAATTTACTGGAGTCAGTCAGCCTCTTACTGACTCACAAGTAACTGTTTTCCATTTTTCCATTTCCATTTTGAAAACAAAAATGTATTATTAATCTCAATAATAGTTCGAATGAATGACATAGGGGAAGGAGGGTTCCCAGAACAAGAGTACTACAGACTAAAGACACTGGTCCTGAGGATCAAACTTGAGCTTTTAAATGAAGAAGACAATGAGGACATGTAAGGCAGTCCGTCTTAACTTTTGTGTCATTTTTCATTTGTGTGTCTCTCCTCACATATGATTTCACGAGTCTTTTTAAAAATCTCAAGTATAATATAAATGGTGGCAGATATGTGAGGAAGAGGGCTTGCCTCTTTGAGTTTTTGAAACTTAAAGGAAGAAATATAGCAATGTTACAAGAAACGCACAGCGACACTTTGGTCAGGACAGACTGGAGGAGAGAATGGGATGGGAGGTGTTTTTTTCATTTTAGCAGCATCAGCGGAGGAGTATCAATCCTATTTGCAAAAAAAAAGAAAAGGTTTAGCTTTTTACTACTGTAAAGGAAAGAGTAAAGGGCAGACTCTTAGTAGTCAGGGCCACGTATGAGCTTCTTAACCTGGACTTTATTAATACATACACTCCTAACTCAGGCCATGCTAAATGGTTTTGTGAGTGTGAACTAGAAGAATTTTTATTTTGAGGAGGAGATTTTAACTGTACACAGAGCGATGAACTGGAAAGGAACCATAGTGAACCACATGCTGCTTCCACAAGAACCATGCAGCAAACCCACAGTATCAGTCGTATGGAGGGAACAGCAATACACATGGGTCTATAGCAGAGAAAACCTTTTAACTATGACTAGATTAGACAGGTTTTATGTTTTAAGCACCATTTTATTGTTTTTAAAGGGTGCTCTATATTGCCTGTTGGTTTTTCCGATAATGCCTGTGTTTATTGTGATGTATTTATTGCTAATATAAAAAAAAAACAGATCTGCATATTGGCATTTTAACACTGCACTAACTAACACTTTTGGAAGGGTTTTAGAGAAAGAAAGGGATATTTGAGTTCATTGAGGCTGTAATGGGACATAGGCAAGGCTGACATCAAGCATCTTTGTCTACAGTACACTCTCAATGTTTTTCGAGACATTAATAAGTCTATGAAAGATCTAGAGATAACCATAGTGGACCTGCAGAGTTGTGCAGACTCCACTGGAAATCAAGGCTGTATTGACGACCTCAAATCCAAAAAAGCCATCTTGACAGACCTGCCGGGCTTGAAGGCCCAGGGGGCTCTGATCCAGTCCCAGTTCCAGAGCGCTGCTCTAATGAACTCTCCTACCAAGTTCTTTTTTTAGCCTGGAGAAGAAGAATGGACGGAGCAGGATGATCCACGCTCTGCAGTTGATAGGAGGACAACAGCCGACCACAGCTGCACAGATAAGAGAGAGAGCTGTGGACTTTTACTCCGACCTGTACACTACGGAGTACACGGAAGACGACGATACCTTCAGCGTGTTCTGCAGGGACTAGCCCTCAGTTCTAGAGGGGCACCTGACTGAGGAGGAGATTTTGAAAGCACTGCAGCGCATGCGTGGGTGGGTGGGTGGTGGGTCGATGGTCTTCCCCCCCGGAGTTCTACAAGACTTTCTGGGAGGTAATGAAAACAGACATCCTAGAGGTTTTCACAAAGGGTTTTAATGACTGCATACTTCCTCAGAGCTGCAGGAGGGCAGTGCTCACTCTCCTCCCCAAGAAAGGTGACTTAATGGACATTAAGAACTGGAGGCCGGTCTCTCTGCTGTGTTCGGACTATAAGCTGCTGTCCAAGGTCCTGTCCTCCAGGCTAAAGCAGGTGATAGATCAAGTCATCCACCGGACCCAAACATACTGTGTGCCCATTGTTGACAATGTGTCAGGATCTGGTAGACAGTGAATCTTTGTCTGTCCAAGATTAATCTCACCATTTCCTCCACATGTCCATTCTGTCCACACAATGAGACCATTATGCACTGTTACCTGGGGTCCGTTTCACAAAGCAGGTTCAAAAAACTCTGAGTTTAACCCTGAACTCTGAGTTGATCTACTCTGAGATAGGAAACTCTGAGTTTTCGGTTCCAGAACAGCAGATTTGCGTTAGGTTGATCAACTCAGAGTAGTTTGACCTGGAGTTAAGCACGTGCACCACAAGTAAAAAAAGACAGCATCAATGGAGCCCTGATTCGACAAGTCACTATGGCAACGGGGAAGCGAAGGGCTACACTACAACTGGAATTGGAAATATTAATGCGCTCATACGGTGAGTTTGAGCAGGTTTACACCGCTGCAGCAGCAAAAGAGAGGGAGACGGTGCAGGAGAACATTGCGGCTCGGGTCAGTGTGTAAGTTTAAATGTAGTCCTGTTGTAATCACAGTAATATCACAGGGGAAACTGCTTGAGTGGGAGCCTTTTAGTTTATTTCATTTAAGTGCAACCCCGCGGGGGAGAAGCGCACTTGGCAGTAGCTTAAGATGAAACATAAAAACATACAGGTATTCAAACAGGTAAAACATCGGCAAAATCTCATGGTGACGCCTCATTTTGAGCATGTTTTACATGGTAAAGTAAATATTACCGTAAGTGGCTGTTTTTTATACAACATATAAATGTTGTATAAAATACTCCCATTTGCAAAAAAACGCAGCGCAACACACAATATCTGCTGTGATATAAGAGCATTACTGGTTGTTAATGTTGGAAATGTAAGGACGGATGAGATGGACTGTGACATGTAACGGTGTTGTGCCGTATTCGGCACCCCTGCCGTGAAATGGACCCCCTCGCATTATAGGTGATATTCTGGATCAGAAGGCTGTTGTTTCCACCTATAGGAGTAGTTTATATACAGCTAACCCAACTAATAGCACACACTTTTGAACCTATGAATTGCAAGAAAAGCTGGGATTATACTTAGGAAACGCTAAGTCAAATACATTCAACTTGCTCAAAAGATCCATTTCATTCATTTTGTAATTATGGCTGCAGTATATTAAGTACGTCTATGCGCGGTCTGATAATCATCTCCCGACGAATATTTAATTCTCTTTGCGAAATGCGTCACCTTCATCCACGGGATCGTTATCAAAAGGACATGCCATGGTAGTGGAAATATTCACCACCTAATATAACTTCTAATGTAGGCCTACTGAATGATTTTTATACGTTGTATACAAAAACTCCCGTTTGCAAAAAAACGCAGCGCAACACAGAATATCTGCTGTGATATGAAACGGTACCGCTCAAAAAGAGAATTGCCTGGAAATGCAAGAAAATCTATAATCAATAGTTTGATAATCATCTCCCGACGAATATTTAATTCTCTGCGCAGTAATTCTGCACCTTCATCCACGGGATCGTTATCAAAAGGACACGCCATGGTAGTGAAATAGTCGCCACCTAATATAACTTCTAATGTCTGATTTTTGCAGTGATTTTCTGAAAAAACAGACGGAACTATACTACGCCAAAACTCGCCCGCTGACTGAATGAATGAGGAAATCAAACACCGTGTGGCTGAAAGAGGGCGGAGACAGAGAGAAACTCAAGGTTTTCTGAGAAAAACCTGGTCCCGACCAGGTTAGTTTCCGAGAGCATGTTACCATGGTAACTGACCGAGAGGTTAAGTTACCTCTCTTTGTGAAACAGGCTAG
Source organism: Echiichthys vipera (assembly GCF_963691815.1). Taxonomy (NCBI): domain Eukaryota; kingdom Metazoa; phylum Chordata; class Actinopteri; order Perciformes; family Trachinidae; genus Echiichthys; species Echiichthys vipera. The sequence goes on from NC_139826.1 coordinate 8,547,235, forward strand.
AGTTTCCCCTCTGTCTCTGGTTTGAGTTACCTCCCTTTGTGAAACGGAAAACTCAGAGTTTCCCTCATTTCAGGGTTAACAGACTCTTTGTGAAACAGGCCCCTGGACTGTCACATACTGACAGTCTGTTTTTTTTTCAGACTGTGAAGAGTTTTTTCTTTAAATAGACTGCTTTTATTTTTGGTGCTGGCTACAGAAAACAAAATGCAAAGAAGTGGCAATTATTGAATTTTGTTGTTGGCAAAATGTCGATTTATAAAAGCAGAAAAAACTAAGTAGAAAATGTGTCAGGACAGGAGCTGACAAAACTGTTTGTGTCTCTGGTGAAAGCCAGAGTGAGAGTGGACTTTAGATTCCACTCTAATGAAGGACATGCAGAAATTTTTAAACCAGGTGTGTTACCACAGCTGTGTGTTCAGTGTAGGAGGAAGTGCTCATCTGTCACTCTGTGTTTTTATGAGGATATAATATAAACAGTATATATACATATTCAATTTTATTTTTTGACTGCTCATTTGTAAAAGCATGATCCCGGAAAAAAAAACCAAATTTATTGAATATAATGATGTTTTTAAAAAATCAAAGAAACCTCTCACTCACACACACACACACACACACACACACACACACACATACACATACACACACACACACACACACAAACACACACACACAAACACACACACACACACACTTGTTGTTTTAGCTTTATATAGATTTATTGTGTTTTGTGTTTTGCTTTTATAGTCTGTTAATAAATCTTTGTGTTTACAATATGTCTGTTAATCTAATATTACACAAAGTTGAATTTGCCTACCTCTTATGGGTTAGAACTACCAAATCCTTCAACTGACTAGCTATTGACATAGTGATTTTGTTAGTGTATTATTAAGTTAACTATTAATCATAATCCTAAATTAATAGTCCAGTATATTTCACAATACTTTGGGTGAGCTGTCACTTTCCCTCTTAAGGGTGGTGCCCCGAGGAACCCTAGTTTAACTAGAGTTATTTTTATTATCTTTGATAATTATTTGTGATAGCTAACATTAATTGATTAACAATATGTTTGTTGAGAATACTCATAATATGATCGTGAGTCAATCTTGCACTAACGTTATGTACCTGTAACTATTGTAATTTGTGAGATGATACCATGAAAAGCTCAAGTAACAGCTATATTAACCCTTGCCCTAAACAGGCCATATTCAAATTAGAAAGGCACCTGAAGAGCACAGACCTCTGCCTTATCATGCCTCGTCTCACAATCCTTCTGTAATGTAGTGAAATTTCCCAGTCGTGAACAACTTTTTACGATTATTTCACCACATGAATGCAGCAGAGTCTGAAAGGAAGTAGGCCACGAAGTATCATGAAAATCAGGTGAATAGTATATCTGTAATCATACTGTCAAACAAACTGACAAACAATCCCTGGAAAAACTACTTTAATGGTATTTATATAGCTAAAACGCTATTATTTCCCAAAAAAGCCATTACTTTCTATAACCAGAACAAAAGACAAACCTTTCCCATGGTTGCCTGAGCTTTTATAATTTGTTTTGTATATGCTGTGAATATCTTGTTGATCTTTTCATGAAGGGTTTATTTATTTATTTTAGTTTTCCATTATTCATTTTAATTATCAGGTAGTTGTGAAAAGTATGTGAGTTACTATGGTTAATACATACCATCTCAACTAGTACAGAAGGAAAAAACATTGGTTCCTCTTTGCCTTTCGTAGTTCTAACTTTTTTTTGGTCAGCATTTTATTTTTCCCCTCTGGTTTTCTTGTGTCTCGAAATTGTGCAATTGTGTGTGCTCTTTGTTACCCCTTTACAGGTATTTCCCTCCTGATGCTTTGAACTGGAAACGGTAGAACAATTGTATACCTAGAAATTAATGCTTTGTGCCAAGGCGTGGGCTGCAGTATAAAAAACAGTGCATATTGTAAAATCAAGTGCTCACCATCACATTGCATGCGGAGAGTTAAAACTACTGAACTAGAAGCATTTTTACAGGCTATATAATATTTTTGGAATACATTTTGTTTGTCCTGTCTTTGCCTGATTCATTGATTAGAGTAGCCTAAAACACTAACTGTGATGTTAGGATGCCAATGTGTCATTGGTTGCTTTAGAACACTATAAGCAGAAGTAAACATTATCTGTCATTAACCAACTACACTGAAGTATTTCCAATATAGTTGTGACAACTAAGTTTTATATTGTACCGTTTCTATCAGTTATGTAATATTGAACAAAGTAATTTGAGATCTTGGAACATTTCCAACATCAAAAAGAAGTCTGATGAGGCAGTCGTCAGTAGCGAGTTGTAAATGTAAACTTCTTACACAAATGAGTAAGGTATGGTCATAATGAGTTATGGTTATTGGCGTGTAACAGCCAGAGTTTTATGAAATGTATGCCTCCGTTGTTTAGTGTGTAATGTTGGACACGAGGAAGAGCACACAAACCTCCACTCTCCACCACAATTGACCACCCCTTTACTTTCTTTTCTTTTTGTAATGTGTTAGCGTAGTAACCTGGGTCTTTGGTCTTGTATGTATGTATGTATGTATGTATACTTATGAGAGATAGTACCGTGAAGACCTGGCTTGATATGGTCGATATTTTTTATTGTAATAAACGTGCAATGAGAAAATTCCACATGTAGCCTGCCAAGCCATTCACCTAACCCGAGCTACCGCTACCATGGCCAGCAATAGCCTTCACCAACACCAGCCCACATTACAACGACTTTTTAGTTCACCTCCTATATTTGGTCCGATTTGCTTTTACACCTCAAATGAACCGCACCAGGATTCACTTGCAAGCGAACCAAGACCCTGTTTTTTAGGCGGACCAGAGTTTGCTTGTTTGGTGGTTGTCACCTTCACCTCCTGCTCCACAACAAGCGGTAATCTCCTCCAAAGCCAACATGGAAGTGGCAAAAACTGCAGCTCCTCAAAAGGCTTAAGGCTGGCTCCTAAAGCAAGCCAATCCCTGTTACACAACAAGTAGATCCAACTATGAAATCTGAGTTGTCAAATAGATATTTAGAACATGCTCAAATCAGCATGACGGCACACCGTTGTTGTACCTGTTTCTGCCTGTTTGTCTGTATCACCATTACCCCATGCCCCCTTCGCCTTGTTTCCCTGTCATCCTCGTCATCCTTGTCTTCTGTTGTTTATCGTCTATGTATTACCTGTCCTACTCTGTAAGCGACTTTGGGTCTCTGAAAAGTGCTATACAAAATAAATGAATTATTATTATTACCGTGTTCTGTGGGAGAATCTCACTATAGGCTACTGTATAGCTGTTAATTTATGAACTCAAATGTATAAAAAAACTTGTCACGCCCTTTCAATGTATAATATGTTGCAAATAAATATATAGAGACCTAAGCACACTGGCAATCAACATTTAATGAGGTAAGAAATCTGATTCCCTTTTTTAAAGGTAACTTAGTCAATAACCTGAAAGCAACAACTCAAGCAATTTGATGGAATATACACTCAACACCTTCTTGTTTCAAAAAGGATAAAATAATACACCAGAGAAATTAAACCCACTCAGTGGCATCGGAGGGAGAATGCTATAAACCCTCACCTAGATTTCATCATCCGGTCGAGCAGAAACACGATTATGATGATTCTAAATAAAGCCTTGTACCGCACAGCACACTCAAATGTGGGAACACCCATTCCTGGTTGATCCATGTACGGTAGCTTTGCACAGCTGAATATAGTCTGAAGGTCAGAGGACATTATATTGTTTTTTTGCAACATCACACTGAGCTTAACCACATGACCAAGAAATTATGTGAGTCACACACTGCATGAGGCACTTACAAAAAAAAATGGAGAAGGCAAATCATAGACACTCCTCAAATTGATCTGAAAGATACACAATCCCATAACCCCCCACCTACAGAAAAGTTCTTAAGATTCATCTTCATTCACCTCATAGAACTAAGTATTAATTATATATACTGTTATTGTCATGATCTGGTTCTGTCAGTACCCTCCTCTCTTCCGTTATGTGTGAGTTTGTCTCCCCCTGTCTGTGTTTCCCTGCATGCAGGCCCGGAGTGGCTAATCGGGAGGACCGGGACAATTCCCGGTGGGCCGGTCTGACTTTTGGGCCGCGAGGGCCGGTGTTCAATTATTATTTTTATCTATTTTGTGCCGGTGTTCAGTCATGGCACTGAGTGGAGTGGGGATCACGTGTATGCTGTTACCGCTGTCGCTGGTCATATCAGGGAGCTGGCGGTCTGTTAGATCATGCCAATGAAACTGGGACGCGGACGCAGGTTAAGGGCACGCCCACCAACAAGACACTGACGCAGACGCAGCCTGATGTAACGTACGTGTAGTGCACTAGTCCGCACACTTCAGTGGTGTTTGCCTAGCTCCAACCACAGATGTACAAGGACAATAATAACCCAAAATGGAAAATAAAAAGAGCAAGGGTGGCGCAGAAAAAGCGAGGATTAAAAAGAGAAAAGCCCTGGAGACAGATGCAGCCAAATGTGCAAAAATCGGCAACTCTCCTCTCACACTCGGTCACAGCGTCTGGCAGCGCGCAAATTCTCGGTGACATCGCTTATAACGATCATATAATAGTGTAATCTAATTTTATATATAATATCACGGCCAAAAGCTCTGTGCGCCTCCGGATGGCCGTAGCACGAGGAGCTCTCGTAGGGATTGGGCTTCGCGGGGTTTGTTTACCGGCTGCTGTGTGGAACCGGTCTTCCGCGTTCCACACAAGACCGGATTTTTTTTTTATTACTGGAAAAAAAATAAAATAAAATAACTCGGTGTTGGCCTCAACCACTGGTAATACCGCATACCGCGGCAACCCTGAATGTTACTAATAATTGGCATAATAATTTCTTTCGGTGTTTCGGTTTTCGGCCTTGGTTTCCTCATTTTCGGTTTCGGCCAAGAATTTTCATTTCGGTGTATCCCTAGTTGTAACATATAGCCTGTCTAACCTAACGTTACATAATTTAAATAATATTATGATGCAACGCCACATAACTGGCCACAAACTTTGATTTGTAGCCCCTCAGATACAAGATGCATCACCAAGCACCACCCATCAGCCCACAGGTCCAGAGTGTGCAGGTAGGATTGCTCATTAAGTGAATATTATTAGAATTAATATAATGAAGAGTATGGTGTAGACCTAGCCTGGTCCTACCAGACTCGTACTTCATTTCATTTGCACAGAGAGTCTGGACCTACTCAATTGATAAACGTTAACTCACTTGGAAGGCAGGTGTCTGTTGAAATCTAAAACTATTGGATCAGCCCAGTGCCACTCTGGATCTGCCATAACCAATCGCTAACGTTTGGCCGGGAATCACGTTGCGCGCAGGCTGTAAACAAACCAAACACTGCATGAAGATGTAAACGAGAGCTGATTGGACCCAGATTGCAATTGATGATGATAGAGGATTCAGCACTACAATAATGAAACTGACTTGAATTTTTGACTTGAAAAAGGGGAGATTTGTGATGAGATTTATGAACATTTTTATGATTTAGAGTCAGAGGCAGAGCCAGGAGCCAGTGGTGAGGAAGACACAGGTGAGCTAGTGTGTGAACAAGCAAGCATCAGTTCCAATAAAACCACTTCCTATGCCCAAATGATAGTAGTGGCCCGTTATACTTTTGATCATTAGTAATAGTAAGAATTACAGTAGGAATTACAAGGCTTTAGAGAACAGTGCGCTATTGTATGCTTAACATGTAAAGTTATAATTACATTATTTTAATATAATAGGTCGTGATCTAAAGTGGGCCGGTCTGAGGTATGAAACTCCAGGGCTGAAAATGAGTCCCACTCCGGCCCTGCCTGCATGTTCTCTCCCTTGTCTGTGTGTAGGTCCGGTAGGCGTTCCCCCAAGCTGCAGCCTGTTTTGCTGATTACCTCTACAGACATTACCTCTGACGGAGCTGTTTGTGCTTTGTCGTCTCGCAGGTCTCTGCTGATCGTGGTGGTGCTTGCTGCCGTGGTCCTACATGACGCTTCCTGCTGCTATTGTCACTGTTACTCATATATACTATCACTAGTTTAATAAACTATAAAATTTGTAGCTGTATTGTAGCTGCTATTGCCACTACTCATCATTGATCATGTTTGCCACCATAATTATTATCATTTTCATATTCTGTCACCTTAGCTGTGCTTGTTTCTACTATTCTGTTGTATTAACTGCCTTAACATATACGTCATATTCACATTACTATAAATATTATAGTTACTGTTAGGCTTTGCTTGCATCTCTGGAAGTATGTCTGTCTGTCTCTCCCTGTCCATCTGTGTGTCTTTTCTCTCTTTCTCTCTCCTTTTCTTCCTCCCCAACCGGTCAAGACAGATGGCCGTCCTCCACAGAGCTGGGTCTGTCTGATGTTCCTGCCTGTTATAGGGAAGGTTTTCGTTGCCACTGTACTCTACAGAGGAATTGTTGGGTCTATGTAAATCATAAATAAGTCATTGAGTGTGGTCTTTACCTACTCTGTAAAGTGTCCTGAGATAACTTTTGTTATGATTTGACACTATAAATAAAATTGAATTGAATTGAATTGAACCTTAAATACCTGAAGCTGACAGGCATGCAGCGCCGGACCGTCGTCGACCCTATCTTGGTAAAACTATTCCCCCCGGACTGGCATCCCCTTACTCGTTGTTTTCACGTTCCCCGTAGTAAGTTGATTAATCGTGTTTGTTTTCTGTTTTCTGAGTAGTTTCCTGTGTTCCCGTGTTCCCGTTTCCCGTCCCTCTCCTGATCTTCCGTCGTCTTCCTGTTCCTGTAATTCCCGTGTTCGTTTAGTTAGTCTTTGTGTTTGTATATCTGTAGTGTTTTTGCGTTTGTCCGTTTATTATATTAAACGTTTATTTTGTAACTTTACTTTTTGTGTGTGTCTGCATTGGGTCCACCTTCGTGTTATACCTGTACCGTTCATGACAGAACGGTCCGGCCATACATGGACCCAGCAGACCCTAGACTTACCCTGATGTCTCCCTGTGTACCTGTTCCTTTTGTGTCCATTCTTCGTGTTTTTCCTTTGTGTTAGTCCACCTTTTTGTAAATTAGTTTTATTAAATTTGTTAATACCGTCTCCGGAAACATGTTTGGTGTAGCACTGGGGAAAGACTGAACCCAAAGTGCGTAAAGAAGTCTGTTAAATTTGGAGGAGGAAGTGTCACGGTTTGGGTTATGTTTGGCCAGCCCAGAGTCCAGATCTAAACCTCATAGAGAATCTCTGGAAAATCCTTAGCGACAAAGTAACGGCTAAGAAATGTTCTGGTTGTGCTACAACCCCTGTTTTCCGATTAAGAACGAGAGTTTGTACTATTGCAATACTTCTGATCCCAGATCAGCCACTGAATATTTACGCAAAAGGGCAATAGTACAAACTCGAGTTTGAAATTACTTAAAACCCACTACAGTTACCAAAATGTGGAAGAGACTAAAAGAAGAATGGACCAAGATCAAACCAGAGTGGTGTGAGAAACTAGTGATGTCCTGTGGGCACAGATGTGTTGAAGTCATTCAAAGCAAGGGCCTCTGCACTTCCTATTCACTTTTGAATCCCATAGCCTTAAGAAAACATTGTTGAAATCTTCTCTTCTGACAAAATGGTTACTGTTCTCTAATTTTGCTCATAACAGTATTTCAAAAATAAATCAAAAATTAATACTTTGTTTACCAAGACAAGACTGAGACCTCCAGTCAGACAGATCTAGAACACTACAACACTGGACTTTCAAAGAAGGAACTAGATTATCTAGCTCTACCTAGTTGCTTTTTATTCTATGCTATTCTATCCATATACCAGAAGTGTTTGTCAAGTTAATACAACATAAATATAGAATGATTTATTGACTCCCTTTGAAGTGCATGAGCATATGTGCGTGAGTGTGGTTCACACATCTGTTATCTTGTCAACATATGACACCAGGGTTATACTTCTTACACACACACAAACATGGGAAACCTGAACACCATCGCGCACAATAATAACAAGTTCCACATCTGCACTCTGATCATGTCCCCACCAGGCAGGCGTACAATCAAAATTTAACGAGACTGATCCATCACACGCGCGTGCACACACACGCACACAGATAATCCTGCTCCATAACTCACCGACTGACTTGTCTTTTAGTAGATAAACCTTGCATTGTGTTCATTCATGTGCATTCGCTTTCCATATGCTTTCTGCTACTGTAAAAGCAGAGAGAAGACAGGCCAATATATATCCAGAAAAAACAAAAACATTTCATACTTTATAGCACTTCAAATCATACTAGGTAAGTGTCACTCAACAGATAATTTTGTAGTCGACTTTATGTTACTTTTATGAGGTTTTATGAAAAAGAGATAACTATATAATATTTAACGTTTGCCACCTTTCAGATGATGACGAGTGAGTAATGGTACCAACGCACAAAGTACATTGTGTGGCAATGTGGGCTGGCACACAGGGATGATTCAGTTAAGATTAAAGACAAAGGATTGCAGTGCAGAGTACATGCTGCAGCGGGGACGGGGTGACAGGGGTTCTACAGGATCTGCAAGCTGTGCTGCCTCACAATGCCCTCTGTTACAATAAGCTAAAAGATATCTTTATCTTTACTGAATAAAGTGTATTTGCAGTATTCAGAATAATAATGTTTTTTCATATAATTCTGACCTACTCATTGCTCTAGGTTTAAGGATTTGTAAGTGGATAATTTGTTGGGTGCTTTAACCCCTAAAAAAATGTTATTAATGAATATTTATTTCCGAAGACGCTTTCACAATAGCAGCTAAATCAAACAAAACAAAAGGTAAAAGGTTTAAAGATGAGGGATCATCCATCCTGGCATCAACCACTGGGTAACTTAATTTTAATAGAGAATAATAAAACCGCCTTTTGTAATGACACTGAATCTTATCTGTATTGAAAATTGAAGAAAGTTTGAAGGCAACTTGACAGAGCTAGGTCACTTCTGTTAAAATGAACTACAATAAAATGATTAAAAAAAAAAAAGAATAAGAAAAGTTTTTAAATATTGTAGTGAAAGTAGACTGCATTCCAGCACAGATAGGCCTATCATTTCAACCTCATCAAGGCCAGCCTTTCACATAGGGAGTAAACGATAAAAAAACAACAAAAAAATCTTAATAAAAGGAAGAAAAAAAACTTCTTAATGAAAGACATTTGCTTATGCTGCTGGTGGTTAAAATAAGGTACTTATTATTGAAGGGAAACCTTGATAGTCATAAATGGCCATAGATGTTTCCAAAGATGTTAACATCAACCCTTTGAACTCTGCATTACATTATATTTGTGCTTATTCTGATGTCACTAATTGGACCATCTTTAAATGATTCATATCCCTAAAATCTGTATAACCTCAGCTAAAAAGGTTATGTGAGTAATTCAACGATAATAATTAATACAAGTATTTAAATAGGGTCAGAAATAAACAAAATTTTAAAAACAGCCACAGTTAATCACTTTTTACGGAATAAACACAAAACATGTCGATCCAAAAGTTTTTTCAAATGTAGAGACAAAGAAAATAGTTCTTAATACTCTAAGTTATTTGAACTATTGACCTTTTTAATGGAAGCCTTGGTCCTTGTTAACTTCCTGTCAGCTGATGTCATTCACATTCACTTCAACGGGAATCAAAGGCAATGTTTATGTTTACATCTTTGAAAAGCTCTATAAACATTTATTAGTTTTTAAGGAACAATGATATTTATGAGCACAGTGTAAAAAGGCATTTTGATAGTGTTATCTGCAGTTGCATCATACTTCACGTAACATGATAACATCATTGTGGCAGTTTCCCCTGCCACTGGTAAAACACCACACCAGCACACCAGACAATCATTCAGTACACATACCAAATGTTAGCCAGGTGGCATACTATTGTTAGTTTGGTGGGTGCACACACTGAACTACAGTTAACATCCCAGTAAGTTTCCTGTGCTATGCATTTTCATAGTTTTCCATAGACACACACACAAACACATATATTGTTTGGGGTATTTTTTTTATTATTATTTGTGAATAAGTAATCCTGAGTTTAACTAATTGTTATTTTCTCACCATAGTATTTCCTGGTGCTGGGCAGGGACAAAGGACCCGAGCCTTGGGTCAGGCTGGCTTTTATAGTGCCCGAACAACACCAATTGTGGGGTTAAAATTGGTTTGTACAGGCATCTCTGGATTGAGGCCTTTTTTAATGTGGTGATGACTGCCTTTAATGGTGGGTAGATGTAGTGTAGGTATATATGACAGTGATTTGGGATCTGAATAACTTGTAAAGATTGATTGATGACTTGATTTCAATTAAAGATAGTATGGTCCATGGGAGGGGCTAGGCCATTAAATTGAGGGGTTTGACACTGCCTAGGCAGTTGGTGAAGGGCTGTGTAGCTGTGTAGACCAAAGTAATGTGAAAATATATTCTTTTTGGCTGTCTTGTTGAAACTCGGCTGTCGATGGACAATGTTTAAAGGACAATAAAACATTTCATTTGTTCTTCAAGTGGACTCTGTCTTGCGACCTTTTTTGTCAACATTAAGGCTAAACCACCCCTTTTCAGCCTTCCAGCAAACTACCCTCACTCTAGGCCAGAGTGTGACAATCATCAATTTTAAATGTGGTCACATCACATCAATTAATGTTCTAGCTACTATATTTTTGATTTTCAGATGTTTTATAGAGCATCATGTAAACAGGAGGATCTCCTGCGGCCTTTACAGGGTTAATAATCTGGCACCATTGCAAGTTGCCAGCCCGTTTTAGACCAGGTGTCACATAACGTGATAACGTCATCAAGAGTGTAAAAGCTGTAAAAAAACGGCAGCCTTTGCTTTCCGCTACAAAAAGAATAAATACTCTAGCTATTATAGTTTTTTATTTTAGGTCAGTTCTAGAGCATCATGTAGACAACAATCTGCCGCAGCGATTACAGGTTAATACTCTGGCACCAACGCGAGTTCTCAACCTGTTTTTTTTTTACACTGATTAACTTTACAGTGAGCTGAACAAAGTTGGGACTCATCTAGCCATAGAAATGTACTATCCATTGTGTGGATGAAACATTTAGTGGTTACATGGTGCTCATTTAGCCGCCGGTTAAATTACAAAAATACGATCTGATCACATGCAAAAACCAAAACAAGAACAACTCGGACAAACAGACACGTTGTCTTAAATATCTGAATTGAGAAACAGATGGGATTTGTCTTCAGTCTGAATGTTAGTTTTCCCTTTCAGTGCATTTCTGCATCCTCAGTGTCAATGTATGTAATTTAATTGTAGTGGCCCCGTCTGTCCTTATTTTTTACATCAGAAAGCGTTAACTAAAACAACATTGTATGTAATGGGTCACATGTAACTGTAAATGTTAAAAAGAGCACTAAACAAGAAGACAAGGAATTGTTTTATTTTTCCGAATAAAATGCTGGAAATGATAAAATTTAGCTTTTTTATCTAATTAATAAAATAATTGACAGATAATTCAATTATCAAAACGATCATTGGTTGCAGCCCTAGACACAACACATTTTTGTCAGTGCTCGTGATTGCTGTATTATAATATTTATGTGCTATATTTTCCACACATTTAATGTTGATACCCAAAGTGCAGGTTACTTATGTCAAGCGGATTGAGGGGTAGGAGGGATATTCTTCTTTGGGGTCTCAGAGGACAATCAGTCTATTAAGATATCAAGATTATTATCATGAGGTAATTATTATTATTATGGTGTAATTCCAACTAACCAGTAGTTGACCATGATAAACTTTTACCTAATTGAACTAGTATCAGTATATTAGAGATCAATACTTCCCATCCACTGACATTCATAACTTTGTGGTTATTGTTAAAGGCAATCTCATTCCCAACTCGTGAATAGGGATGTCACAAGATGAGATTTTTATATCGCGATGTTTGTCAGAGGAATTTTGTGGTTTTCACGATTATTATTTGAGATTATGAAAGGAAAAAGAAACAAAAGTATTCTTTTGGTCCCGTCCTGCATATAAAACATGTCAGCCTAGCCTACTCATATACCTACAAGATTCAGAAAGAAAACATTTACACGCTGTGAACTACTCCAGCTGAGTTTAGAGTGTTTTGTTCTAGCTAGGTAATGTTACAATCAGAATTTACAAAGTGTTGGACCCATTTAAAGTCACTTTTAAACGGCACACTTTGCAAATTAGACATGCATCTTGTACAACAACTCTCTGGTCATTTTGCAGATATCCAAAATGCTCCCACAACTCCAATTTAAGGTGACTTTTGCCGGATATAAGGCTAGAATATCAGTTCCCACAGTGCTTTTTCTTCAGGTCAGTGGCACAACAAGTCTCTCACACAAAACAGTCTGGTGTGTACACACTTGTTACGTGACTCAAGAGACTTGATTTCACCACACACACACAAACAACGTGACTTATGAGATTGGTTTTCACAGGACAACGATGCAGGAATCAGGACAGTCAATCTATTGTAGCTTCTACAATTCTTACACTTACAAAACCGTGATGTTATGTTACCGCGGTAATGGCAAAATCGGTTAATCCCGACATCCCTACTTGTGAAGTACGTCAGCTTGGTCATAGTCCTGACGCATCTTAGTCCAAGACACAATGCACCTTTAGCCAGGATTGTGTCCCGTGTGAAATCAAAAGTCAACGCTGACTTATTTTAACAAAGGTCACTTACAGTAGGTGAGTTATGTAAAACACATACATATTCACCCAAACCAGGTTTTTTCCTTAGCTAACCTTGTCATTTTGTGACCTTAACCTAATCATACAATTCTTGTTACAAAATTACACCAAAGGGGTACTGGTTTGTTGTGTTAAAACGTGATACCAAGGGGTCCTGACCAATAAGACTTATGTGATGAGTCGGGAGTGAGAATGTGTTGACTAAAGTGTATAGTATGCAAAATAAAACTTGTGATGCTGCAATGCACGCAATCAATTTAAGAAAAACGACACTTTCAATTCCTGGCACAGCAGACAACATCAAAAAGGAAGAGGCTGTAGAGAGCAAACAGTAGTCCCTTATTAAAACAGAACATAAAAATAGAAATCCTCTTGGGTGTCAAGTTGGTGCATGTACTGTATTCACATCCACCCTGGAGAACTGTTTGCATGTCATTACCCTGTGCCGCTCCTGTCTGTCCTCCGTTCAATTGGTGTAATAAAGACAAAAAATGTCTTGCAAACACCAGAAATCATAGTTCTGCTTTGTAACAATAGTCCATTGAAGTGGATGAGACAACATACTTGGCCGCATAGTGTTGGCATTTCATTGTTTTTGTTTACACATTACAACATTAAGGGATGCACCAATTTCAAGTTTTTATACTTTTGATACTGATTTCAATACCACAACTCAGGGTTGCTGCCCGAGTATATCACCCATCTTATATCAGTGTTTTCTTTTCTCCAAAATTTTGAAACTATGGACCACATAGCATGGGATTCACAATAATCATTTTATTTTAAGTACCGTGAGACCAGGAATTGTGAATGTCAAAAGCTGACTCGGCAGCCTGACATGACTTAATGAATGTAAGTGAGAAGGGCATTTACAAAGAGACTCTCTAAACTGTAATGTGGATCAGTCACGTCTGGCTGATGCCTGTGTAATAAGGTCAGCACCAGTCCGATCCAAGGCATTCCTAAAAAAGTTAATATGTATTGTACATGCTCAGCCAATTAAGATCATAAATGACCCTGTGTACTGACTAAACAGCGGTACTCAACCACAATGATTGTCACACCAACCCAACCTGGTTAGGACTCCAAATTATGATCCTAATGCTCTCTCCAATTCAAGTGAAGGCTAAGCAGCAATGCATGATGGACAAAAGCTCAAGAGGACTTACACTATTAGGTATGAAAGGATTCTGCAAACACCAGCGTATGACCAGATACTGCAACCTGTCTTCTTCCAATGCTGGATTCTGTGTACCATGCTGCTTTACGATTCATGTCTGATTCTGTTTCCGAACACACCTTTGCCCTCTGCATGAGAAAGTTGTACTATCTTCATTACACACCCATAGAATGGAGCATTAGTATGTGTTTCTTTATAAGGCTATTTTACATCAACGTCCATCAATCCTCCATTTGTGTTCTCTACTGGCTCCTAGAAACACCAGAACCTACACCCACCCACTCCAGCAGCCTGATTATGTACAATGTTCCTCGAACCAACACTGTGTTTTGTGAGAGTGCTTTTAATTAATTAGCACCTTTATCTTGGAATAAACTACAGGATAATTTCAAACTGGAATCCCTGATCGGCATGGACCATTTCAAAAGCAGGATTAAGGACTTTTTGAATATAATTTGCACATATACTGTCTCTGAGCACTAATCTTTTTTATTTTTAATGTTGTTCTATTTTGTTTATTTATCATGTTTAGTTGTTTAGTGTGTTGTTTTAGTTTTAAATTAAATTATTAAATTAAATAAACACAGCCCTCAGGTTCACAGGGACACACAAACCTCTCCACCACGATAAGGTGATGGTTCACGGAGAGGTTTTAAAGATTTACCAGGCTGAAAATGCAGATGAGAAGTCACAATCATCACCTGCTAACCATTCATTCCCCAGTGGCCAAGGGGCTGCGGATTTATGAAGAATCTGAATCCACATGATCATTAAACAGCTTGACCACTCTTTGGTCATGATGCAATGTCCAGGTTGGAAAGGAGATAATCTGTCGTGAACGGTACAGAGATAACACAAAAAGAGTGGACCCAATGCAGACACGGACACGGAAATAAAAGTACAAACAAATACTTAATAACAACTACAAACAAAACGCAAAACACTACAGGGAAAACAGGTAATACATAAAAACGAGATGGAAGAGGAAAAACAGGAGGGAGGAGATGACGGATGATCAGGGAGACGGACGAGGAAACAGGAACATGGGAAACTACGGAGAAACAGAAAACAAACAACGTTTAAATATATCCTCAACACAATTTCAGTCAAAAACAACTGGACTGGTTGTTTGTCTAGGAAGACGTTTCACCTCTCATTCAAGAGGCTTCATAAGTGTTAGAGTCACTGAGTAATGCAGAGATGCAGAGTCACTGAGTAATGCAGAGATCTTTGCCTGATAATCAGGCAAAGATCTCTGCATTACTCAGTGACTCTAACACTTATGAAACTCTGAAACGAGACCCTACCAGCGGTTACAAAAAGAAGGTGATAGAATGTCTACAGCAACAGTGATAGAATGTCTACAGCAACTACAAAAAGAAGGAGTCATTAGCAAACCACAGTATTACAGGCTTTACCCCCAGGACTCAACCCCCTGCTTATATGGACTCCCAAAAATCCATAAAGAAGGGGCCCCGCTCAGGCCCATTGTCAGCAGCATAAACTCGGTCACTTATAACATTGCCAAGCATGTTGCCAATATTCTGGCACCACTGGTGGGAAACACCCCACGCCACATCCAAAACTCCATGGACTTTGGGAACAAAGTCCGAGACCTAAAAATGGATCCAGATGAAACCATGGTGTCCTACGATGTGACTTCCTTGTTCACCTGTATTCCAACCATGGAGGCCTTGGCCACGGTAAGAGAGCGGCTCACACAGGACATTTCCTTACAAAACCGAACAAATCTCAAACCAGACCACATTTGCCAACTTCTGGATTTGTGCCTGAATACCACATATTTCCAGTTTAATGGCATTTTTTACAGACAGAAACACGGCTGTGCCATGGGTTCACCAGTATCCCCTATTGTGGCAAATCTGTACATGGAGGAGGTAGAGGGCAAGGCGTTGAACTCCTTTAAAGGAGTAACCCCAAGCCATTGGTTCAGATATGTGGACGACACATGGGTTAAGATCAAATCCAAAGAGGTGCAAACTTTTACTGAACATATCAACTCAGTGGACAGAAACATCAAGTTCACCAGAGAGGAAGTTAAAGACAACAGCTTGCCCTTCTTGGACTGTGATGTCCATATGGAGAATGACAGGAGCCTCCACATAGGGGTATACAGAAAACCCACTCACACGGATCAATATCTACTTTTCGACTCTCACCACCCTTTGGAACACAAGCTTGGCGTTATCAGAACACTGCAGCACAGAGCTGATAACGTACCCACTAGCTCACAGGCTCAAGGGGAAGAACGCAAGCACCTGAGAGGCGCCCTCACAACTTGTGGCTACCCCAGCTGGACCTTTGTTAAAACGGCAGCTGCCTCCAGAAAGAAAACCAAAGTGGTTGAGAAAGAAAAAGATAACAGGAGAAACAACATAGACATCCCATATGTGGCTGGGGTATCGGAGAAACTCAGGAGGATTTTCAACAAACACTGCATCCCTGTGTATTTCAAACCCGGTAACACACTCAGACAGAGACTAGTACATCCGTAGGACAGAACACCACACCACCACAAAAGCAACCTGGTTTATGCTGTCCAATGCAACGAGGAATGCAAAGATCTTTACATTGGAGAAACAAAACAACCACTGCATAAACGCATGGCCCAACACAGGAGAGCTAACTCCTCAGGCCTGGACTCGGCTGTCCACTTACACCTCAAGGAGAAAGCCCACTCCTTTGATGACAGCAATGTCCAAATCTTGGACAGAGAGGACAGATGGTTTGAAAGAGGAGTAAAAGAAGCCATCTATGTAAAAGTGGAGAAACCATCGCTAAACAGAGGAGGGGGTCTGAGACACCACTTATCTCCAATTTACAATGCCGCCCTTTCATCCCTTCCCAGGAGATTCAACAATCTAACCTCAAAGGACAACTGTTCACACATGGCCCGGGTGACCCCAACGACTGTCGTTCAGACTCAATAGAGCACTAACGACGTCGAAACCAACTGCCCACCACCGACTGTCACTCTAACGACGGGCGTGGGCACTTGGAGCACAAAGGGTTTCAGTGACATCATCGGCCTTGTGAGAGGTTAAATACCTGGATCTCCACACCAGTTAGTTGGACCAGTCCCAGCCTGGTCAGATGCGTACATGAACTGATGAAGCCTCTTGAATGAGAGGTGAAACGTCTTCCTAGACAAACAACCAGTCCAGTTGTTTTTGACTGAAATTGTGTTGAGGATATATTTAAACGTTGTTTGTTTTCTGTTTCTCCGTAGTTTCCCATGTTCCTGTTTCCTCGTCCGTCTCCCTGATCATCCGTCATCTCCTCCCTCCTGTTTTTCCTCTTCCATCTCGTTTTTATGTATTACCTGTTTTCCCTGTAGTGTTTTGCGTTTTGTTTGTAGTTGTTATTAAGTATTTGTTTGTACTTTTATTTCCGTGTCCGTGTCTGCATTGGGTCCACTCTTTTTGTGTTATCTCTGTACCGTTCACGACAGATTATCTCCTTTCCAACCTGGACATTGCATCATGACCAAAGAGTGGTCAAGCTGTTTAATGATCATGTGGATTCAGATTCTTCATAAATCCGCAGCCCCTTGGCCACTGGGGAACGAATGGTTAGCAGGTGATGATTGTGACTTCTCATCTGCATTTTCAGCCTGGTAAATCTTTAAAACCTCTCCGTGAACCATCACCTTATCGTGGTGGAGAGGTTTGTGTGTCCCTGTGAACCTGAGGGCTGTGTTGTCTGGAGCCTGGTGCTCCTGGTAGGGTTTCCCATCGCAGAGTGGTCTCAAGCGAGGGCCTGGACTAAGAATGGTTCACAAAGACTCTATGGAACAACGAGGAAGAGGAAGAAAGACCCTGCCTGGAGGAAGCCCGGGGCCCCCGTCTGAAGCCAGGCCCAGATGGAGGGCACCTGGTGGCCGGATTTGCCATGGAGCCCAGCTGGGCACAACCTCCCCCCTCTCCATCCTGTGGGCCCACCACTCGCAGGAGGAACCGCCGGGGTCGGGTGCGCTGCTGCACGGGTGGCAGTAACGGTGAGGGGCCTCGACAGACCAGACACGGGCAGCAGAGGCTGGCTCTCGGGACATGGAATGTCACCTCTCTGTGGGCGAAGAAGCTGGAGCTTGTGCGGGAGTTGGAGCGCTACCAGTAAGATCTGGTGGGGCTTACCTCCACCCACAGTCTCGGTTCTGGAACCGTACTCCTGGATAGGGGTTTGACCCTATTCTTCTGGCTACAAACCATCTGGTAGCTAGACAGTAGGAGGTGGTACTGAACGAGCCATTGAGCTGAATCTGTTCTTCAACAGATTTGATGAAAGGGCTTTAGCCCTCTCGCGTCTCTATTTCCTGAGGAGGCTCCGGTCATTCAATGTATGTAACACCATGCTGAGGATTTTCTACCAGTCAGTGGTAGCAAGTGCCATCTTCTTTGCTGTTGTGTGCTGGGGCAGCAGACTGAGGACAGCAGACGCCAAGAAGATCAGTAGGATCATCAGGAAGGCTGGCTCTGTCATGGGGGTCCAACTGGACTCCTTGGTGGTGGTGTCCGAGAGGAGGATGCTGTCTAAACTGCACAGTATCTTGGACAACAACACCCCCCCCCCCCCAGTGTAACAATGAACGCCGGAGGAAGACAGGTGGAAAGAGCACTTTGAGGAACTCCTTAATCCGACTAACACGCCCTCTTTTGTAGAGGCAGAGCTGGAGGCTGATGGAGAATCCTTGTCAATATATATGGTGGAGGTCACTAAGGTAGTCAAACAACTCCACAGTGGCAAAGCCCCAGGGAATGATGAGATTCGTCCTTAAAATGCTGAAAGCTTTGGGTTGGGAGGGGCTGTCTTGGTTGACACGTCTCTTCAACATTGCATGGAAGTCTGGGACAGTGCCAAGGGAGTGGCAGACCGGGGTGGTGGTTCCCCTATTTAGAAAGGGGGACCAGAGGGTGTGTGCCAATTACAGAGGTATCACACTACTCAGCCTCCCTGGTAAAGTCTACTCCAAGGTGCTGGAAAGGAGGGTTCGTCCTATAGTCGAAGCTCAGATTGAAAAGGAACAATGCGGATTCCGTCCTGGACGTCGAACAATGGACCAGCTCTTTATTCTTGCAAGGATCCTGGAGGGGGCCTGGGAGTATGCCCATCCAGTCTACATGTCCTTTGTGGATCTGGAGAAGGCATATGACCGGGTCTGCCGGGAGATACTGTGGGAGGTGCTGCGGGAGTATGGGGTGAGGGGGTCACTTCTGTGGGCCATCCAATCTCTGTACACCCAAAGCGAGTGCTGTGTCTGGATCCTCGGCAGTAAGTCAAATTTGTTCCCGGTGTGGAGGGGTTGCAGTTCGGTGGGCTGAGGATCTCGTCTCTGCTTTTGCAGATGATGTGGTCCTGATGGCATCATCGGTCAATGCCCATCAGCACTCACTGGATCGGTTCGCAGCCGAGTGTGAAACGGCTGGGATGAGGATCAGCACCTCTAAATCTGTTGCTATGGCTCTCAACAGGAAACCGGTGGATTGTTTACTCCAGGTAGGGAATGAGTCCTTACCCTAAGTGAAGGAGTTCAAGTACCTCGGGAGCTTGTCCACGAGTGAGGGGACGATGGAGCGTGAGTTTGGCCAGAGAATCGGAGCAGTGGGGGCGGTATTGCATTCGCTTTACCGCACCGTTGTGACAAAAAGAGAGCTGACCAGAAGGCAAAGCTCTTGATCTACCGGTCAATCTTCGTTCCTACCTTTACCTATGGTCATGAAAGCTGGGACATGACCGAAAGAAAGAGGTCGCGGGTGCTGGAGTCTCCCTTAGACATAGGGTGAGAAGTTCAGCCATCCTTGACGAACTTGGAGTAGAGCCGCTGCTCCTTTGCGCTCCCTATGGAGGTGTTCCAGGCACGTCTAGCTGGGAGGAGGCCTCTGGGAAGACCCAGGACTAGGTGAAGAGATTATATCTCCACACTGGCCTGGGAGCGCCTCAGGATCCCCCAGTTGGAGCTGGTTAATGTGGCCCGGGAAAGGGGAGTTTGGGGTCCCCAGCTAGAGCTGCTGGCCCCACATCTCAACCCCGCATAAGCGGTTGAAGATTTGATGAGATGAGATGAGAGAAAAAGGAGATGAAACAACAAAAGTCCATCTGGCTAGAATTTTGTAATTTTACTGAGGTTGGTTACAACAAATATTAAATCTACAGTAAATTAACTGTGAGGGGTGACATGAACCAAAAACCTGTCACCAAATATTCATAATATAATGCATCAAATTTTCATTATCCTACAAGGACAGACATTCCCGTGTGATTCATTACACAAATGAAGCATGTCAGCACACACACACACACACACACATGCACACACACACACACACACACACACACACACACACACACAAACACACAGTAAGTTAAGGAACAAAGCCTGTTTAGCGATGATGATAAGTTAGTCAATTCATTTTGACACCTATAAAGGTTTTTTCTATTTTAATTACAGCGTCACGCTGATGGCGCTATGACATTTAAAAAGCCTCTAATTATCCTGCACAATAGAGGGACCATTGGACAGGCTTAACCAAAAGCAATTTTAATATTTTAGCACAGCCTTGTGGTGCCTTTCACAGGTTGGCTTGCAGCAACAGATAACATGCAATTATGTCTAAAGGAACATTTTTCCTTAACGGCATCACACAAAAGCAGATCATCTACAAAGTTCCTATGTCCTGTGTTCATAAGTAAACGTTAGATTGAAACAAAAGATCACCAAGATTAAATCAATAATCTGATTTCCCCACTGAGATGACAACTAACATGTTTTAGTGTAATATTACTGATCAACCCACATCTTGTGACCGTCGGTTACACGTTTTTTTTTATAGAGATTAAACAAACAAGACATAACATGTTATATTAGTAAGCTTAAAGTATCCATACAACTTTATTACTTTTCTGTTTATAGCACAATATAGAATATTGCACACAATATTTGCAATTCTGTATGCCATCGGGTACAGACTACTGGGAAAATGGCAGTTTGCTATAGGAAGAGGATAGCGCTCTTATGAAGTTAATCAAATAATAACACAGAGGGTCTTTAATCTGTCAAAAGAAGCACAGCTTCATTCGATTTTTACCTCTCACAATAAAAGCTCTAGACATAAAACGTTACACTGCATCACTGCTTACCAGATAGCATTTGCTAAGAGGTAAGTCAACAAAACTGCTTCCAATTCAACAAAACAGTGTCGCAATCACCAGGTAATGTAAATGGCAGATGTAGGGAACTCTTCTAACATTACCCGGCAAAAGAAAAAGAGCCCTTTGGACGAAGGAATAGGTAGAGGGATAAACCTGCTTGGGTGTTTTACTCTGTTATTCATAGCACTGAGATTGGGATTCTTACTTTTTCTTTCTGGACAGTAGCATTTTGCTAGTGATATATGGATAAGTAACGTTATATTGAATCAGTCAGGCTAGCTGCTGTAGGTGCAACCAGCTTTCAACAGGTGGTTGTTTATTTCTGGATCATTTTGAACTTTCAGTTTAATCAAGAGAAGACATTAACTTGATCAAACAGGACAAAAAACAAGGCCCAAAGCCTGTTCTGACCACATGCTCAGAAACAAAGGGGAAAAAAGTGGCTTTGTGAGCAGCAAAACATTGTAGACAACCAAATCATCCTGTCCCCCCCTGAAACTCACACGCAGGTGTGAACTTTGCAAGGAGACCCAGACTGTCAGCTACTACTGGTTAAGTTGATTCATGACCGATGACATCACCAGGTCTATAAAACAGGAAGAAAGCCATTTCTTCGACAGTTGGCTCAAGATGGAGGCCAGTGTGGTTGGGTAGTGAGGAGCTCCGATACTATAAGTTGTACCATGAAAAAAAAAGGCAACTAAACCGAAAATGATTACCACTTGTAAATTATTTAGAAAAACCTGCATGCTATGATTATACTGTAATACTAGCACCGACTCACTTAAAACAGATCATTTATAACTGGTGTTGTTGATCAGCATACTTGTGAGCACCAGCTCATGTTATGGTAAAGTCATGGTAAAATGACACCACTGTGAACGTTGGACAGTTAGCTTTACCCCTGTATGCCTCATGCAACTCTGATGGTGAAAAAAGTTTTCTTGTCACAAAATAAACACTCGCTTGACTTAACGTTACATCAGGGAGATATTAATGTTATCTACCATTAGTTACCCTGCAGCTCTTTGAACTCCTTGAACAAGACTGCATGTCTGTAAGCTCGATGTTTCTCCAAGTTGGACGTGTTTGCTCCCTTGGTCTGTATCGATTTAAAGCATCGCTTACAGACAGGCTTTGTGCTTTTCTGTGGGGTCGCAAAAAGTTCATAAAGTACCAATACTAATAAAACATTAAACAGTATTGTTTCTAACGGCTAGGAACCGCGGTACCTCTCTAGTATTGGTTTACCGTGCAACACTAGTCTCTAGACCCTTTCATCATCCAGCTGTCCCTAGTCCTTGACGTGGCCTGTATAGAGTAGAACCGCTTGGACTAAACAGCGGATCGGCAGAGACGTGAGTGCCTGACCTTTTCACAGTCAACTCCTGGTCAGAAGGACCACCTCTGCACAAGAGGAGCGACCTGATTCCCTCCCAAGGGAAGGAAAAATGATTTTCTGACTGGGGATTAATTACATGTTATGTGACATGATAGAAACAGCTAAGCACAGGACTGTAACTATGTTATACATGTTTTAATGATGTTTATGGTTGTGATCTTGTTGATGAAGTTCAGTTAATGATGTTTATTTTGGCAGTGCTTCACACAGACACAATGTCTTTGCACGCTTACTAACACTCTTCTAACAATAACTATATCCAAACAGATTACATAAATAACTGAATGTGAGTGACACCTCTCTCTCTCTCACACACACACACAAACACACATGCACACACACTTGCATTTTGTTTGCATTTATTCATTTGTTAATACACGTTTGTGTTTCCAATATGTCTGTTTATTTAAGATGAATTTTCCAACCTCTTCTCCTAAATCCTCCATATGACTAGCTATTAACACAGTGACTTTGTTAATGATTATTAAATTAATTGGTAATCATTATCCTAAATTAATAGTTTAGTATATTTAATGAGACTTTATATGAGCTGTCACTTTCCCATTTTAAGGGTGGTGCCCCGAGGAATCCTTATTTAACTAGAGTCATTTTTATTATTTTATTATCCTTGATAATTATTAATGATAGCTAACATGAATTGATTAAAATTTTGTGAATTGAGAATAATTAGCCTCATAATCTGACCGTAAGTCAAATGCACTACATTGTCTTCCCCTGCTTTTCACTCTTTGTACTAAACTTAGCTAACCATAGGTTTTCTCCAGTTTCATATTTGAAGCAAACTCTAACTCCTGCTACATAACTCTCTCTCTCTGCATCTAATGGAGTGCCACTGCTCGGAAGTGCAAAAAAACATTAACATGAATGGTATGAAATTAACACATGAACACAGGCTACAGGGCCTAATCATACAAAAGTGTCTCTGTGCAGAGCTTTAAGCATTTAAGAGAGGAGATGCTGTTTGCAGTCCATGGCAGATAGACAAAGTTAATGTTCACGTTTTTGTGTAGCAAAGATATGGCAGCTATATACCAGCTATATGGGGCCAGCTGCTTTGGCCATGGAAAGCTGTTGGTGCAAAACTCTGATTTCAGTGCTGCTGTATTTTACCGGTAACAGTCTTTACTGTACTGCATTGTTATGGAAGTTGAATAACAAGCTGTGCTATGTATGAAAAGAAAACTGGTTGGCTTTCTATCTAGCAGGCACCTGAAAAACAATTTGTACTTGTTGGCAGATGCATTGTGAAGGGTAACGAGTGTTCAGACATCACTAGCTGTCTGATGCATTTACACAACAACATGCAGAATATCATTTCTCCTTCTGTGCTTCTTGTCTGCCTGGTTGTGTTGTAAAATGACTTGGCACCTCAGACAACTACATATACGTTGTAAACAAGTGATTCAGTGCAGAAAAAACATGGATTCTCTGTATGCAGAATTACTTATTAACTTTTCAGAAAGACATAATGACAACGTTTTAGCATTATTATGGCAGGTCTCCATCAAAGACTTGTACTCGCAGGTAGATCCATGATTATATCCTCAAATGACAAATTTACAAGTGCAATACACTGCAGAAAAGATGAGCATGCTGAAAAGAAAAATCATCCAAAAGAAGGATGACCCCAAATTAAGAAAATTGAAGATTAAGGAGATGGCAGAGTTGTGTTGAGAAAGATCATTTAAAATTCAGACAAAAGAATAGGAAGAGTTCATTTAATACATCAACAACAAGTATGTAATAAAGTGAGGGCTATTTTATCATTTTATCCAGCCTTTCTGTTGCTTATCATATTACATCAACCTTATTTTTCCAGAGATGCTGGGCAATAACTTTGGCAGTGTTTTTAGAGGATCACACATTCAGGGTATCACACATTCAGGTACATAATACACACACAATGCACCTACACTTCAGAGAACTGTTCAGCACATGGGGGAATATGTAAATGGAACTAATGTGACTGGCTGGATGAAGAAAGTGTAAAAACAAAATAGGGCCAGAGAAAATGACTTTCCTTCGAGAATCAAGCTTCAGTGAGATCCAGTGAGTGTGTCTCCTCTGATTGCTCAAGACATCTCATGGTGGAAAGAAAACAATTTGTGAGAAAAGGAGACTGCGTACAGTCATATGGTAGATGCAAAATGCTGTGAGACCTACTAAATGCACTTCAAACAGCATGAAAAAAGCAAAAACGCAACTCAACCGACGCCACACCTGGAGGGCCTTAAGACCCCCCTCCCCAAAAGCACACTGCTCTGCTCTGATGTTGAGAGGCGACTGTTCCCATAATACACTGTTCTACTAGTGGCTGATATTATTGGAGAAGACAGATAAAAGGTCTGGAGGGATTTGACAGGTAGACAAATGCTGTTTAACAAGGCAATCTACAGGGCAAGCGGTCCAGTGTTCCCTGATCGCATTGACTCTTCATCCCTCTTTGACAAAAGACAAGGCTTTGAACTCATCACACACACAATCACATAGAGAACCATGGATTTATCCCCTTATAAGAGGCCAATAATTGTCTGAACTGGCTGTGTCTGGGAGGATGGATCAAGGACTGCATTTTTTTCCGAAACTTTGAAGAAGAGTTACAATGG
Organism: Echiichthys vipera; assembly: GCF_963691815.1. NCBI lineage: Eukaryota > Metazoa > Chordata > Actinopteri > Perciformes > Trachinidae > Echiichthys > Echiichthys vipera. Next base: position 8,572,376 of record NC_139826.1, read on the forward strand.
AACTGCTGACACATCTATGCATGCAAGAAACTTCCCAACAAGATACTTAGGAAGGACTGCGGGGGTTAAGCTTAAGGTCAAAGTGAAAAGCTTAGAATGTCTTCAATACAGGCAGACAGTGTGAAAGAAGCACATATGCATGTTCGTGGTGAGCATGTCAGGTTAAAGTGTAATTCCGGCGCAAAATCATCCCTTGGCCTTTTCGGCACTATACATCAAATAAGCCATTGTGACAGTTTTTTATTCGTGTAACTTGGGGAACTACGGTGAAGGCATCAGCTGGAAAAGCTGTATGGGAGAACACAAATGTCCGAATTGGTTGGAACAGACATTAAACAGACTCACCTCACTAACCTGCCAATTCCCTACTACAAAGTTTATGTAATTTCCGACTGAGCTCATGTGTGAATAGAGCAGATCATTGTCTGGAGAATTCACGGTGAGCAAGTGTTGATGATGTTTCTATCAGGTGGCTGGCATGAAACCAGAAGAAGACAAACATTTGAGGGTAAAGAAGAAGGGTGATTTACAGGAAGACAGCAATAAAACCGCCTAACTGGAGAGACGATAAGATTCAGAAAATTTGGTTCGGAAGGGCAACGCTGAAATAGACAAATTTAAGGAACAGCATGAGACCCAGTTGCAGGGTTAGCCCTTATCCTAACCCTTGCTATACCCTGGCACTACTTCTCGCCAATACTAAACAAGGTATATTCTGTAGGTGAGAGTGTATCTGACACAGACAATCTCCTGTTTTGTGCTATGTGTGAAAGGGCAACGTTGGTCGATACCCGCAACTGATTTGTCAGACATTGTCCAGAGTTCATATGAAAAAATGGCTGAAGTGTACCTGGTTTCCCACCGCTGAATAATTCCAAGTTTTCAAGGTTTTTCGCTAATGAATGATTTATAATGTACTTGATTACTGATGGTGCTGAAACAATTGACCAATGAGTTTAAGCTAATTAAATGGCTGCATAAGAATGGGTACTCCATCCTCATATGTAGTTAGTTAGCTGTATTCATGACAAACAAGTGACACTAAGATCAACACAGTTGTACAGGTTGATTTGGTTCAACTTACAGAAATAACAACTCTTGATCAACATGTAAAAAAAATAACCTGTTCCTAGCAATTGGTACCACAGCTCGCGAGTGGACTAAACATGACAAATAATTGACCCCATTCAGCCTGATGACGGAAATTGGAAAGAGGGAAGTAAATGAGGATGAGACACAAAAGAGCAGAATATGAAACTTAGTGACAAAGAGCTCAGGGCCTGATTGATACTGAGATGAGATGTTAAAGATTCATGGAAATGTAATTCTGCCTGTATTAATAAGCTTCTGAAAAAGCATATCAGCCAACAGGGACCCTCAATCTTTCCATTAAAAGATGAAAAAAGTTAGCTTGGTTCTGTTTTCTCAAAGGTCAGAACTGTCAAGATGCTTAGCAAGCTGTCAATGCTGAAAAATTCCCATCAAAGCAATGTGTGAATTTACTTTGTCTCTGCAAAAAAGTCCGCTAATCACCATGATTCTACTGAAATATGGATTTTGGCTATACATTTTGCTGTTAAAAAGGCTGATATGACTTCCCTATACTAACAAAACAGTTCATATTCTGTTTATTCCAAGGTTGTGAAAAATAAAAATACATCCCTTTCGGTGCAGCAGAGGATTATTTTCCCTGTAAAGACTTATCAGACTCAGTGCAGTGAATGTAAAAGCTCTCATGAAAAAGCTACAGGCTGAATTATTATTATTATAGAAGCTGCTTACACACATAGCAAAATAGACTGGAATTTCACAAATTTTCACTTTAAGAAAAAAAATGCAGATGCAAACGCATTTTCTTTTTCAAACAAACAATGTCTGAAAACTACAGGGGCATTTTGTTTGGTCCTGTACGTTCCTTTTTAGAGTGTGATTGTAATAATGTGAATATGTGTGAGTGGGTGAACTCATAAATGTATGTCCAGACTCCATGGTAAGAATGCCCCGCTTACATGCTTATTGCTGTGTGGTGGACATGTGCATGTGCACACATGCATAAATATGTTCATGCCTCCAACTGATCGTCCACATCTCGCCAGCCATTGCGATGATGAATGACAGCATAGCAGTCATTAGCGAGTGCGCTTGACACAGAGAGGTCAAGCTGTAATGTAGACCCCAACGTGGTGTGGTTAGACCATCAGTCACGGTCGGCAGGCCAGACGGAAAGCAAGTGGGACACGCTCGGGCCTCAAACAGATAAACGACTCTACCACGCCGTGCAGGCAGCCATTGTTCTGCTCTGGACCATTGCTTTCCTCCCTCCTCGAATAGCTGGCTGAGGGGAGGGGTGGGCTATTATCTGTGGGTGGCAGTGAAAATAGACATACAAGGAGGAGAGTGTGTGAGAGTATGTGTGTACATTGTAATTTTCTTCTGACAAGCTGGAGAATAAGTCGTCAAAATAAATTGGAATAACTGGCAACTCATTTCCCACAGAGGGAAGAGAAAGAGGGGCTGAAGACAAGAAGGGAATGAGAGATGAAGGGAACGTTAGAAGAAATAGGTGACAAGGAGGTATAATAGAAAAAAGTAAACAGAAGACACTGGGACCATGGTGAAGATGTAGAGAGGAAATAAGAGGAAAAGAAGAGTGGAAAGAGAAGAGAAAGGGTGGGGGGAGAAGAGAATGAAACAAGAAGGTATTAGAAAGAAGAAGAAAAACAGAAAGATGCAGGGATCAGAGTGGAGGTGTATCAGAAAATAAAGGAAAAGAGAAGCAGAAAGAGGAGAAAAGTGAAACGACAAGCAAGCAGTGACTACCTCTGAAAGGTCAGTGTTTCCTCTCTTCATTTGTCCAACTGATTGAACTTCCCAATTAGCCACAGAACGCTACACTCTGCACAGTGGCTGGAAACAAGCTAATCAGGGCTGGAGGGGAAGACAGATGGACTGGAGGGAGAGAAATTTGTATTGTTACATGGCAGTGATTCATCCACATTATTTGAAATTGCACTTTATTTCAGTCATTCATATTGGAATTAAGATGGATTTGATTGAGACTTGTTTGGAGACAAGTGGATGAAAGGCATAAGATAAATCAGGGGAGAAATTAAAATAAAACAGAGAAAGAGAGAGAGAAAGAGAGAGAGAAAGAGAGAAAGAGAGAGAGAGAGAGAGAGAGAGAGAGAGTGAGAGAGAGAGAGAGAGAGAGAGAGACACACACACACCCACAAAAGGCAAACTGGCATAAGAAAGAAGGAAGGGAATGAGGAAGAGTTATGACAGAGCAGAATGTAAAACAGAGAGACAAAGAGCTCAGGGTCTAACTGATGTTGATGAACATTTTTGGACCAAAGCCACAGGTAGCCCATATTGTGTAAGCCCACAGACTACATTAAAATGTAAAAGTTTTAATTCTGTCAGGGTTTATACGCTTCTAAAGAAGTGTTTTGTCCAACATGCAGCTCTCCAATGAAAGACTAATACAATTAGTTCAAGGTTGACAGCTCCTTAAAGAACAATTCATGCATTTAAAATGTAAGTCATTAACAGTGACTGCTTTCATTTCTAACTCTACTTTTCACGTTTTTATTGTGTTTTTCTCCTGTTTCAAGCACATCTGAAGCATCAGCCATAGTTTTTCTTAAGAGTTCACGCTAATGTTCAACAAATGTGCAGGGATACATTTATTGTGTAAGAGCAAGAGAAAGTACTTTCTTCCCCAACAGCAACCAATAACTCAGAATGTAATGCAGCCAGGAGACAGAAATTATCTTCAGTAAGGAGGCAGACATCTAACCTTATCTGGAGTGGTGAAACTCTTGATCTCTGGCTCTTAGTAGCACTGGACAGAAGAGGAGGCAGGTTGAGGTTAAGGGGCTAATCAAAAAAGTGAAATACAACATGTCATTACACAAGCTGACAGGACTGCATTTCACTGTACCCTGTACGATTTCATTTGACAAATAAGAGTGATGTTTGCCGAGTCAGAACTTATTCTGCAAAGGTGCTTCTGTGTTCCATTTAGCACATCAACTCTTTTTCAACAAAAGCATAAACCACCTCAATGGAGTGTCAAAACGTTTTTTTTGACAACTGAGTAAATATTATCAAATGTGGCAGTTTTCATACAGCTTTTATAATGTAGCACTTAAAATGCATAAATATATTTAAATGGAAAGATGGCGAGAGCAAATCCACCGTAGTAATTGTATTATATTTGATTTTGTTGTGCCATGATAGCAACGTATAAAATTAAAAATTAAAAGTAACAGCAACTGAATATATTGTCATGAAATTTCAAACAGACTCCCAAAGGATCTACCCTGATGACTTTGGTGATCCCCTGACTTTCCTCTAGTGCCACCATGGTGTTACATTTTGGTTTTGTGTGAACAACGAGGAATGGCTATGACGTCTGGAACACACAGCCAACGTCTCCAGGGGATGATTCCTACTGACTTTGTTGAATTTTTATCAAGCAGCACCTGCAGGTTTTACATTTTCCCTCATCCAATCTCCATCTACTTACTAGATGGGATTTCACATTTCCATCAGCCTCTGCTGTACTTTGTTTGGTGCTAATTACCAAATAATAGCATGCTATCACATGAAACTAAGATGGTTAACATTGCAATTGTGAATATATTATCATTCGGCTAAACAATTTTTGATCAAATATAATAGAAAACTGGCACATTTTGGCACATCCATTCAACTGCAAGAAAAGTCAAAAATGAAATGCCAGCTGAAAATTAAAAACAATGGAGAGAAAAAAACAAGTATAAGAAATGATGAGAAGAAATTGGGTCTAAAAGAACACAATGAATAGGGGCCAAAGAATAGACAAGGTGAATAATGGACCAAAGAGGAAAAATCTCTCAGTCACAGTTATCTGTCCATCTCATGTTCTGTTATTCAATTGTGTAACGGCATCATCGTGAGGTGGACCAGGCACTAAACAGAGGCAGAGAACATGGAAGAGCGAGGGAGAGAGCGAGAGAGAGATGAGGAAAGTGGGAGGAGAAAATAGACTTCACCAACTCATCTGTTTCCTTCTTTCATTAAACCTCTGTCATTGGATACGGTGTGACATACAAAAGCAAAAGCACGCACACAACCTCACACACACGAGAAGCCATTGATGGGCACTAAGCATTAATGTAATTTCTCAGTCAGTGAAATCTATCTAACCCCACTGGCAGGCTCTCTCTCTCTTGCTCTGACACAGACATCCCCGCCCCTCCACCCCCACCCCCCATACACACACACACACACTGACACACTGATAGCAGGATGGTGATGACAGTGACAGAACAGCCCCATCCCATTGTAGCTGCTTTGGACAACAACTGTCTGGCAGATAGTTTGGTGAAGTATGTTTGTGTGTCTGCACGCATGACTGCTTGTGTGCGCAACGTTATTTATAGCTTGGGGTTTCGTGTGCAAATATAGGCAGCTTTACAGGTGATAGTCTGCTCCTGCATCGAGACGATATCCAAACACAGACAATACAAGACATTCCCTTTGACGCTTTTCAATTTCCCTCTGCCTGTACATGAATCTATTACAGCAATTAAAAGTGTGCCCCCTCTCCCTTGCTCTCTGTCTCTCCCTCTACATTGAACATGACTGTATAGCAGTAATTAAGAGTGCGTTGTGTTACACACCACTGCTAATCCTGCAGAGCCTACTCAATCCACTGTGTTAGCCGATTACTGCTCACGGCATGGGCTCTTGTTATCTCACTTACGTGCATGCACACACACAGACACACACTCACACACATGCACACACACACACACACACACACACACACACACTCACACACACACAAAAAAACACACACACACACACACATACACCGCAGGCCCACGGAAATACAAACACAATGAATTGTTTATGTACTAAAGTGGGACTGCATCTTCTACGACACCTTCAGGCATTTGTGTGTCTGCAATTAGATTACCCTGACTATGCAATTTAGGATGACAAGTGTTGCCTAAATCTTTTTGAGTATATTCATTGTGTGTGATGTTGTATGCCTGACTTTACGTGTTCAATCTGTTGTTTTTGTGGTACTGGCAGTGCTGCTTCACAGGGGCTCATGTTTTCACTCTTTCGTGTCAGAGGCCTCACACACCAGAATCAGAATAAAGTTTAGTGTCAAGTAGGTTTTCAATAGGAAAACGACAATAAAAATATAAAAAAGATTCTAAAACAAATACTATGACAAATATGTACAATGTACCTGCTTTAGATTAGAATGCTGTACAGTTTTATACAGGATGTTCAAAAGTATTTGTCAGGGGATGTGCAAAAGTGAACAGTATAGATAATCGACTGTCCTTCCAAGATAAATGACATAATTCCTTTGAGCCAACGCTCAATAATATGTTTGCATTTATATAAGACTGCCCTTTAGTTCATAAGGAAGGAAATAATGTGGTGTTGTTATAAGGCACTTCAAGCAGCTATGGTTGAAGGGATGGCTACGGCTCCAAGAAAGAAAAAGCACCACTTTGCTTGAATCTATCTCGATACGACAGTACCTGACGTTGTCTACTACAGGAAAACAAATGGTTTGTCATACCTAGCAATACACCAAGTGTTAGCAAGCAATTATTTCACACAAAATATCCTTTTTTTGCCACAGCTGATGTTATATTTACTGAACTTCTATCTGCAGATTAACAGACAGATCCGTAGTGATGTAGAAATGAAGCATGGTCCTCTAATTTTGAAGAAAGAGGCTCAAGAAATGGCATCTGTGTGCTTTCAAACCTTTCTTGAATAGAGAGTGCCATCTATTGGGTTCAGAAAATTAAGAAATTGCTTTATGAAGCTTCATTTGAACATCACTGTAGATCAGTGTCCATAACGGCAGCCTGTTTTTCATAATGCTACTGTGATATCATATGATCCTGTTGATGTGAATACATATAAGTTTAAAATATATATGCATATATATATTAAAGCTCCAAACTTTTCATACTCCCTTTTAAAGCCTTCAATGGTTAGAATTTGATACTCAAAAGATATATTTTGAATAGAGTATGTCATGTATCCTTTATGGCATCACCTGTCCTTCTGCCTTGTGTGATACAGGAAATGTATTAATATTAGTGAGCGTGTGTAGTACGTATCAGTGCTGGAGAGGAAAGTACAGTATACACCATTTTTACTGTGCCCCTGTTTTGTTCGCATGAAAGGGAAAAACAGATCTAAAAATAAAAGCACTGAAGCAGTTTGAGCCTGCACATTCCCTCTTTTGAGCTAAAGAAATGCAATCAATACACTTGAGAAACTTACTCAAGGGTTCACTTGATGTTCAACGAGCGCATCTTCAGTGAAGTTAGCTTTGAAAAAGAGACACTCTCTCATGGCAGGATTTCACTTATACTTTTGGGTAGAGGGGGGACCCATAGAGTTCCTGCAATGGGGCCTGCTGTAACTGGCAAGTGCACAAGTGATACTGAACTCAGCACCGATCCACCCTCTACTCTACTCACTCCCTGTGCGAATTAGGGAGGGAGCTGCCTCCCTGTCCCGTTGTGCCTAAGCTGTTGTCAAACGTAATGGTCAAATAAATGTGACACTATAATATAATAAAAAGATGGAGCACACTTATCTTTCAAGGTATGAAAAAAGAAAGAAAAAACAACATGAGAACACATTTCAGGAAGAGAAATTTTCGTACATACAACAACAAAAAATAAGGCACAGTTATTTGTGCATTTTCCATGTATTTATTTTGTGTGTATTTCATGTTTTTTTGTTACTGAAGAAAGCAATGCAATGTCATTTATGTTTTACACGCATTTTTTTTTCGCATTTTATGTATTTATAAGTGAATAAATTAAAACACTATATGTCCTGTGTATTCCGTTTACTTATTTAGTGCTGTCAAATAGCACTGAACATACATGTGAATCAAGTATGTCCTTTAAGTTATTTGTTAGGACATACGGTATATGACCAAATGGTGACAGCAAAAGCAATGATACTACCTTTATTTATAACAATATTTGGTTTCCCACTCTAGGGGCCTCATTTATCAAACGAACGTACGGCAGAAAAACGTGCGTACGACCATTTATCGTCGGCATTTATCAATTTGTACGTGAGTGGGAGCTACGATCAAATCTCACGTCTGGTCTGAGGTCGTGTACGCACATTTGAGCCTGTGTATTTGCGGTGCAGCACAGCAAAACCTGGCTGAAAATAATTAACAAACCTCAGCTGTCATTAAGCATAAGCAGTCACATATTAAGAACAGATCAAAACGGATTCTTAAAACGAATAAAAAATATATAAAAATTGTGGTTGGAGCGATTTATTGTACTCATGTGTGTCTGAAGGCACCATCTGTGAATGATTACGCATTCATCAATCGCCAAAACTACCACTCGATAAATGTACAGGTGATTTGTGATGCCAAGCTGTCGCTTTTAAACGTGGTGACCAGGGGGGGACACGCAATTCTTTTAAATATCAAAACAGCTCGGCTCCAGCCCCCCGCGACCCCGACATTGAATTAATGAATGAATGTGTTGGCGCGCGGCTGCAGCAAGACGCACTGCAGAGCCAGACTCATCTCCTTGGTTAGTGGCTATACCCTCGATAAATTGCATTAAATCAAACAAGGTATCAGATGATTAACATCTTGGTATGGTTCTTCTAGATGACAAAGGTATCCTCTTACGGAATACCTAATAACCCACCGGTAGCGCCAGTGTTGTGCCGTATTCAGCACCCCGGCCGTGAAATGCACCCCTCGCATTATAGATGATATTCTGGATCAGAAGGCTGTTGTTTCCACCTATAGGAGTAGTTTACCTACAGCTAACCCACAATGGTCAGACCGTTGATTACTTACAGTCTTTAAACTATTTTAAAGAGTTTAAAATCACAAACTTGGATAATAGCGAACACAAAACAACACTTTTTTATGTTCTGTGGAAATAAACTGCAGCCATAATTATAAAATGAATTAAATGGATCTTTTGAATATCAGCTATAATGCGAGGGGGTGCAATTCACGGCAGGGGTGCTGAATACGGCACAACACCTGTCCAACGGTGCGCACACGCGCGCTCAGGTCTCAGTGGAGCGCTGCTTCGGTTTGACTCCCTCCATTATTTTTTCCATACGGTGTTTTTATGGGCCCCTTTTATTCCACTCTTAAGACTGCCATAAAGCACGTCCTTATTTTGCTCCATCTCGGATGTCAGGATGCTGATCTCCGTGTCGGAAAAGTTTCTTTTCTAACCAGCGTTCCTTCTCTCAGTGTTTGACCTCAGTGGGCGAGGCCTCCGAACCAGGAATATTTAGGGGCGTAACATGTTAAAGACGATCGAATTCAGCCGGCGCATTTACCAAGGCCCGCTCATTCGTACGCTGAGATTGGTCAGATACGAATGTTTCATAAATCACACGTGGGTCCTTTCCTACGACCAATTATGCGCTCAGATCTGCGCCCGTTTCCAGGCAAGTTTGATAAATGAGGCCCTAGGTGTTTCTGATCAGTGAGGCAAGAGACAGCTGTCATTGGCTTCAAATAGCACTGGACCTGCGTGCGACACATACACAAATGATGCGACCTTTGCAGGGGCGGATCTACAGGGGGGGCCCCAGCTGCCCCCCTAACTTTTGTGTTCTTAAAACTGTACTTGTAAATACAAACCACCACTATGTCCACAAGCTTTTCAAAGCATTGAAACAAACAATAAATTGTCGAAAAGTGAATAATTGTAAATATAATCTTAGGCCCCTGACCCACTCAGCTACAGCCCTGCATCAAAGGTGCAGAGCAGCGTTCACAGTCTGGCTCAGACAGCGAGTCTGCTGCGGTGAGAAGAATGGAGCGACTGAGCTGCCCCCGAGCATCTGAAGGTGAAGTTAGTTTCCCCTGCTGAAGTTTAAACACACCAGTTTGACTTAAAGTTACATTTGTAATGAATGTCATATATGCTAAAGGTGATTCAGCATCAGCAATAACAGTGTGTGTTATTTAGCCAAACATGAAATCGCTCAATCGTGATTTGTAAGAGCATGTTGCCCTTTGATCAGTTTCGGTTTGAGTAAAGACAAAAACAGCTTCTTACAAAACATTAAAACCTGTCTATTTCAATCCATAATGTTTACAGAGGGTCGCCGTTTCGCGGGCATTACGTTACAACACACTACACAGTGCTAGCTAGGAGATCAATCATTTTGATTTTATGAGCTTATCAGTACTATTAAACCACTTACTGTCACATATCACAGCAATGACACTACACAAATGAAACCAGGTGACACCCTTTACTGTCAAACTGGGAAAATAACAAATACAATAGAATTAATTAGTATAACCATCAAAAGAAGATGGCCTACTGCAATTCCCCCTGGACCACAGGCTTTGTTTTTATTCTCCTTCCATATAAATTGCAGTACAGTAGCATTCACATATAATGTCACTTATGTCACCCATTTAAATTTGGGGATTTCTGCGTACCATCCTCCCATGCCACCCTGCCAAGACCTCTTGCCACCCATTTGCCACCCCAAGTAGAATTTTCTAGATCTGCCACTGAACCTTTGACACCAAAAATACACCGTGCTTCTCCACTGCAACTGATGAGACCCTTTCCTGTGACTGTCAGCCCACTAAGGTGCAGTCAAGTTTGTAGTGCTTCATCAATGATACCAAAAGCAGGTGCAGTACATGAGTACTCTATGGTATATCGAACCTGAGAAAAGTTGGATGTCTATTGCCCCAGAATGTCCTGCCCAAACCCTCCATTTATTTATTCTGCTCCTGCTCTCCCTTCTCATTGACTAAGAATCCAATTTATGCTAGACTTTTACGTAGGAGGGGATGTTGACCTTTAGACCACTATACAGTGCTGTGAAAAAGCCCTCTTACAGGTTTCTTCTATTCTTGCTTTTTTGTCACACTGACATGTTTCAGATCATCAAACACATTTTAATATCAGACAAAGATAACCTGAGTAAATACAAAATGCAGTTTTTTAAATGATGATTTCATTTATTAAGGAGAAAAAAAGTTATCCAAACCGACCTGGCCCTCTAAGAATACGTAACCCCCCCACCTGTTAAATCATGAATTTACTGTACTGAACAAATTCATTGACATCAGCCTGGAAAAGGTTACAAAGTAATTTCACTTGCCTCGGTTAAGGTCAGTGTTCCAGATTCAACAATAAGAAAGAGACATGGCAAAAATGGCTTCCATGGTTAAAACTTCTGCTGACCAAAAAGAACACAACGGCCCATCTCACATTTTTCAAGAAACATCAAGATCCCAACACTTTTGGGAAAATATTCTGTGGACCGAGTCAAGAGGGGATTTTTTTGGAAGGTGCACTTCCCGTTACATCTGACGTCGCACTAACACAGCATTTCAGAAAAAGAACATCATAGCAACTGTCAAACATGGTGGTGTTAATACTTTGCTGCTTCAGGACCTGGACGACTTTCCATAATTTATGGAAACATGATATGTGCTCTCTACCAGAAAATTCTGAAGGAGAATGTCTGACCATCAGTGTGTGACCCTAAGCTTAAGCACACTTGGGTTATGCAGCAAGATAATGCTCCAAAGCCAGCAAGTCCACCTCTGAATGGCTCAAAAAACACAAAATAAAGGTTTTGGAGTGGCTTAGTCAAAGTCAGGACTTAAATCTAATTGAGAGGCTGTGACATGACCTTAAACAAGCTGCTCATGATTGAAAACCCTCCTATGTGGCAACAATTCGGCCGCAAGTATGGGCCAAAATTCCTCCACAGTGACCTGAAAGACTTATTAATAGTTATGACAGATGCTTGATTGCAGTTGTTGCTGGGTGGTTCAACCAATTATTAGGCTTAGGGGGCAATTACTTTTTCACATAGGGCCAGGTTGGTTTGGATAGCTTTAACAAAATCATCATTTAAAAACTGCAGTTTGTATTTACCCAGGTTATCTTTGTCTGTTTGATGATCTGAAACATGTAAGTGTGACAAAAAATCAAGTAGAAGAAAAGGAGAAATCTGTAAGAGTCAAATACTTTTTTACGGCGCTGTATGAAATACATCATTTAAATGCTTATGGTAACTACAAAGAGTAACCTGTATCTCCTTTCTTTGCCTTTATTCTATTTGTTTCCTATTTGCCCTTGCATGAATTATCACTATCATCACTGTAATACCATGAGACCACTACGGCTCTGACCTTTGTATATTTTGTATTGCTTGCTTGTACTGCTGCTATGTAGCAGTCAACTGAATTTATAAACTGTAAATGGAGTGAACAGACTACAGAGGTCTAATTTAACTGATTTGCTGCTGCACTCTACCCTCCGTGGAGCTGTTACAAGCTGACGGATGATCTGACAAACAACATGGTACATGATGCCAGCTCCACTTTCTGTGTGTGTATGTTTGTGAGAGAGTCAGAAAGAGTGGATTCCAATCTTTAATTTTCAACTTGTCTGTCTTTAATCAGATGAACTGACTTCCTCTGGTTCAGACAGGAAATCAATTATAGTGAAGCGCAACAATCACTACCCCTGTCTGGGTCAGCAATGTATTTTTTTTTGTGTGTGTGTGTGTGTGTGTGTGTGTGTGTGTGTGTGTGTGTGTGTGTGTGTGTGTGTGTGTGTGTGTGTGTGTGTGTGTGTGTGTGTGTGTGTGTGTGTGTGCGTGCGCGTGTATTTTGATCCATGTCTGAATTAGTTATACTTCAAGTTAATTCAAGTAATTCAAGTTATATTTTATAAAAGGGCCAACTGGCACATTCTGTTCACCTACCTGTATGACTGAGTGTGTGCTTTATCATGGAAATGTCCAGCAACAAAAGCCATCAGCCTGCCTGCACAAACCCATGCAGTGCAGAACCTGTTAAAGTGAATTTACAGCTTAAAATAATCCCAGGGTCTTTTTTCGCAAATATACTCATTAAATAAGCCATCAAGACAATTTTTGTAACAACTATTAACAGAGATATCCCGGACAGTCGCTAGCAGTTGCTAACAGCCGAGTGTGGCTAACACTGATTAGCTCGGGGCAGCACGACAAAGGAATTAAATCAATTCGTTTTTAACCACTAATACTGCTCAAAATACCACCAAACCTCTGAAGTTGCATGATATGAGTGAGTGTTTTGAAAGACTTACCTACTGGCCCCGGTAGCAGCTCCTCTCATAGTAAAGTCCATTCAAGTGGATTACCAAAGTCAATCCAAAAGGAAGTAGGCCATTGGTGCTTTGTTTTATGTGTTAAGACTCTTATCATGCTACTGCAGAGGTTTGGTGTTATTTTGAGCAGTAATAGTGGTTATAAAAGCCGTTTTAATGCCTTCACCTTGCTGCCCCAAACTAATCAATGTTAACCGCATTCTGCTGTTAGCGAATATTAATGACTGTTAGCAACTGTTAGGGGCTGTTAGCGACTCTCCATGATATCTCAGTTAATAGTTAAATTGACTCAATGGCTTATTTGATGAGTGTATTTGCCGAAAAAAGACGATGATATTACGTCAGAATTTCCCTTTAAAGCTACTTGGTTAGGTTTAGAAGAAGATTATGATTTGGGTTAAAAGAAGTACGTTGTTACATACCTTTAGCGGTGTCCCTGACTAAAAAGCCATGGACATAGCGTGGCTGCATGTGAGTCCAGCGCTGCGCGGTCACGTGTGTCAGGCAGAGGGTTCCTGAGAGATGTGATTTCCTATTTCTGATAGGGGCACCTTATTAAAAGTATTTGTTGTTTTAACATAAATATGTTTTGTTTGTGTCTTCTTTGACAATAACTGACGGTATATTTAGAACTGTAGTTTCACTTTCACTTTCACGGTTCTGTGTCAAACTGTGTCAGATTTACGTCTATAATGAAAAACAACAAATGGGATAATATTCAAATGAAATGATGATTAAACAGTAGCAGAATGTGTTTTTCTGACGCACAGATAAATTTAAAGTCCAGCGAAGACTGCAACTTAGTCTACGAGGGGTTCTTCCCGCACACAAAGGAGATAGATGAAAAGCACATGAGTTATTTTCACATTTCTAGCAACAGTATTTAATAAAAGGCTTATATTTTTACCCAAATAGGCTATTTATCATGGTTTATTGGGAGAAACCAAGCATCTATATGTAAAATCAGACATTCAGCACCCCAAGAGCCAGAATGGAATAATCCATTGTTTCATAAGCACATTTTGCGCATTTTGCGATGATTCTGTGAGATTGGCAGTCGAATCAGGCTCCTTGGATCGAATCGTCGAATAGCCGACTATTCGGGGTCACCCCTACAAACCTTATGTAGTAAAGTTAAAATTGGTTAAAGTCAACTTTTGCTTTCACATGGTGCTCGAACTGTGGTCTCCTGGGTGAAAGTCCTGTGTTTGATCCATCCATTCACCCCGACATCCTCCCTACACCTTGTCTCTTTATACTACATCACCTCACTTCCACCTTAGAGGCAGCCTTTCACATCCTGTTTCACGATTATGTGGGTTATACAGTATACAAATGATGGTGTGCATTACTTTTCATGGGTACTAACAGTAAATGAGAGCTGTGTGTATGTGTGTGTGTGTGTGTGTGTGTGTGTGTGTGCGCGTCAGCAATGGTGTGTGGAAGGGGGTTAGAAGACATATTCATTGATCTGTTTGACAGTCTCCTCATGTCTTGAACACGCTGCTGGATTGCACAATCCCTCACATTGATAGCATGAACCAGAGAGCGAGAGAGAGAGAGAGAGAGAGAGAGAGAGAGAGAGAGAGAGAGAGAGAGAGAGAGAGAAAGAGAATGAAATGAGTCTCCCCTCAGAAAAAAAATAGTGTCACTGAAAGAATAAGTGAAGAAAAGGTGAATAAAGCAGGCATATATCAAGAACTGTGGGTTGTTAGAGGGTGGAAAGAACAGCGAGGAGAAAGTAAAGAATGGGAACGTGATAGAAAAACAGCTGGGGTAGACGTCAGCAGAGATAGATAACCATAAGAGATGGAAGAGGGGGTGGAAAACCACTGGGAGAAAGGAGAAGAGAGGGACATAATAGGAAAAAACAAGGTTTGTTGGATGAGATGTGGGAAACAACAGACAGTTTGTTTGTGTGCTGTTTGATGGTCAATACACAGTAGAAAGTGCGTATGTGGCCATGGCACGTGCAAACCCACACTGTTACAAGAAGGAAATAAAACACTTCAATAGTGTTTTACATCATAAGGAAAAAAGAAGGAAATGTCTATGTGTCCATGGGATGGACAGAAAAAAAGAGATCTCAAGAAGTAACGAGGAGGAAGAAGAGCAAAAGGGAGCTCTCCTGTGTGCTCAGCATATTAGAGGAGGTGCTGTCGGGCAGCTGTTAGACAGGGGAGGTCTGACACCACACACACACACACTTGAACACAGTCGTTTGATCCAAACACGCGTGTCCTGACCCTCCCACACACACTCACAATTACCGTAGACACACAAACATGCAGACATTAATTGATCCCGCTGCAGCAAGAGCCGGCAGAAAGGCTAGACATGAGGAAGCTGCCCTGTGGCCTCTACCCACACACAAATAAAAAGGTTACCCATACTGCAATAATGCACACTTCAATTAGGGAGCAGCCACAAGGCAATATAACTTCTGTATAGCACACGACCTTCACTGAGTGAGGAGGCATGGAAGACAGGGGTAATCATCATATAAACATCCAATTTATTTTAAGGATGTGGTTTTCTTTGCATAAATACTTCTGAGTAAGTGCTATTGGCTCTTGCAGATACTACCAAAAATATTTATTTGAACATATTATCACATGGTCTTTAAAACCCTATTCATGTATATAAAAAATGAATGAATTAATTAAAAAGTTAGGTGATGCAACTGCCAAAATCTATTGGCACATTTTCAGGGCATGTTGGTTTAAAATAGTTGTGCATGTGTGTGTTTGTGTATGTGTATGTGTATGTGTATGTGTATGTGTATGTGTGTGTGTGTGTGTGTGTGTGTGTGTGTGTGTGTGTGTGTGTGTGTGTGTGTGGTAATCATGGTCCTAAATCACAACCATGCAAGATGCTGTCAGGAAACTTTACAGGTTTGTGGTTGAAATCAAAATGAAGGCCAGTTTCAAAGATGGGTGTGGTCTGAGCAAGAGAACTAGAAGTTGGGAGGTAGAAAGTAGGGATGGGGCCATTGACCCACCACTTTATGCCCCTGGCACAATTTTCCATCAGCTGGTGTGATCACATCATAGGAAGGTCAGTTTAGTGTAATGATAATGTATGAACCACATAATGACTGAAAAGACAATGATGCTCCACAGGCGCCCAACCCTGCTCTTGGAGGACCACTACCCTCTATGTTTAAGGTTTAATTCCTGCTCCAACACACCTGATTCTAATGATGTGCTCGTTATCAAGCAGCTGAAGCTCGTCACAGGTTTGACACTCAACTTTTCTGAGCAGTTAAGGAAAAGACTGTTGTCATGTGGCTTTCCTAAATAAATACAGACCCACTTATGGATTTGCTTATGTACTGCAAGCAAATAAACAGATGATAGGTATTAAAATGTTCTAACATTCAGCGGAACCTCTGGGAAAACAATGGTAGCAGTGTATACTCTCTACCCTAGTTAGCTTGAGTGTAGTTAAACCAACAGTTTCATCAAGCAGACTATATCATTCCTAATGTGGTGTCACACGAGAACATTTTAGAGGCAAATTTTGAAAGAAAAAACTGCATTTATTTTTGCAGGAAATACGTATCACCCAAAGCAATCTACTTGTAATCTGGAGAATGAGCTTTTCTGGCAAGATTTCATCAACCAATTGAAGATAAAACTGTCCTCAGTGATACCACTTTTTAAGCGATGACAGATGGTGCTAAGTGGTGAAACCAGAAATAATTATGATAAAAGTGAACACTGTTAGATGGCAAAACAATATCTTATTCTTGATTGTTAACACGCACACATACAATAAAACATTGTTTAATCAACGTAAACATTTGTACATCTTTGGTCAAAATCATGAAGCTAATCGTTATCTGTTATTCTGTATATCCCCAACTGTTGACTCATTCCCCATTGATTTATTTTCTCATTCTCATTGCCATTCCTGACAGTATTTGCTTGTTCATGGGGAACTGAAATTCTCAAACTATGCCTGTAAGATACGACAAAACTAGAACAATCTGTTATCACAAAAATGGCAACACCTTGATAACAACATGAGACAGTAATTAATGTTTGGTTGTTTAATTTCCTTTTGATTGTTATGTTCCAAGTGTGTATTTCCCATAGTGAGGCTTTATCTTGCAATTAACAATAGTAGGCCCAATACAAAGCAACGCCATGTGTTATCTTGGTGTCCCACCTGTCAAGGGTTAGTTTCTATTAAACGCAGTTTTCCATTCTTTTTCAGTTATTCAGATTCACATCAAATTTAAGTGCTGAGATGCTGCTGCTGCTGCTGCTGCTGCTGCTGCTGCTGCTGTTGCTGCTGTTGCTGCTGCTGAGTATTCCATTTAATATGACCAAGACTTCCACTGTGAAAACAAATTACTCCACACTCAAAGAAGTTTACTTCGGTTCAGTACTGCCCCCATTCACCTTTGAATTTCACTGCCCACTTTAGGTACAAGCATTCATTAATCCATCAACCATGACAGGCTGGGATATATTGAAATTAATCTTTCAGATTCTCAAATCACTGAAGTATTATATAGACCCTCAGTCTGTAAACAGAAGAATAAAGCCTGCCTGGATTGGTTCCCAACACCCCTTTTGCACTAGCTTTTATTAGCTATAAGCATATTCCATTACACCAACCTGCTATTGTCTGCACTATGTGTTTGTTAAGGAGCGAGAACATGTAATGAAAAATTGACCAGCTTTACCTATTGAGGCACTAGAGATAGACTTCACATTGATACTAGGACAGACTTTAAAAAAGGAGATGGACAGTTTAGGTGGGCGAAATAAAATAAAAGCAACAAAAGGATCAAAAAGCTTGAGAGGGTGGGGATAATAATATGGATTTGGTAGTACTGCAATAACTG
Organism: Echiichthys vipera; assembly: GCF_963691815.1. NCBI lineage: Eukaryota > Metazoa > Chordata > Actinopteri > Perciformes > Trachinidae > Echiichthys > Echiichthys vipera. Next base: position 8,590,415 of record NC_139826.1, read on the forward strand.
CAGGCACTCTTACATCCATCTTACTTTTTACACTGTAATAGTGGCATTTAAAGATTATGATGAAGGTCACTGTGAACCAAATACTGCAGTTTGAACTATGCACTAATGTTGATATACAGTATGCATATGTATATGATTATGAAATAGCAAAACAGCTGATGGTGTTAAAATATACTGCACATAAACGGTGGACCGTAACTCAAAGCCATGAGTATGGCATAAAAGGGGCTGAGGTTAAATTGTAAAACAGTCAAAATTCCATTAAAAAGGTGAGCACAAGGCTAAGAATCTAATTTAATACTCAAAAATTGAAACGAAGCTTAGCACATATTGCTGCTGCCAACTACAATGAATTATTCATAATGATTTTTTGGAAGATGTAAGTGGTCACATTAACATGCCAATCAGTACCACGGGTACTCCTCCTTTGCCTGTCCTCTCATGAAAAATTAATGTACTCATTATTTTATTTGCAGAATTGTCTGTCCCTAGACAGACAGACAGACATTTAGATAGATAGACGGATTACTGTGTTACTGTGAGGTTTTTTTTTTTTCCAGAGCTGGTAGTAGGTGTGAAGGCTCTGCTGCTGCCCAGCTCTTGATGTTTGTGACCTGCTGTTGGGTGCCTACGACTCTGATGGTCACTACCTCTTGTTTCGTGAATCTGCAGTCATCTGCTTTCAGGTCTGTTAAGCACAGACAAGTGGTGTTATGTAATGAGTCTTTCTCACACCTCTCCCATCACTGAGCAGTTACAGCTTTTGGTGGTTTGGCTCTTGGTTGCATGCTGCACTACAGATGGTTCCCGGGAGAATGGTGCAACAGGGTATAATTACATACTGATTACAGGGACATAATAAAACTATCTGTACTACAATTCAAGTTGTGTGACAGTGATGTAAAGAAAGAAAATACTATTTTTGTGCTGATAAAGATATCTGTTAAAATTGAGACATACAGTACCAGAAGCATATATATCTATAATCTACAATAGATAAAACAGATAATATATTTGGTAATATCAAAGCAAAAATGGCATTTTGGGAAACAAGCCCCTTCGCTTTCCTGCCGAGAGTTAGATGAGAACTTTCATACGACTTTAATATCTGTCTGCTAAATATAAAGCTACTGCGGAGTCATCTTATGTCCCCAGGGTCCTCATTGTAAGAGATTGATAAGAGCTACCTCTACAGTTCAAATTGCAAATGAATAAAGGGAGGTGGATTTTTACCATTCAGTTGCAGTTTGGATGACAAAAATCCATTCAGCCACTGTGATTCTCTGAGTTGGGTGCCCTTTTAAAACTGTTAAATTGTATCCCTGTTAGGATGGTTGATGAAATGGTTTACATATGTAAACCATTTCAAAGTGGCTTATAGGATTTACTCTATAAAATATTGCACTAACAAAACTATTACGTGAGCATTTTAAACTGACAATTCCCCCTAATGTAAGCAATACTCATCATATCTGAACTACAAGCAACTTTGTTGTTGTGAAGCGTGAACACGGCATGCGTTCTCACTGCAGTCATTGTTGCCAAAACTGAGATTACATTTCCAAGCGAGTCACAAACAAAAGCGCCCAAAAATATTGGCGCAAAACAGTTCAATCTGGCAACACTGGTAGTTTGTCCTCCTAGGCTTGATCATACAGTGTGTGAATGTTTTGATTGTTTTATTGCAAAATAAGGGACATACTCAATATTGTGATTTCACACATCTTGGACACATGTGGACAATAGTGTCAATATATATATATATATATATATATATATATATATATATAAAGTAGGGCTGCCCGTGACCAAGGATTTTCTTGGTCGACCAGTGGTCGTCATTTAGAGCAATTAGTCGACTAATAAACACATATATACAGTATATATATATATATATATTCCCCAAGTGTAGACTCAGCGACTGAATAACACACTACAACACAATTAATAACTATTATTTTACCAGTGCGCACAGCCTAACGCTATAAATCTGTCGCCTGTTAATGACACTGTCAATTTATTTTGGATTCTATTTCTGAATGTGTCAGAAAAAATCAGCAAGGAAACTGTTGGAACGGGCCACCGTGGGCAGTTAGATAGACTAGACTAACGTAACTTACATGTTTTAAGGTGGGAGGTTATGTTCGTCGTGGACGAGTGATAGGAGACGTTTTTCTTGCAAAGTTTGCATGTGACCTTCTTGGGGTCATCCTTGTTCTTTTCAAAGTGATCCCATATTTTTGACCTCTTTCCCGACACGATTGGCTATAAATTGTTATCTGTTCAACCCTAACCAAGATGTACAGCCAAGGGACCTGCCGTGTTAAAAACAAAAAAAACACTGACAGTAAGTGAGTGTCACGACTTTCTGTACCTGGCCCTTCATATAAAAGCCCTCCAGCCACAAGTCGCAATTCTGCTAATGATTTTTTGCTAATCCCAGAAATGAATTATTTAGATTTTTAACATTCAGTATTTCCAATAGTGTAAAGGCCCTGTGTTTCACTGCTGTAGCTGTTGTATGTTTACTTATATTGTAGTAGAACAACCTACCATATGCCCCTTTTAATTTTTTCAACTAAACCTGTGCCTTTAGAACATGATTCATCCTGTCTGCCTCTGTCTCTCTGGTACATCTCCTCAGTCTAACTGCCAGTGCTGAAATCCTTTGCACAGCAGCCTCCAGGGCTTCAGATATGGACATCACACTGTATTTCTTTACTAGCCAGGTGATCATTTCTACATTGCTCTGTAGTTAAGCCAGATTACTAAAGTACTGTCTTCACACTTATACTTATACTTATTATTGATTTCAAAGTAGTGTTGTCACAATACCAAAATTATGACTTTGGTACGATACCTGCCTAAAATATCTCGATACTGATACTGAAACGCTACTATGGCATAAAACTAAAATATTATCAAAAGTAATGGAATAAAATATTAGATGACAGAATGTAGAACTTAAAATGATTTATTTGGTTTTGTTAATTAAAACACTTAAACCTAAAAAGTTGAAATAAAAATAGATATATTTGTTAAAGCTGCTGAGCTTTTGTAGCTATTGAACTTGTTATAGTAACAATGAAATGGTTATGCAGCTTTTTAAAAAATAAAAAAAGATTTGTCACAGAACATGGACATATGAAAACAAGAACATGTTTGGCATTATCTGGTCAATTCTTTGGCCAATTTAGGGTTCTTGGCATTGTTGTGTTGTTGATCTGTGTATTTGTAAACACCAGCACGTTATGGTAAGGTCAATGTCACCAGTGAGAACTGTTGTCATACAGAGATGTGTGAACCACATCAGCCAGTTAAACAGTTAGCTTTACCCCTGACTGCCTCGTGCAACTCTGATGCTGAAAAACGTTTGCTTGTCACAAAATAAACACTCACTTCGAGTTAACGTTACATATTTGGATATATTTATGTTATCTATCCCTAACCTAACCTGACTATCGCCAGGGGCCTGTTTCACAAAGCAGGTTTAGTGAAAACTCTGAGTATGTTAACCCTGAAATGAGGGAAACTCTGAGTTTTCCGTTTCACAAAGGGAGGTAACTCAAACCAGAGACAGAGGGGTAACTCTAGCCTGTTTCACAAAGGGAGGTAACTTAAACTCTCGGTCAGTTACCATGGTAACATGCTCTCTGAAACTAACCTGGTCAGGACCAGGTTTTTCTCAGAAAACCTTGAGTTTCTCTCTGTCTCCGCCCTCTTTCAGCCACACACGGTGTTTCATTTCCTCATTCATTCAGTCAGCAGGCGAGTTTTGGCGAAGTATAGTTCTGCTATAGTTCCGTCTGTTTTTCAGAAAATCACTGCAAACATCAGTCATTAGAAGTTATATTAGGTGGCGACTATTTCACTACCATGGCGTGTCCTTCTGATAACAATCCCGTGGATGAAGCTGCAGCATTACTGCGCAGATAATTATATATTCGTCGGGAGATGACTATCAAACTATTGATTATAGATGTTCTTGCATTTCCAGGCAATTCTCTGTTTGAGCGGTACCGTTTCATATCACAGCAGATATTCTGTGTTGCGCTGCGTTTTTTTGCAAACGGGAGTTTTGTATACAACGTATAAAAGTCATTCAGTAGGCCTACATTAAAAGTTATATTAGGTGGTGACTATTTGCACTACCATGGCGTGTCATATTGATAACGATCCCGTGGATGAAGGTGACGCATTTCGCAAAGAGAATTAAATATTGGTCGGGAGATGATTATCACACATGTCCTTAGACGTCCTTAATATACTGCAGCCATAATTACAAAATGAATGAAATGGATCTTTTGAGCAAGTTGAATGTATTTGACTTAGCGTTTCTAAATATAATTCCAGCTTTTCTTGCAATTCATAGGTTCAAAAGTGTGTGCTTTTAATTGGGTTACCGGTATATAAAATACTCCTATATAGCCTTCTGATCCAGAATATCACCTATAATGCGAGGGGGCTGAATACGCACAACACCGTTTCATGTCACAGTCCATCTCACCCCTCCTTACATTTCCAACATTAACAACCAGTCATGCTCTCATATCACAGCAGATATTCTGTGTTGCGCTGCGTTTTTTTTGCAAATGGGAGTTTTTTATACAACATTGATATGTTGTATAAAAAACAGCCACTTACGGTAATATTTACTTTACGATGTAAAACCTGCTCAAAATGAGGCGTCACCATGAGACTGTGCTGAGGTTTTACCTGTTTGAAAAATGTTTTTATGTTTCATCTTAAGCTGCGCTTCTCCCCCGTGGGAATGCACTTAAATGAAATAAACTAATAGGCTCCCACTCATGCAGTTCCCCCTGTGATATTACTGTGATTGCAACAGGACTACATTTAAACTTACGCACTGACCCGAGCAGCAATGTCCTCCAGCACCGTCTCCCTCTCTTTTGCTGCTGCAGCGGTGTAAACCTGCTCAAACTCTCCGTATGAGCGCATTAATGTTTCCATTTCCAGTTGTAGCGTAGCCCTTCGCTTCCCCGTTGCCATGGTGACTCGTCGAATCAGGGCTCCATTGATGCTGTCTTTTTTTACTTGTGGTGCACGCGCTTAACTCCAGGTCAAACTACTCTGAGTTGATCAACCTAACGCAAATCTGCTGTTCTGGAACCGAAAACTCAGAGTTTCCTATCTCAGAGTAGATCAACTCAGAGTTCAGGGTTAAACTCAGAGTTTTTGAACCTGCTTTGTGAAACAGGCCCCTGATGACTATCGTTCCGCCTTGACTCAGCCTAGTTCCACTCAACCATCTGGGATCGATCCATTGCAGAGGGATTTCAGGGTCCGTAAAAAAAGGTTGAGCCAATGAGGAGTTTTATAGATGTAATGTAGCGGAGAAACGACTGTGGCTGATTCAGACAATGGTAGCTCACATCGAGGAAGCAGGCGTCAACATCAATGCTGCTATTTCATCCGTGTTGTCCAATCTCACAAATATTTCTTCCTAAAAAGAACACCAGAGAACGGCTCTGAAGGCTTTTGTTGGTGGAAACGATGTCGGCTGTTCTGTTTCTGCTTTTTTTTCCTGCCTCGTGCTCATCAACGCCACAGGTTGGTTTCGATGTCACTGGTTGAAGTAGCACGTCAATAAAGATGATGGACAAGTGGTCATAATCCAATCATATGCAAGGGTTTTTGATAACGCCCAGCCTCCTGAAATCGCTTCCCAGTCGAGCGATCCCAGATGGATGAGTGAAGCAAGGCGGAACAAAATTCATCCGGCGAGAGTCAGGTCATCTCTAACCTGCAGTTATCTCAACTCTTTGAACAAGTCTGCATTTCTGCCAGGGCTTGCCCTTACTGACGTCAATATATATATATGTACATATATATATATTGAGCTCTGTGCATTTGGTCTTTGAACAATCCTAGACATCGATCGTATCGATACTAATAAAACGTGATAAAGTATCGTTTTAAACGGCTGGGAACTGCGGTACTTTTCTAGTATCGGTTTACTGTGCAACACTATTTCAAAGAGGACACTATGGCTTTGGCTTTACTTTCTGATTCTCAAACTTTTCAGGCCTACTTGCGCACGACTAAAGAAAAAAAAGGACAACACACATACAGGAGGAATCATGTAGCTAAAGACACAGGGTAACGCTAGCTTACCGATAGCTTTCAGCAGTAGCCTACTTTTCTAGTCAAAGATGATGGAGAAACAACAGAAACAACAACTGTAAAATCCTCCTGCTTTTCCAAAGTCCTCGGTGTGGCAACATGTTGCCTTCTCCGTGAGTTATGTAAACAAACAACGAAGGGTAAAGCTGTTCATGGTTCAAGGTTCAAGATATCTTTATTCTGTGCTCACAGACGGGACTTCATTGTGCATTCAGGTGCCGCTCGTAAATTAGGGTACTCAAACTGCTGTTGTAAAGTACTGTTCACTGTGAATTACCATGCATGTATTTGTTGCGTAAATATATTGAACATTGAATGATATTTTTTTTATCTTAAAGATCTAAATGTTATTACTAGTGTGTATGTAATGTTACCCGGTGTCTGTGTAGGCTGATGTGAGCTAATGTTAGCCAGAAACAATCTGTTCCCTTTATAGCTAGCTAATGGTAACCTGATAATGATTGATATCACTAATCACCCCAATTTTCCGAATAAAATGGTGCCATTTTGATCGAGATGGAATTAAGAAATAATAAGCTTACAATTTTTTTAAGTCTGGGAAGTGACTTACATTAACTATGGATTCAACTTTACTTGACTTGAGACTTGGTCAGAGTAACTTGAATCACGTCTGGCATCATTAACATAACATCTTCATATCTCTAATGAGATATTCTACAGTAGTTTGGCACTTTAACAGAAGTGCAGTTAATGCACATTAAATTAAAAAAAGGAAAAATGCAGATAATGAAAAATTGTAAAATGTACAAAAGGCATACATGGAAATGATGTCTGGGACACATTAAGAATGTATTATTCTGATGGGAACACTTCTTCTACCGGCAGCGGACATTAAGAGTGACTTTTTCAAACTTTAAAAGGTTTATTTTGTCACTGAGCAGAAGAAGGGCCTTAAAATTAAAAGGAGTAATTTTAAGAGGTGAATTGTGAAAGGTGAGAAATTGAAATGGCTACTGACTGAGTGCCTAGTTTCTCATATCTGACATTAAACGCTGAAAAGCTTTTAAAGTTCCAGCTCACAACTGATGGATTGTAGGTCACGGCTGAATCAGGGTACACGCCTGTCTCCAACCATTTTCAATCTCAGACAATGTTGGCAGCCTCTCCTGGTCTCCACAGTGCATTTGGGTTAGGATGCAAATCTGCCAAACAGGTCTCTGTTACAAAACATGAAGAAGGCACTGAGGCAATGTTCTTCCAGAACAAATGATTTATTTATTTTATTTATGGCAATGACAGATGGTGGAAGGAGTGAAACATCTATTTAAAACATCACTTCCATCATGTTTATCTTCTGCAAAGCCAAACAGAGGGAGACAATATAGCAAAACTTAGGAGAAATAATACCACAAAAAATGTCATGGGTGTGTAATACAAATATATATATATATATAATTATTATTATAATTATGGAAAAACATGTAAGTATGTAAACAAGTCAGTGGTGACTTTTGGTTTAACATGGTACATGAACAGCAGCCTCCTGGGTGAGATTCCTTTAATTGTTTGACACATCCATCTACAACAACCTCCTTCCTATGTACTTTGATCAGAAATGTATTTGTGATATGTGAAAGTAGGTTTGTCAAAAAAAAAACAATACTTGGAAAATAATGGATGCTAAAAATTAGTATTGGATTAGATACTAACTTGCAAAAGTATCAATACTTTTGCCGTCAACAGTGCAGCTTCCGCCTCCTCCGGAACGTCACCCAGTGGCGCTGCAGACAAAACAAGACAGAAGCTACCTGTCTGAAAAGTCAACCAGCAACTAGACAGCAACATTAGCAGCCTGGTATACCAACTATATTTAACCAGCAACGATAATCAACAAGTCACCAGAAACACAGAAGATAAACAGGACTGTAGCTAAATACATTAGCATGGACCAGTCTTGCTAACATGCTAAACAAAGGAAAGTTTGGCTTTTTGAAGTGGAGTAGTATAAGGAACTTATCCTTAGTCAGTGTGTTACCTACAGTGAATGACTGTGAGCATGCTGCCTGTTTGGAAAAACAGCAGGATGACAGGGGCAGCAGCTGTGGCAAAACTTACTTTTGTCACCTTAAAAATATACATATATCGATATCATGTCGATATCATTTTAAAGTTAAAAAACGGTAGAATTGAGTTACATTGTTTCTAGGGGCAGCTTTGGCGGTAAGATGTCATTGCAGGTGCTCCTCTGGGACTTCATCTCCCAGAGATTCTTTCGAAACAGAACAGTGCCAACTGTATAATGTCAGCAATTTGGCAGCTCTCACCTGAGTGATGCGTTGTGATGCCTTCACATGGTCCAAACTAATAGGTAGTCCCAAGAGAGAATATGAACTATGTGTGTTAATATGGTAACTAAAAAAACTTGTGGAAGAAAGCGTGTACTCTTCACGCTTTGGTCAGCAAAAACGTCACATACACACTTTTTGAAGTGGACGAACGTACCTGTTTCACGCTTTGGTATGATACAGGGCTGGACTGACATAAAAAGTGTCACTAACTGTGTGGTGCTTGATTTTTCTCGAGGGAATGTCAACACAGACACTCAGAACGTATTTCTCGTCAAAGCAGCAAATATAAGGGCTTTCATTAGTGGGTCATAAGATAAATCACCATTGTTTTAACTCACTCTTTGATAGATAGTAACTTAAGAGACGATTGACAGAGTGAAAATCTTACGTATTTCAACATGAAGTGTACGGTATATTTACCCCACCTTCAGACAGTGTTGGCACTACAATTTCTCAACATAAATGAGTGATTATGACAAAAATGTTTGTTACTCTGGAAAGAACAGAAACAGAAGAAGAATGCCGAAAGAGAGTGAGGGAAAAGACTTTCTGTGGAAACTGAAGGAGAGCGCTGGTCAAGCAGTGAAAATATATACAGGTATGCGTTTGTGTGTGTGTGTGTGTGTGTGTGTGTGTGTGTGTGTGTGTGTGTGTGTGTTTGTGCCCCCGTCCATAGCAGTAAAATCATAAACTGTCACCTACTGGAGATGGATATCACACTGACTATGGATAAGTACCTCATATAACCACACTTTAAAATAGCTGAACTATCCCTTCAGAGACACTGAATATGTTTCACACATTTTGCTCCGACTGCTAATTTTCTACAGCAAGCATACACCAATTTATTTTCAGATTTTTTTGTCTTTATGCTTAAAATCCAACATGCTTCATTTGACACCTTTAACTTCTGTACTGCTGAGCTGTCACATGTACTGGTACCAACAGCATTTTGCATTTCTCTGTGTGCTCACAGCAGGCCATACAGTAACGCTCTAGCAGCCATGGAACCAGAGAAATGTGCATTAAAAGCCAAAAATTCCACAGCACATCGTCTGAAGCAAACTGCAGTTGGCAAACAATTGGTAAAGGATGTCACCAACCGTCGAAGGCACAGATTAATCTGAAATGCCTCTAAGCTAACTAATTGCAATGATGGTGCGGATTTTAAAAAAGTTTGTGTTTCTTAATGATTCATTTTCATAAAAGACACAAAAGCAATGAAAAAAAACAACAGAACAAAATCAAGCACTATTCGTCTGGAAAGGAAATCTGTGTCATTGGATTTTGAAATGAAAAAGCCATTGAATTTCTAGCACTGAATATTTATGCATTGAAATTATGCATCTTAACGTTTTGACTCTGAATTTAACTCTCTATTTTAACGTTAAAGAATTTAAATGTATAAAAATCAAGGTTAAAAAATTAAATCTTAAAGAATTCAACATTCATATCTGCTGTGGCGGATATTATTGTAAGGGCACACTGTATTACCCAATTATCACGGGGGGTTCCCAAAAGCTACGGCTATATTGAGACACTGCATTACAGCTCACTACCACTCTACACAATAGGGAGCTGTAATGCAGTGGTCAATATATCCGTAGCTTTGGGAAAACCTCCTTGATAAACATGTTTGGTTATTTTCTAAGGTGAGATCAAGGCAACCGGTTATTTCAGATCAACCCAATACAAACTGTTACCTGGATGCTGACGTAGTTAATTAATATGTGACTGGCAGTGATCACTTTGTGAGCTGGGTCTCACGGCATAGAGCAGCTACCTGTGAAATGTATGTGTTTTGCTCGGGTAAGATTGAATCCAGCTGGACGCAATCATACAAACATTATATTTTCTTAGTTCATTTTTCAAAGGTGGCAGTAATGTAGTGAACACTTTTACAATCATAACCGCCACAGTAGAAATGAGATTTGGCTTGAAAATCCTCGGTAAGATGTTTGTGAATATGACTAGAGAGGCTGAGCACATCTGCTGCTGTTAGAGAAACACAACATAGGGAAACCAGTAGGGGTAACAATGGCTCACACTGATGACAGTACCCGGGGCAGCTGCAAGCGTCTGAGGTTGCGGTCGGGTCCGGTGCTCAACTCATAAATTAGATCTGCTCCTGTTCAGAGCAGTTAGCAGCTACGGAGTCGGCTGCAAGACAGCGCCGTGTTGTCCTACTCTGCCGACGAGAGACCCCAACTCTGACTTTAAACTTAATTTTCGGAAATTGGAAACTAACCAGTGTAGCACGAAAGCATGATGGATCATAGATTATTACGTTTAAACATCCATAGTATGTGGTTGAATTAGCCAACAAGCAGCCACTCTTGTCACAGCTCTCCTTGCTCTTCCTAGAACCTGATCTAGAATCGATGACACTTCCTTGGTTCCCAGGTTGTGAACACTGAATTTTATACATTGAATTTTGCAGCTAAATTTAGCCTGTTGAATTTTTTAATGTTAACTTTTTTACATTGAATTGAATACATTGTATGTTGCATCTAAATTGGGTATATTGAAATTTCAACATTGAATATTTAACGGTACATTTTTTAATATTGAATTTTTGAAATTTATGAACATTGGAAAATGATAAGTTCAATTCAGAGTCAAAACATTCAGATTTCAAATCGCAAAGCATAAATATCAGTGCTAAAAAATCAATTGCTTGTTTGGGTTAATGCAGTTAACCATCTACGTGCACGCATTGTGTAAGACTAAAGACAGAAGACTAAATAAGTGCTATTTATGCTCTTTGAAGGAACAAATGGATGCAGACTCTGTTTCATCTCGATAAACAAAAGACAAGTAACATATGCAGCTAACATGCCTCTCTCACTGCCATCTGTCTGGATATAGAATGGTAATTTTGCAACCCAGAACTCACAGTAAGCACAATGTCATATTTTGTGGGCAAATGTACAGTATGAACACACATGTGTGTGTGTGTGTGTGTGTGTGTGTGTGTGTGTGTGTGTGTGTGTGTGTGTGTGTGTGTGTGTGTGTGTGTGTGTGTGTGTGTGTGTGTGTGTGTGTGCGTGTGTGTGTGTATGTGTGTGTGTGATTGCTTTAGTTGTGAGTAGCAGAAATCTGTGTGAGATCAACTGACAGTTGTCTTGATTAAAGCCAGCTGTTTCTCTTCATCAACCAAAAATCCCACACAAGCTAAAAAACACACTTGCACAGATTGCACATGCGATCTGTACACATGAATGCACACACAGACTTGCAATCAATCTAGCGGTTTTTGCACAAAGCGCTGGCTCGATTTCCTGATATTCAATTTTCATCTCTGTAATATTTTTATCAAGACAAATTGTAGAAAATAAATGATTAAAATAGGAAAAACAATCCTGGTGATAATGTTCCCATAGACAACAATTTACACAAATATGTTAACCCTTGTAAGGTATTCTGGTCAAATTTCGAGTTTTTACAAGAAGAAAAATGGTACAAGTATACATTTTCTAGCTGAAACTCAATGGCTTTAGCTTATTTTCTGTGATAAACACGTATAAACAAAAACAAAAAAAGAATTGAGAACACATGCTACTATTCCCCAGACATTTACATCATTCATATGGTCTTCAGGTCAGTTTGACCCGCATTCACAAAGACACAAAAAAACACTCACAAGGCCACACACACACCTACACGCACACACACGGACAACATTATATTATTATAATGTAGCACAGAGAAGCTGTTTACTCTCACTGTCCTCCACTCTTTCCCCTCTGTCATGTGTCCACCTTCAAAACGAATCACACTTGAATTGTTAATTCAGTTCTAATAATGCTACCAATTATTAAGCATCTACAGTATGTTATCTGTATTGTTTGAAAGTGACATAAAGATAATATGTGTTAATGGTTTATGACGCAAAATTTTATTTTTGACTTGTTTTATAAACCCCAAATATGTCCCGGATCAATTTAAACCCAGGGATACCAGAGGGTCCCAAAAGTGAGGACAATACAAGGGTTAAAGAATTTTTTTCTTTAGCTTTATTTTGTAGAAGTTATTCAATTTTGTATAATAACTGGAACTGCAGTTGATTGCAACATTGCAGTTGTTGTACAGTGTGTTGCATAAACAATATATATAATAATTGAGGAAAGTAATGGTATTATTATTGTTACAACTTGAATATTTTGATTATATAACTACATAGGTAACCTGCTCACTTGTTTTGCACCAGAAGTTCACCAGCACTGTTGTATGACACAAAGATGACAGCTGTGCTAGAATGGCACCAAGGATTCTTTGCCACATGCAGAAATCTGGATACATTTTTAGACTTAACATTACCGTACCAGGAAATCATTAGAGAAGACAAAACGACAGAAATGTAGTTTAACCTTTCACTACACTGAAACATAGATCTGGGTAATGTTTGGACATTTTTAAAATGGAACTGGTCTGGATACCGATACTGGATACATTTCTTTTATACGCCCCATTTTAGCACGTCTCTTTAAGACCCCCTTCTGAAAAAGCCCAGTCCGCTTTTGTGCTCTCTGCATCTCTGCATCTCTGCACTGTTATAGTAGCCGGGGAATGATTGTAACGGCACCCGAGTGGTACTTTCTACCTTCATAAAATATAGTTGTGACATCACAACTGTACAGAAGTCTTGACAGCTCATTTAAAGCCACAGTTTCTGAATACAGACTATGTTCATTTATCTGTGGATTGAGTTGTTTTGATACTTTTACAGTATTTATATAGCACCTTGACCTGCTTTATAATAAAGAAAGACATAAATTCCGCCTTTTACAATATGGGCCCTTTAATAAAAAAGGCAAAAAAGGTTACATTTTCTCAGAATACAAGTAGACATACGAGAGCTTTGGTCGCAAATACACTAGACTACACATCTTATTAGACATTTGATTCAAATTCAACAGTTATTGATACTGCTTCACATTCTAGTTCAAACAAGTTGAGGTTTGATACCTATATCTAGTCACGAACAGGGTTGTAACATGATTTTCAGGGTTTGGCAGACACCATCTGATGCAAACATTTGGCTCACATGTCCAGTGAGAGTCACTCTGTTCCTCTCATCTGATTCGGTCAGGATATAATTGGTTAATTGGCTTGCAATAAATTATTTTATTATTCTATCTTATCCATTCTTTTAACATAATGTGGTTTCCTGTCATAAAGGCTGCCATACCAGAAGAGTACATTAGCCAAAGAAAAATGTGCAGAATACTAATTAGCTAAAAGGAATACAGCAGTCTCTTGACTATTTGATGCAGTGTTAGCTGGTTAGAAATGATTAAAGTAAAGAAGGTGGCTCTACCTTAACGGAGAGAATAAGGTATGTAGATAAACAATATAGTGGAAGAAAATATTGGTGTGGCTTTTTTTTTAAAAGAGAACCCTCTGAAAACAAAGGACAAAGATGTGTGTTTGACTGACCAAACTAATCATTGAATTAATTAACCAAATTAATAATTGAATTAATCATAATGCCAACATAAGTCAATGTGGTCAACGACCACTGTCGGTTGGCTGGTGTGGAGGGGAGGAAGAACCCCTGGGGGAAAAAAGGAGCAGTCACTAGATGCTCTTGAAGGTTTTGGCACATCATTTAATGAAAGGTTTTGGATATCAGAGACTAGATGTACAAAAATACACTTGGGCTTTGTTAGGAAAATTAAACAGCAGGAAATGATACTTGAAATGAAAAGCAGCGGTGGATTTGAAAACCCTGCAGAAAACAGTGGAAAATATAAACTTGGGTGAAATTTATTTATTCATTGTTTACTGTAAGTAGGTATTCCTTACCTGTAGATTTACGCTCATCTAAATCATGACCATTTCATGCCTACCTCTAACCCTAACCATCACCCTCAAAAAACAACTCTTTACTCTAAAATGTAATGGTTTAACTTGAGAGGGTGGGTGTTTTTATCCTTGTGAGTTCACACAATGTGACTGTGTGAACTGAACTTGTCAAATACGGCCCTTTAGCGTCTGTATGAGATCCAGCGGGCTTACAACACTATAAACCTGTTGGTGGCAGTATTAGATGCTCAGAGCAATTGCTTGACCGTGGTGCTGTGAGATAACATAGTATAAAGAGTGTAGGGGGGAAGTCAGGGTGGATGGATGGGTCAAACAAACACAGGACTCTCACCCAGGAGACAACTGTAAGTTACGTAACAAACATACTTAGTTTAATCCAAACCACAATCTTTTCATAAACCTAACCAAGTAGTTTTGTTGCCCAATCCCTAACCGTACCCCAGACCTCCTCAGTAACTCACCTGGTAGAGCAGGGCCAATGTACAAGTTCAGAAAATGTTTTGCACCACAGCTTGTTCAAGGTGGGAATGTTGCGGTGTTATTCCACCTTGACGTTCTGTATAAAATGCATGGACATGGAATTGACACACACACACACACTCACTAGTGACACTGTTGTGTTACATGTCACGCCTCTTTTGCTTCAAAAATGCCAGCATTCTATAGAAAATCATACACTTGGATGGCATTTTTCCACCGTTATATGGTTTAGTGTAAAAAAGCAAAGCTGACGTAATGTAGATCTTCTTTACAGCAGTATTGCACTATTTCTGTGTAAAAGAGGCTAATGTGAGTAATATAACATATCTCAGCAACACTCGTGGACTTGTGGTCCACAAATGCAGACAAGAAATAATCTTAGATTCTGATATCACTTCCAGACTCTCTCTCTCACACACACACAGACACACTTACACACACACACACACACACACACACACACACACACACACACACACACACACACACACACACACACACACACACACACATCCGTCCCTCGAAGAATCATCAGAAGCTCTCTCTCTCTCTCTCTGTGTTTCCCTCTCTCTCTCTCTCTCTCTCTCTCTCTCTCTCACTCTCTCTCACTGTGGTAAACTGTGTCTCCACTACAACTAAATCCCTAGAGTGAGAGTGAAAATAAGAGCGAGGAAGTAAGAGAGCAAGAGGGAGAGAGAGAGGGAGACAGAGAGACAGACAGAGAGAGTGAGATGGGATTACAGGGATAATGCAAGCAGATGGAGGGAGGTCGAGGCTCCAGCAGGACTCTCCACTCCAAACGGATTAAAAAACTTCAATGAAGCCACCGACAACCAAACGGATGCTGCATTCCCCACTCTTTATACACCGAGCTGAGCCGGGCTCGCCACTCGCCGCCCGCTACTAAGCCCGGAAATGAAAACATGCTGCCTTTCTGCATGACGCTGTTAACAGTCAGGTCATGGAAATGTATTTCAATCCAATCCCTCCCTCTTCACCTCCTATCAAATACATAAACAGGTTCAGCTTTTGGGCTTTTTAAAAACCCATCCATTTAGGAAACATTAACGCTGATCCCCCTCTTGAAACTTTGTATTAGCATGCATCCTTTTAGAGCAAAACACAACACAATTCAGATATAGATGCACCCAAGACACACTGGAGATCCAATCATCCAACCAGCACTGGTCAGAAAGGGATTTGTCCACATCAGCAACAATATGCCATGTGTCACTAATCTTTAAATACATTAAGCCATTTTACACTTCATATCTAACTCACCCTTATTGTATCTGGTTAGATTTAAATGGATTACACATTAACATGCACTTCCTATACACTGAACTTTCATTTCATAAAAATGAAGATGACAGCCGTGTAGGGCAGGGCAATAATTCAATATGATCATTTATCCTCTTTCAATGGAATCGTATCGTGATGAAATCATATATCGAGATATCATAATTTGCAATTATGTCGTCTAAATTGATAGCAAGCACATACTAACTCAAATCTCTCAGAAAATCTGATGTGAAACACTTTGAAGGAATATAATTTGAAGACTGCGGGGTTTTTTTTACGTCACACGCGCATGTAAACATAATCTGTGTAATGGAATAAATTAATTTGAAACTTTAAAGTTCATCTGCATTAAAGTTCTTCACAAAGTGAGAAACTACTCAGTAGTTTATTTGTTAAGTATTAAATTCCCGACAGGAGTATACAAAAATAGGCTTTACCATGTAGACTATTTATTTATGAAATTACCAGAAAACAGGCTTTATCATGATATATATTGTTATTGAGATATAAAATAACCTCTATCTGGATAAAATATTTGGCCAAATTGCCCTTCCCTTCACTTCTGTCACTGCCTCTTAAACATAGTGTTGACATTTACATAAAATGGACAATTGCCTTTTTTTGTTACTCCTTCACTGATATGTTATTATTCAAGCTGTCTCCTAATTCCTTTGAATTTGTGAGAAATATAAAATAACACAGTCAGAAAAGATGAGACTAGTTTAACTTTTAACAATGCAGTGAAAAAATATTATCTACTAATGAATTTCAGCGGCTGGTGAAATTTGTTCCACTTGCTTGAAATGTAAAAAAGAAAAGAAAAGACAACAACACCAAAGTTTGGAGACCTGCCTATTAAAAGGCATCTTAGTTGAAGTTAGATGGCAAAATTCCTAATTCCCGTATTTCCGAGTGCCTCCTAAAAATCAAACAGCAGCTATTCTAGTGCTCTATCAAGGAACTCTCAGAGGTTTCTGTAATACTGCAACAGCAAAGTCTCACATCCAACATTCCATCAATATAAAATATGTGCATGAGAGAAATGGTAGTGACAAATAGCAAAAATGGTTACTGGGAGTCTAAATTAGCATTGTGTGCCAAGAGCTTAGTTTCTTTCCTGCGTCAGGATAGTTCACATTACTGAGACCAATAGGTCACATTGATTAGGTCAGTCTCCCGGTCAAATACTGTTAGCAGGTCTTAATAGAACAAGCTGCTGAACTGCTCTTCCACTCATGTTACACTGATAGACAGATTTTATATATATTTATACAGTATATAAACTGAACCAAGTGCAAATTAATTCATAATGTTTTTGCATTCTATATATTTTAGTTTCCATGTGCTCATCCCTTCATACATGCATTTATTAATGTGAATCTGGCAGCATGCTAGCTTGTTGTCTGTCTCTGTGCTTTATCCACAGGTGATGATTAACCTGTTGGTACGAGGGCCCATACGCGTCACGCTTCTACCCTGACATCCCAGCATCTGTTGCTGCTGGCAGTACTCACATTCATGTTACTCTAATATACCCAAGCACATAAATCATCATCAACACTGATGAGTGTTGCTCAGTTTAACCTCCATTGTAAACACTAGCCAGTCTGACACTGCTTAGCCTGATCTACTGCAAGATTGGAGCTGGTTAGAGTGTATGTGTGTGTGTGTGTGTGTGTGTGTGTGTGTGTGTGTGTGTGTGTGTGTGTGTGTGTGTGTGTGTGTGTGTATGTGTGTGTGTGTACAAAGTACCTCTGTGGTAAGCACTCCCTCACAACAGCATTAAGATTTCTGGTTAGAACCCCACCAGAGCTGACAGGGGGCTATGCTTTACAGTATGTGTGGAGTTTTCACTCATTAATGTTTCCTCACAACAAGACCCTGACCTCAGGATGCTTCCCACAGTGACCGACCATTCACGTTGCTCCTAAATAGTAAACTTTCAAATGCACCAAGTAACACCTATGTATATGCGTTACTTTCTCTTCTTTTTTTTACCAAACATATACTGTATATTGTCTAGAGGATTTCAATATAGGGCTGATGTCAATCAAGTTCAAGCACTTAAGCACTCGCCCTCTCCGTGCGTATTTACGCACACAATACAACGTGACAAATTCAACCAAACACAAAACCGACACAGAAATGTGATAAAATATTTCATATATTGCTCAGCGTGCCTCGCAGGGCATGTACACGAGATAATAGATGTGCGCACAACCCATAATGTTCAATAGAGATAGACTGTATTGGCCCACTTGGAAATTTGTCTGGGACATCGCAGTGTCTGTCTCTCAATTCCTCTTTCACATAATCCATCACACACGCGCGCACACACACGAAAAATCACCCACAAACACACACACACACACATAGTCGCTCACCCATTTTATCCTGAACTTTGACGGCGATCTCCAGCAGAGGCTCAGTCTCTCGGTCCAGTCTCCGTGATATGACTATATCCCCGCTGTCCCGACTCACGCTGACCGGTAAACTCTCCACTTCGGGCTCCATCAGCTCAAACGCTGCCGACTGAAACCTCACCGGGTTCAGATTCATCACCACTGAACCGATCCCCGCATCCTCCGACACGTTGATTAAAACGGGGCTGTCCGATTCCAGTACTGACCTTGAGCTTCGCGCTGGTACTTTCATTTGTGATGTTAGTTTCCGTTTCCCCAATTGTGGGTACAGCGAGGGCGCCACGGACCATTGCCGTGGATTGATCTCAACAGCCACGCTCTGGCTTGTTCGAGGCGGCCAACCGCGGTCCCGGGCAAAAACTTTAAACTTAATCGGTTCATCCAGACCAAGGATGGAGTCCACCAGGAGAATTTCTCCGGTTTTCGGCACCGCGTAGAAACTCCCGTTTTTGGGCAAGGCGAAGTAAATGAGCTCCGCGTTCTTGCCGCTGTCATCGTCCCGCGCGGTGACTATGTAGATCGCCGTGCGGAGCGCAGTGGCATCATCCAGGCTCAGTTTCACATCGGTACCGGGGAAGGTGGGCTGGTGGTCGTTGGTGTCCAGGACGTCCACCTTGATGGACGCGACCTCGGCGACAACCGGAGACTCATCTTCCACTTCCCGAGAGAGTCCCGCGCACTGTCCGCAACACAAACCAAGACTTAGTGCGTATTCAGCCCGCTCCTCCCGGTCCAGAACCCCAGAAGTCTTCAAAAAAATATGTCCCCGTTTATGGTGCGCAAAGACACGGAAATTCCCGCTCCCGTCTCCCAGGAGTTTAAAGTGCGCTACAAATTCCCCATTACCACATAGCCTCTGCGAATTGAGCCGTTTTAACGGAACGCTCAGTCCGTTGACCCGGGAGCCCGGAGACGAGTTTTCAAATACATGCCCGTGAAAGAACGGTACCTGCTCCACAGTTTTGTTCCCGTGTGCGCACGAAAACAAAATAGGTAAAAACGCGATCCAAATCATGACTGGATATCTCATTGGCTCCACTGCACTAAAACGATCGTGCCACACTGAAATCCATGGGTGCTCTCGTGGCTTTGGGTTGTTTCTCCTTTTTCGCTTTATGATCCAAAACTTCCGTTAAATTGGAACGCAGATATTTGTTGCCACCATACTTCATTTCGACGCGGGAGAACTTTGTCTCTGTGTTTGTGCTGTGCGTCCTCCTCCTCTCCTGCTCTACCCTGCCTGCTGTATCACCAGCAGCGCTGTCTGTCTGTGCGCGTCCCGGAAAAAAAATGCTTCCTACAGCTCGAGTGCGCGCTTACCTCCGTTCCCTTTCCTCGCTCTCTTTTTCGTGCGATGTTTCCGACCGATCTCACACGGGGATCACACTTAATCCGTCTTGCGTTCGAGTTGTTGCAAACTGTATCCACACTGTACACCAGCTTGCTTTGAGATGGGTCAGACCTTTTGTTATAAGGAAATCAGTTGTCTTAAAAGTGTATAGTCGTGAGAGGTGGTTCAACACCGCGGACATTACACAGAACCGACTGTTTTACGCATGCATTGCCAAAGCCTCCAGCGCAATGCAACGGTGATGCAGCGGTAACGGATTCTCTTATCGAAAATGAACTTCTCAGCAAAGGAGCTTCCAGTGGAGTGTACTCGTGCGCGTGTACAAACACCCACACTGCCACGGCCAACAGCGCGCAATTATTTGTGTATCAGGGGGATTCTCAGGGAAACAACCCGACCTACCTTCTCCCAGTGATCAATGTCCAGTCTTGCACGTCCAGATCCATCACTCCTCTCTCCAATAACACGTCAGTCCATTGAATTAATATAATGTAAAAATCGATCATTTTAAAACGTCTTCAGGGAGGCAAAAGGAAAGGCTTCAGCTCCAGGCAAGGACTCCAGGGCTGTCTTAACTCACAGAGTAGTGCCCTATTTTAACGTGTTCATCACCAACTACTTTTGTTATGGGACTTTTGCTCTTCAGGGGTCTATGAAGGTTTCAGGTAGATCCCCGGCAAAATGAAGAACATCCTCAAATTTAATATAACAGATTCATTCACTTTCATATATCAGCTGCACTTTCACATTTCCTCCCCACATGCAGATGGAATTCAATACAAAGTAAACCAAAAACATTTCCATGAGGATCAGTGATAATAAATCCGAGACTGTTTGTGGATCCAAAGCATGCTGCATGGTCATGATCTCTCCCAAAGCACCAGTCTTCTTCAGTGTGCTTTTTGTACTTTTGTGCTGTTTGAACTCCTACACAGTAAAACTCTGCAACCTGTGCAGTTTTAAAAGTTTAAAATCAGCAGTACTTGTTGGATAACACAAGTTTCAGGCGTTACACCAAAACTGTGTTCATATATTCAAGTTTTTTGTGTGGGACTGAATTTTCATCAGTATTTAGCATAACACTTAAAACCAGGATGTGAAGGCAAGCTCCCTCTGCAGTGTTTCAGTTAAATTAGGAAATCGTCTAAGATGTCCAAAATGTAACACAGGCAATATAGTTGAAGATGACCTTCACGTAAATCTAATCATTATACCATATATTAATGCTTCAGGCATCCACAAAACAAATTACTATAAATAAGTGAATGCTGTATAATGTATCTCTGGCCTTGTCTGAACTAAATGTTTTTTTCTCCCTTAAAGCACACAAAATCCACCGGTGAGCTTTAATAATTTCACTTGTTTAAGGCAGCCTTACCCGCTCACAGAAATGTGCTTGAAACGAGTGACCATGGTGACAACACTGAAATCATATCACCACTAATTACATATTTTATTAGCCCACAGGCAGATTTCCCCCCTTGTTTAAACATGTTTGACATTGTACGTTTTTATGAATAATAACTCAACCACATTTTAATTACACCATGCAGACTTAAGAAAATAATTGAACATCAGATATTTTGTTTTTCTCTGGGTGGTGGGTTATACTATGGCATTCATGAATTTGTTGTGATGTAACGCCAGATAAAAATATCATGTCTAACATGGCTCTTTTTTAGGTACAGTTATAATAGTGTATTAAGTCTTCAGTGGAGGGAAGGAAATAAGTATATTTATTCATGTACTGTATTTAATTACGGATTTGAAGTACTTCTACTTGACCTAATTTTACTCTACATCTATGACTAAAGTTTCTAATTTTTATACCAAGATTTTAAATACAAACCACATGATCAGTTTAAAAAGTGTGATGCATTACTATAATACTATAATACTACTCAACAGTGTATGAAGCAGTTAAACTGATCCCCACACCAACTATAACTATAACTTGCCTAAACTTCTGTACTTTTACTTAATGGTTGAATGTGTATAATCTTTATTAAAAGCTTTATATATATATATATATATATATATATATATACACATATATATATATATATATATATATTTTTATTTTTTATTTTTTTTTAAATACATCCATGGGGCTTTTTGAGGGGTACAGAAAGAAAGTATTGCTTTTCCATAAAAACATATGTTTAGTCTGAATTAATACTTTAAAAAAACATTTTGACGGGTTTAACAATGACTTTCTGTCACGTTCTGTTTATATTGTACCAGTCAATAGGGGCCGGTATTGCGTCTGTTGTTTGGGGCAGCTACTGTAGACTGGCACTGGGGAAATTGGAGTTCTTGACCGGAGCCAGGCAAAAAACAGAGTCAATATAGGCCAAGCATTCACTCCATGGACTGAGAGAAAGGAATTCAACGGCATTAAAACGCACGCCCAGTAGGCTGCTGGGCCCGGTCTGACGAACCTGGCAACCTGACTGTTGGAATTATTTTTTGTTGTTGTGAGTACGATCTTGAGACACTAGATGGCGGTGTTCTGCACATTCTCCATATTCAACCTTTAAGATATAATTTGAAACTCAAAATATACTTTGAATCCAGGACTTCAATTTGTAATTGAATATTCTTATAGCATGGTACTGCAATGCTGTTTAAGTACATGGTTTATACTTCTTCCACAAATACACAAGTGTCATATGTATATAAGGTATTCGTCTTGTTTCACTAAAGCAGACAATTCTAGAAAGTTGAAATTGGATTTGTTAGGTTATTTGATTTGGATCTCAGTGACTTATTCATTTTGACTGTTAAAAGGATTCCATATAGTATTTATAAATAGCAGAAAAGGAACTGACTCTTCATTGTTGTGATTTTGGCCTTGAGTAGCCTGTGTCTTTATAAGATCCTATCAGCATAATACATGTAGTGCAAGAGCTTTGTGCTCTACCTTTACCCCGCATTGTATTTTACTGTATGGTGTGTAGTACAATTTTGTACCTTTCTTGTGTTGTTTTGTATGGATTTGTCCTTTCTCCTACTCAAAAATTTGAATCTATTAATAAACAAAAGACAACGACTGATGTGTTTCTGTAATATCAAATCTGTCATATGAAGCGCATCATCATAAACAAAATTTCAAAGCAAAAACAAGCCAAGGGAGAAAAAGAGTGACAGACAGAGATAGATTTGGTCAGCTGTTAAGCCTGACTGTGGAGTAATATTCCCCACTGTGACAGCGACAATGGCCCAGTGAGCACCAGACTGAATTATCTCTTCCTCTCATCTCATTGTGTGCATCTTTTTTGGATTTAAAATAAAACTCAATATGTATAAAGCATCCCCTCTAACTGTTTGCTTATTCATATTGCAGTCTTGAGCCTGTCAGTATTACAGACAGCTTTTCAGCTGATCGCATCTCCGGAAAAGTCACATAATCCAGTCCGCAAGCCAATGGACATTTGAAGATGCAAGTATTAAAATAATATGACAAACAACAATGGCACACGCTGGACACAAACCTGGACTTTTTCCAGCATTATCTCTGCTGAAATGCCACGGGACAAAATGATATGATTGTAGTACCACTTTACTTGAGCACAGTCAAGAAGTATGGCAGAGAGAGCAATGTTCAGAAGGTCAAAACACTAGTGGGTTTTTACCGAGTCTACCTGGCAGAATGTGTCACTAATAAGAGCAGCACAAAATTAATCTGAATGGTAAAGCAGTTAAGGCAAATTATAAAGTCTTTTGAACAAGTAAAAAAAATGTAATCTCCCACAGACAGATTTCTATACTTATTTCTATACTCTAGACAACCTTGTTAAAATCCATGCTCCTAAGGCAGTTGAAATGCTGTTGATTAATCTACAAATGAATAACTCCATGGGCAAAACTATTACTTCTATTTATGTCTGGTGCATACTTAACAAGGGATAAGACTGGCTCCCACTACATTAAAACAAAATGGTAAAATGATCTACAGTATAGTGACTGCAACCAATTCCCACAGAGACCTGGACTGAGATCAGGTGAGAGGCCCACATGTTCACCAGATCAAATACATAAGAGAGTTCAGATGAAAACGTATTGCCTACTTTTTAAAAACACCTCATATAACATGTAAATTTGATGCATTTACGTCTGGTGCTTGCTGGAGGGCATGTGTGGAGGTGTCAGCTAACTACAGTATGTGCATCCGTTTTGGGCATGTCAAAACATGGGGGGGGGGGGGGGCATTAAAAATGCTTTAGGTTTAGCAAATAAATGCTCTCAATAGCATGAGTTGTGGTGTCTGAAAACCAAATCCATTGACTGGCTCTTTAACATGAACATTGGGAACCGATTTGCAGTTGCAAGCCGTTTTTTTCTTTTTAAATCACTGTTCATCATCACATATGCACCCAATCTTCTCCTTTGCTACTCCAATGAGTGAGACGGAGGACAGGCACTAAGGGAGGAGCGCGGCAGAGTATAAGTGCAGTGACTATTTTATGCCTTTGTAGCCAGCTTAATTTTTTTACTGGGCCACAACGTTTTTTTAGGTGTTGAATAACATAAATCAAGGTAGCCTTTTTTACACACACGGATTTCACTGTCAGAGCATAGGGATATGGAATGTTTACATTGGATGCAGTTCAGACATTTAATCAATATTTTACAATAATTCAAACTCAGATATCCCACCATGTCTAAGTTTGAATGATTCTGATACAGATCTTATCCTATCATTCTGCTGGCTTCTTAAATATGACTATATATAAAAAAGAGCCAGTCTTTCGAACGGCTCTTTCAAAGAAACAGATCCACGAGATCCGGCTCAAAGAGCCATATCAACATAATTATAGCTTACCAATGAACATAAATTAAGCTATGGCTGCAGAACATTGACTTAAAATAACAGGGCCCCACAGACTGCTTATGTATAGGGTCCAGAATTTGGTGCCACACCCCTGCATGGAGTGATACTAAACTAAAACTAAAACTCAAGATAGACCTGGTTACAAAAACTACAGGAATTGCACTGTGCTATATAGATCACTCTTTTATACCTGATCCTAGATTATCATTAAATTATTGTCTATTTGTATACTATCTGCCTACTACTACTTTATTAATGGATTGGCTTTATATAGCACCTTTCTCAGTACTCAAGGCACTTTACAGAGTCCAGGTTCCATTCATTCACACAGACATACATGGTGGTGGTAAACTACGATAGTAGTCACAGCTGCCCTTGGACAGACTGACTTTACCCTGTTAAATACCTACCTACCTACATTATCTCATTTTATTATTTTATTACCACTATTATCAAACATGAAATTCAAGTGGGTCATTTGGAAGATTATATAGATGATTGTTTGGGGACTATTTTCAACAGTGGATTGACACACATTTGTTGTTCCTATGACTTTTTCATGGCTACTGGACGTATGTGAAACTGAGTCAAAATAAATACAGTGCTTTTGTTCATGTTAATACAGGGACATGTCACCCAGTGCAACAGTGTAGCTCACTGATGTGTATTTAAGTGGACAAAAATGGCTCAAGTGGAATAAGCTATTTGGTTTAGAATATACAAAACTTACTATGAAAATCAGTCCTGAATATGTCTTTCGAAGGGCTTTTTGGACAATGCGGGACATCAGGTTGTGGTTTACATTATAAATGACTAAGACTTTACAGTATGTTTTGGATCTGTTAAAGCATGTCATTTTGTTATCTGTGAGAAAATGTCTCCACAAACATGATGATGGAGTTTTGGTACCCAGTCTGCCCCGTTAGAAGAGGCTACTGCTCCACCAGGAAGTCTTGCGGTCTTCTCTGTAGTACTAGTACTTTTACTTTTGACAACGTCCACTCACTTTAACCTCCTAACCCGCAGGTTTCACTGGATAAATTTAATATTTTCTGAAGGAAATTGATTAAACCCTACACCCTTTGCTGTTTATCAGTCGGCTCAAGCCCAAACATGTAACATAACGATGTAACAGTGTTTACAGTAGTCAGTGGAAGCTGCTCACGGTCTGCCACCCGGAAGTATCTTGACGCCTGTTGTTTACAAACATTCTGAAATGCCCTATGGTCAGCCCCACTCCAACGTGGCTGCCATCCCGCCTTTGCTCCATTGTCCGCGTCCCGCGAGTGGCATTGTCCAATACTCCATGTTCGGCGGCTCTAGCCCGGCATCACCCTCACCACCGGAGCTGGGTCTGTTGGACGTTCCAGCGTGTGCACAAGATTGCCACTATTGGGAGAATTGTTGGGTCTATGTAAAACATAATAAAGTCCTAGCGTGTAGTCTTTACCTACTCCATAAGGTAAATTGTCCCGAGATAACTTTTGTTATGAATTAGCACTGTAAATAACATTGAATTCATGCGACGGCGCCCATGTCGGATATTGCCCCTGTAACCTCACCAAGCATGGGCTCTTCTACTTCACCTTCCTTCACCCATGATGGCCACTTACCTCGACCCAGTGACATCGGGCTCTGCGCCGATGCAGCCCCCTGTCACCCAGCTTTGGCTGGTTCGCCTCCGGAACTTCTCTCTCCTCCCTCATCACTTTCGAACCATGCCTCGGTTTCTTCAGAAGTCCAGAATTTACCAACTACGACTCATTGGTGCATGCAAGCCTCAACAACACTCCTAACCAGTTCCCAAATACCCTCTGGTCATCCCAAGTTACCTTAGCCATTCAAAGCCATCTAAGCGATATCCGAATTATCCATTATCAACTCATCCAATGAAGTTGTTGGGGATTGATGAAGCAGCGCACAATCGAGGTGTAACCCCACTCTGAGACACGCTCCCTGCGCTCTCAGAAGTCCATACACGCCTTGACCCACTTCACACCATTCATCCCCAACGTTCGACCCAAGGTTCTTCATCCCCAACGATCAAACCACATTCTTCATCCTTGACGATCGACTCTGTTCTTCATCCCAAACAATCGACCCCTCTTTCATTATTCCCTCAACCCCTCTCTTCGTCCCACCTAAACGCACCCTCACCCCACCTTCTCGCATCCCCCGGCTATTCCTAATTAAACTTCTTCAATATCGTACAATGGTGTGGTCTTGTTAGTGAAACGGAAGTTATATAGGACAGTTTGCACTTAATAAAACTACAGTCCTATATGCTGTATGTGTGGGCTGAAGGCATTAAATGGCCGTTATCAGTTGTTATCATTACCATTTTAATGCTTCAGAGAAGATAGACTGCCCCTACGTAGTTATCCAATGACTTGCAATATGACTGTTGAGTGCATGTTGTGAAACATTTGCAGTTTTAAACACGTGGTTAACGGTACGAATTGAAGAAAAACCCTGACATGGTTAGGATTAGGAAAATATCATTTTCAGCTTCATTCAGGTTTGTAAACATGTTCTCATGAAATTTTCATACATATAACCATGAAAAGTAATGCACAGTAATTTCTGCATTTTAGACATATTTATTTTTCGTGTATTTCTTGTTTTTGTAAATTTAGAAAGCAATGCACCATGAGGCATGTGTATTACATCTATTTATTTTTGTAAATAGTATGTATGTAACAGGAAAGTAGTATAACACAGCGATACCAAAATGCAAGACTTTTACCCAGGCAAGTGGGGTTTGTTTTTAGTTGGTGTTCATATCTAGGACATACTAAAGCCAAACCACAAGCTTTTTTCTAATCCTAATCAAGTTGTTTTGATGCCTAACCCTAACATCACCTTTTTTGTATTCTAAAACTGTTCACATTATGGTAGTTTTGGTGCCTAAACCTAACCAACACCAAAAGCAACTGTCACAGTCCACTTCCAGCCCCTCACCGTCTCACAGTCAACCGTTCACCGTTTCGTAAGCTATTATATGAACCAGTTGATGAGAATACGTTGTTGTGACGTATCTTAGTGTAACCGGATGGTTTATATTCTGTTTGCATTTCAGTTATCTGGTGTCCCTCAGTCTGTTTGTTTTACAGCCGGCATGGCGATCGCGGCAGGTGTGCGACACGCCCCGTACCGGCACCTGTAGTGCAGCTGTGTCCTCACCCGCTAATGCGGGGGGTTTTATATACCCCCCCCCGGTCATTTAGTCTTACTCTCTTACACTCTTTCCTCTGCCGAAGCAAGCGCGGCCAGCTCGCAGCTCCGCCACGCCGTAGCGTCCGAGGGTGTATGCGCTGTGCGTCCTGCGGGTTGACGCATCGGGCCAGGGTGGTGTGTGTGTGCCGTGTGCATCCTACAGGTTGAAGCGTCGGGCCGGAGTGGTGTGTGTGCGCGTCCTGCAGGTTGACGCGTCGCTGGTGTGTATGTGCCGTGTGCGTCCTCGTCTGGTTAGCTGCTGTTGCCGCCGTAGCCACTAGCAGCTACATGCACTGATGTGTGCAGGATCCAGTTTGTCTGGCGTTGGGCTGCTGTTTGCCCTGCCTTGCCTCTAACTTGCCTCAAAGTTCTCTTCTTTCTTTTGCCTTGCCTTGCTAACTAGTAAACAGTTAAGTCTTCGTATTGACACTCACTTGATCTCTCTCTCTAAATGTGGGTGAGTCACTTGTGCTTCGCCCCAATCCTATAGTGAGACGTCAGTAGGGGTGGGAGGGGTTACTGCAGAAGCTATAGTTGACGACCTGCCACGTTTACACCTTTTCTTGTATGGTTTTCCCCCCTCCCGTTTTTGAGTTGCAGTGATTTGTTTATTAATATATTGTTTTGTTTCTCCTTTCTTGAATTATTTGAGTGCAGGGACCTCTGCCAGAGCTAGCTGTGGTGTACTGCCTTTCACTTCCTGACTGGCTGACTGTATTGGTGTAGGTGGAACATCACTGGTGTTAAAGATTAAAATAAATAATGATATAAATGTTTTAGAAAGAACTTGATAAATGAAATTGTTTTTATTGTTACTAATAAAGGTTCTTAAATTATTTTACATCGTGCCTGTATTCATTTGTGTAGGGACCTGTGTATGGGTGGTTTTTGGGAAACCCTCAGAGAAATTAAAGTTAAAGGAGTATACTCTTTAGGTGCAAGTCCTAAGGTGGCTTTGTCGGTGTGTCGATTCTCTAGATCTGCCACTTGTAGTTCCACTGGTACATCGCGCCAAACGCCACATTAGGAAAAATTTGTGTTACGCAATTTAAGAAGTTACTTAAGTTAACTTGCATACGCTGGTTTAATGAGTCAATGTTGACTTTTGGTCGACTTTCACACAGGACATCCTGGATGAAAGTCATGTGTTTTTGACCCATCAACAACGACCTCCTCCGTACATGGAATTTGTTGCTCTTCATTATATGCCACCTTCCTTTCCTCCTGTCATAATTACTACGGACACAAGAGATCACAGGTTAACATTAAATATATAATTTTGAACATACTGTTTTTCAAATCTATATTCACAGTGACCACTGAACACCTATTTAATCGGCTCAAGTTTGTACTGTAGGTGGGGTGAGGCAGCTACTTTCTACAAAACGACAGGGAATATATGAAGGTAAATTTTGTGCATAACTAATTTGTAGTTGTAGGAAAGAGTAACACATGTACTGTATATCAGTAAATTTGTAGTTGTAGAAAAAAATGCTTCAGGAGTTGGAAACTTGTAGATTTTTCCCCTCTCCCACAAACACAAAACTACAGTTACACCTTCTCAAGTACTTATTCAAGTGCACAAATCCTATTTCATGTATCACAAATTATGAACGTCACAAGTGACATTTTTGTTACATATTTTGTAACGGTGTATGGTGCAAAACACATTTACACACACCCATATCAAGAGAGAGAGAGAGAGAATGTGTGTGAAGCTGAAGAAACTTAAAAGTTAAAGGAAAACACCTGCAAGTCTGAGTGAGGGAGAGACAAAGTGTGTTTATGTGTGAGTGAGTGAGTGAGTGAGAGGAGACACAGCAACATGATCTGCATGTGTGAAGGGGAGAGGCGCTGTCACACAGTTAGCTACCCTATGAGGATTTTCATTCAATCCGAGAACGGATATTGACGTGTGTTACTCGTATATTACTTGGACTCGGCATGAGTGCTTTATCCCTACCGGATACTGGTTTCAGCCGAGTATCCGGCTCATCTCTACTAGCTTGCTAATTTCAACACATACTATGATTATATCAACTTAAAATCCTATGATCGACTTCCACCATACTTTAATGCTACATTGGTTAGTTTCTGATTCAAAGTGAAGTTTAAAGTCAGATTGGATAAGTCTGGGCCTGGTTCATTGAAAATTGCAGTAAAATCTCTTATTTTGCATTTTAATGAATAGAATATAGCTTTCATAAATATCAAAATGGGTTTCAGATGGCTATAATGATTTACCTAAAATGTCTTAACACACTTTCACAACAGGAAGAGGTGCAGAGTACACAACGTGCAGTCGCTCAGCTATATCAGTTACTTTCCCCTTGACTGGCGAATCGGATTCTAATTTCAGTGTCGTTGACCGGAATCTGCTGCTGTGTTGTTGGATGTAAAGACACTGGAATCACAGATTATTACGTTTATATTTCCACTGTATGTGGTGGAATAAGCAAACTAGCTAGCTGCTTGGCCGGTAACTAGCCAGACACTGTCACAGCAATCTACCAATCACAGCCCAATAACACTGTGCCGAGACTTGCATCATACAGAAGTGGGCGTGGCTTAACACATCACTCATACGCATGCATACAAATAATTTCTGGTGCAAAATTCATTTGTGTCTTTGCGAGTGAAAGAAACAGCATTCCTGACTCGTGGCAGAATAAAGCAGTTGAATTTGTACCAGAAAAATATAAAACAATAAATAAATATATATATATATATATATATATATATATATATATATATATATATATATGTATGAAGAGCTCTCTTCCAATACGAGATAAAAGCCAAATTTTTAAAAAAATGTGTTTTTCATGCCACTTTGCTGTATACAGGACCAATTCACTGCTTCATCAATGTTTCATGCCAAATCGCTATATTTCCTTGTTTAAAATGGTCCTCAAGATGCAGTTCCTTTCCAAACCGCGACCAGCGCCCAACCTATTTTTAGCCTAAATGCGATACGTCCTCTCGACCAATCAGAATTCAGTGAGCGTTTAATGCGATCCAACATGGCGGCGCTCTGAAGCGGGAGAGTTTTTTGTTTTGTCCGTCCGTTCAACATGTTCAGACTGAGCCATAAACCATTTTGACAAGATAAATTGAATATTAACCAAATGTGTGGGTCTAGGTAAAAAATGTAATTTTCCTGAAAACTATTAAAATGGATTTGTAGCGTTTTGGAAAAGAGCTCCTCATATATATATATATATATATATATATATATATATATATATATTTATATATTTATATATATATATATAAATCTAATTTTATAAATAATATATATACATTTGTTAGAAGATTTTCTACAGGTGTGCAACTCATTGTATGCATTCACATATTAATTTG
Organism: Echiichthys vipera; assembly: GCF_963691815.1. Classification (NCBI taxonomy): domain Eukaryota; kingdom Metazoa; phylum Chordata; class Actinopteri; order Perciformes; family Trachinidae; genus Echiichthys; species Echiichthys vipera. Next base: position 8,621,666 of record NC_139826.1, read on the forward strand.
CACATCTAATTTCACACTGCAGATGGTCAAGGTACATTAGTGACAAGACTGATTCGACAGCATCCAATTGCCTCTGTATGACTCCTGGTTGCCTGTCTTGGAAAACATTTTGTCCATGACTTCAAATTATTTAATACAGGTGTGTAAATGTGTTTTGCACCATATCACTACAAGTAGCAAAAATGTCAGCATATGGCTTTCATAATTTGTGATACATAGAATAGGGTTGTGCACCTTTGAAAAAGTATTTGAGAAGGTGTAACTGTAGTTTTGTGTTTGTTGGAGAGGGGAAAAAAATCTAATTCTTCAAACACTACAAATTTACTGATATATATGTGTTACTCTTTTCTACAACTACAAATTAGTTATGCACCAAATTTACCTCCATAGAATTACCCCTTTTGCCAACTCCAAGGTTGCATTATTTCCACAATGTGTGTTCTAAGTTGACCTGCTAACATTAGCCACTGGTAAGCTAACATGCATGAGTCAGTGAATATCATCCACAGCTGGCTGTGAGTTATGTTGTATTTTATTTGGTTAAATAAGGTTCTGTAACCCAGCAGAAACTTTGAGATAACTTTAGTTAGATAAGAATTTATTGAAATCATATTTGCTTTCCTTCTAATCCTGATTGTGGCCCACCAATATTGTCATATTAAAATATCTTGGCTGCCTTTGTTAAATCTGGCCGCATCTGACAGTGAGCAGCAAAGTGAGAATGGTTGGCACTGAACCTGTCATCTTCCATTCATTATCACGGCAACTGACAGACTGCGCTGAGGATCATTCAAATCCGTGCAGACCTACTAAATCTCGATAAAGTGGAGCGTCAATCTGGCTCTGGCTCTACCAAGAAGTTTTCACATCTGGGGTTTGTCCCACTAGAACAAGAACAAGCTGTTAGATTGACACAACACACACTCCTTAACCACTATTGATTACTCTGACCGCCCATATTAACAACATACCCTGTCTTAATTCCCTCTTTCTATCTTTGTTTGTCCTTCCCTCGCTTGGTCTTTTTCATTGCAAAACCAAATTTCAATTAATGGATTATCAGCTGTGGAACACTGTTGAGCCCCCAAATCGGGCTTTTTCACAAATGAAGCCTCAGCCAATCAACCCTGTTTAAGATGCATACATGTAGGGAAGGGAGACTAGTTATAGCTATATTGCTAGTTTATAGAGTGCCTGGCAGAGAAAAGGAGGAAGGTGAGTTCATTATCCAGACATACAATTTCTCTCTCTCCCACCTGCAACAGGCTAGCTATCAGGGGAAATATCTTGATAGGAAGATAAAGAAAATAGAGATAGGGAATATGCTCAGTGGTGCTTTGGAGAGGCGCCAATTGGACTTTGCTGCAAACACAATCTGGAGATCCACTGGGCTGTAAATTGGCTGGGTATAATGTCAGTGTGTGTGCGTTTGTGTAGGCTATGTTAGCGTGTGGGTATGTCAGATAGTGCAGAAGGACATTTGGGAATGCTAGCCTGAAGTTTAAAGCCTACCAACCAAACAAACAAACAAACACATATACAGTTTAAGATTCATATTCTTGTCAATACTGCAGACAAGAGGCTTACACATGGTTTTCATCATGTGTCTTTTCATTTATTTTTTTGATGCAGGGGTTTATTAGATTACATCATCAATGAAAGGAAATGGTTTCATTTATATTTATTTTCAAGCATCAAGTTATTTAGGTTTTGTATCAAAATGGAGGGTATAAGCATCTTGCACCTCGGCATAACTCTTTGTTAGGACTCCTTAACATCACCTTTCAATGCACTGGGTAGCCCTGTCTGTCGAACTGTGATGCTCCATTGCAGTCACTGTTTTATACGAGGGAACACGTGGTTAACATTGTGAATACAAACAAAACTAATTGGTTTTGTTTAGGTGACAAAACCCCTTGGTTAGGGTTAGGAAAATATCATGGGTGGGGTTAAAATAAGTGTGTTTGTAATGTTACTAAAGTAACGCACAGGACACAGGATATGATTGACCCAACCACCGACCCTGAGCTCCTCCCTACGTGGACTTTGCTTCAGGAGCACTTGCTCTGAGCATCTAATATTGGCCATGGATGAGTTCCACACCGATGCTTAAGGGTGCTTTTTGGTGTTACCCTGGAAATTAGAACAGGCTGAAACTGATCTCAAATGGTGATATGGTACTTTAAGAGCAACTTAAATTAGTCAAATTCCTTATATGTGTAAACTTAAAGTGGATTCTGATTCTGAAAAAGCTTTCCACATTAAATAAAACCAGCAAGACCAAAATTGACTTATTTTTAACATTTTTATAGTATGCATACCATGTCCTCTTCATGACCTACAGGGTCAGTTTCGTTCATAAAATCATAAAAATAGCAATGAAATAACATACTAATAATGGATGAATGCAAAATTATCTGATGTGCGTCCTTGTGGTAACACCTTTTAACAGGACTAACTTAATTAAACTCAGTGCCCTAAACAGAGTCTGCTATCATTTTAAAAAATCATTCCAGAATCTTATGGAATATCACTGTTTTTTTGTGCTTTTAACTGGAAAGCACAGTGAAGGATGGCAGCAAAAACGTAGAGTGTGAAACAACAAAGGTCCCTGGCTCGATACAAACCAGGGTTGTAGCAATTTCATAAAACTTTAGACCACAAAGCCACCAGAAAAAAAGAGCAGAAGCCTGGTTTCATTTGATCAGAGTGACTGTTGTTCCATCTGATTCGACACCGCAGATGGTCAAGGTAGCCCATTAGTGACAGGACTGATTCGACAGCATCTCAACTGCCTCTGCAAGGAGACTTTAACGTCAGAGCATGACTCCTGGTTGCCTGTCTTGGAAAACATTTGATAAAAGATTAATGAAAACAGACTTTACCTACTAAAGTTCTGCAAGCTCCACAATATATGAATCACCAAATTCCCTTGACTAGTGCGAGCAACAACACAAGTTGTCACAGAGACACCCAGGCTACAATAGTCATTTTCTCTGATCATAGGCCAGTTGGTCTACCAGCCAGACCACATGCTGACTGTAAGACTGGAAAATGAACTCTTCCAACAGAGGTGTTTGTTGGATGGTCTGTCTGAAACTTTGAAGGACTGTGTCTGACAAGTTTTAAGATTTGCAGATAATCATGCCCCTTCAGGCAGTAATTGGCCAAATGTACAGATTTATGGATGTAGACAGGATTCTAACCTCTCTCTGAAGTTCTTTGTTTCATTCTACACACTTCTCTTTTTGTGCAACCGAATTGCACACATTACCATTTAAACAATCATTTAATTTCCCTCCTCTCGATGATGGCAGGCTTTATGTGACAAATTCACATGTGGCTGGACACGTTTGCCTTCAGACACGATCAGCTGACAGGTCATACAAACTAATTTGCTTTTAGCATAACCCGGATTTAGATCAGGCAATTGGTCAAGCCCTCTTACTTCTACAGTTACATGCTCTGTTGCATCACATATTGCAAGGCAGAATTGACTACAGGAGCCGTTTAGCTCTAACTTGCAGAGTACACCTGGGTTGAAGACCAGTTCTTTAAGGTGGTTTTGGTCTGAAAGTTTTGTCCGAAGGGAGTTGGATTCAACTGAATCTATAGTGCGGGTGTGAAAATGCCCAAAGATAAACCTTTATTGATCCCCAGCAGGGCAATTTGGTTGTGGCAGCACACAGACAAAAACAAAGACAAAGATTAAAAAAAAGACAAAACAAAAACAAAGACAGAAATAGTGCAGATGAATAGAGTAAAATAATAGAATGTCTTTGGTTTACCAAAAACAAGAAACAACAACATAAAACCTCACATAGACAAAGTCATATTACACATTAAAGTAGTTCATGTCAATGTCTGTGGCTTAAATCTCCTGGTTAAAGTGTCAGTAGTGATTAATACAAGCAGTCACTAAACGTACGTGTACACCAGAGTGACAGAAGTGATTGATACAAGTAGATTCAGCAAACCTATGTGTCCACAAGACTGACTATGATTAAAGAATAGCACTTAATGTTGGACTGTATTAATACAAAGATTTAATATAAATATGCAGCAGCACAACAATAAAGACTGTATGTGCTACTCTAGTATTTTTGGTACAGTGTCAAACTAATGTGCTCCCTTAAATGCATAGGATCTCCTTGCAAAACACAAACCATGAACCAAAGCATTGGACTCACTTGGACCCCTTATCCTCTGCCAGATTCCGCTGAAATGGTTGACACGTGTACAGTAACTGCATTACAGCAGGATTCTCAACGACACCATATTTGGGGAGTTGTGGAGCAAGCAGGAAATTTCTTGTCACCAACAATCAAAGCTAAATAATGTCTGCTAGCATTATCAGAAAGCTGTAAACATTGTCACTGAACTTATAGAAGGTAGGATCCAATTGACTGCCACTGACCTCTGGCATCAAGGGCGTTAAAGCTTGCACAAGAGAGCTGTGGCTGTAGGAAAGCAGCATCAACCTCCAAGTGCAGTTTGACAGGCCGACAGATACTCATTATAATGTAGTGCTGTACATTAGCATGCTCTGTTAGAATGTAATGTTTTATGAGAAAAGCAAAGAACTTAAAAGCAGTCAGTCGGGAAACTCTAACCCACTGAAAGTGACTGGTCCACTACAGAGTGTACATTTACAAGCGAAGCAATCAACATCACAGTGTCGAGCACAGACTCACCTGTGCTTAGCTCTCCATCAGGCGTCTGCTCTGTGCTGCCATGCAAGTTTTAATGCTTTATTCAACCACTTTTTTCCTAGCTCCACCTGCTATTTTCTGTTTTTATGTACCACAGGGGGATTATGCACTCCTGGTCAAAGTCTAATGCAAATGCAGCAGTTATCCATAAAATCAGATCTAGTCATCCCTATTGCCAGGTTTTCCCCATCAATAAACCTTTTAATATGAATATGTGAGTATGTGCACGTAGCCATCGTTTTCATGAGTCAGTTATCATGTTTCTAAAGACATCACTAAAATGATGAAGAATTACATCAAAACAAATGAGTCATCATAATATAGCACCTAATGGAACCTAAGAGGGCCTTTAGAGCATCAACCTGGAAAGCTATAAAAATGAACTGTACTGCCTGTCAATTTCACTGGGCAGGATGCGGAAAGATCTCCAAACTGCTTTGACTACTAATGGAGCCTCATAATTCCAAACTCTCTGTCCGCTTACTTCAGAGAACATAACAGAAACTCAGTGGATACAATTCTGTTTTTACTTCCTTTTAATAATGCATGAAAGCGAACAGATTCATTTTTCCCCTCTGTTCAATAATTAAGTGCACAAGGCTACCACTGATCCTTCCTGAATCTTTGCTGCTGCGTATGCTGCATTACAGTTCGAGAACATCCTCGGTGTCCTCATTTAAATTGTCCCAATAGCTCACTCTTGCTTCTTTGACACCTACTGAGACAGAGGACTTATATTGCATTGATTCCCTAGTTAAAGAATGCTGGCCCAGTGGATAATTTCCTCTAGCTGCACCTTTGAGGATCAGGTGTTGTTATACAGAAAAGGCGACCGTTCAAAAAAAACACTGGTGGCTCATTAAGAGGTTAACGAATGTGCTGCAATAGCATCAGTTTTATCACAACTGGATGAATAGAATAAGATAGAAAGCTTTATTGTCTGCCCCAAGCGGTGACAGAACTATGTCTTTGACAAGGCCCCAACAATAAAACACATTACATATTTAAAACACAACTAACACACAAGGAAATGTTAAACAGAAACAGAAAACGGTAGCCGAAAGTCCGGTTTCTTATTTCATTTTGTTGGGCGGCTATTGCATTTGGGATGAAGGATTTTTTGTAGATGTTATTTATGAGCCAGAGGGACTTTGAAGCGTCTGCCTGATGGGAGGAGTTGGAAGGAGTGATGAAGGGGGTGAGGAGTCTTCGGTGAGCAGGGTAGCTTTCCTGATAACAGAGCGGTGGTACAGTTCAGGGATTGGTGTTTGTTGTGAACCAATGATCTTGCATGCCTCTTTGACAATACAGGAGAGTTTTGTTTTGTGTTTCATGGAGAGGAAACCATACCAAGAGGAGATATTGAATGTAATGATGGATTCGATGAGTGATGTGTAAACAACACTTAAAATGTGTTTGCTGCATCTGCTGACATTGCAAGTCCTGAGTTACCTTAGCAGGTGAAGGCGCTGTTGTGCTTTTTTATAAATTAAATCAGCGTGGTTTGCAAACGACAGGCTGGTGTCAATCTCTGTACCCAAGTATTAAAAAACCTCAACCTGCTGGACACTCACCCTGGATGGTGAGGGGTGTAAAGAGGGGTATAGGAGTTACCTCTGCCCCCACAGCACAATTCCTTTGTTTTGTCGATGGTCAGCTATTGGGAGTTTTTGTCTAAGGCTTGGACCAGGTTGCTGACCGTCTGCTGGTAGCGGATCAGTGCTGTGCGGTCTGGCGGGTGAGCCACCAGAGCCATGTCGTCTGCATATTTAAAAAGTGTCATTCCTTCACTTTTGCAAGAGATGTTATTAGTGTACACAGAGAAGAGAATGGGAGATAAAACACAACCTTGAGGGATGCCTGAGTTTAAAATCACTTTGCTGTATTTAATACAATTTAAGACAGTATGTAATCATTAAATGAAGAACTGGTAAAAGAAGAAGATTTTTATTTTTTATTTACATATTAGATTCATTTTTAAGTTTTGTTACAGTGCTGCAGTGATAACAGACAGACAGTACTGATTTATATACACATAAATAAATAATTTATATACAGATAAATATATTAATTATAAGACATATATTCGGACAAAAAAAATGTGCAAACTGCAGCTCATTATTGACAACAGTGCAAAGGATATTGTAGTTACACCAAATCGTATTAAAACTGTCCAGATCATGGATCATCTTATAAAAGCTGAACTCCTGCTCTTCACACTGCAGCTCCAGACTGAGGCTGCCTCCTGACCCCCTCCCTTCTCTATCCTGCTCTTCCTGGACACATAAATGGCCAGCTTCGCTTTCCCCATCAGGAAGTTCAGAAGCTGCCATTTCCTATGGTTCACCTTCAACACCGTAAATGCACACTGATCTGCTACAAGTTTCATTAAAAAGATTAAAAACATTTGTTAAAAAAGTGAAGAGCTCAGTGAGTCTCGCACACTCGCTGAAAGCATGAAACACTGTTTCACGCAGGCGACAGAAAGGCACTGGTTTGACACATTAGGGTTAAAAGCAGAGATAAAAGCATTTGTGGCAATGGGGCCGTGTAAAATTCTCCACTGGAGGTCGGCCGTGTGTTTTCTGAGAGGGGGTTTATATAAAACCCTCCACTGTGGACCTGCTCCCCCCAGTCTGTCAGTACAGGCAGGGGGCGCGCTTCCACTCAGCCTTCTCCTGTTCAGCACTTTCAAACAGTTCCTGTAAAGAACTTTCCTGTCTGCCGACTGCAGGATGAGCGTATTCGTTTGGGTCACCGACATCTCAGGGAAGGGACCCGTATCACTTTGTTTGGTCCCATGGCCATAACCCACCAGTAGGACTCTTTCCTCCTTCCCTGTGTCAGACAACGAGTGAATGGCCTTCCTCTGCCCTGCCTTTTCTCCAGGGAGAAGAAGAAGCCAGAGGGAGCATCCATCTCTGTAATGGTCTGAAACCAGGACAGGACCAGTGCACCTTGTATTTTGGTATCTAGCAGGTTGGCTGGAGCCATTTTTTTGGACTTGAGGATTTCAACATATTCTCGATTTCCTGTGGAATCACTAAGTGTCTCCAATTCCACAATTTCAGTCTCCAGGTCTTTAATAGATCAACAGGTGTCTCTTGTAACATTGAGAGTGTACTGCTGAGTCTCCGCTTTTCCATGATTCCACCACTGCCTATGACATGTAAAATCTGTTTTCCTTTTGCCTAAAAGAACTCCAAAAATAACTTCAAACCTCTCTAAACCTTTATCAAATGTTAAAACTGAATTAAAATGCCAGTATGCACTCTGAGGTAAAATGTTTTTAACGATAACATTACACAGATCAAAGAATGATTAGTAAAACCAGCTGGCATTTTACAAGCCTTAAAAACATGTTTCCTCGGCCTCCATCTCTCCACCTTCACCATCCTGGTTCTTTCCCTTCTCCACCTGCCGCTCAGCCCCCGCTCCGCGACAGCTTCGCAGCGCAGCAGATGTCCCTCCTCACCACCGCCGAAACATTTAGCGATAGAGGAAGTAAAAAGAGTGTGTAATCAAACTCATCCACCCGCACAATTAAGTGGTAGTTGAACTCCTCCGTTTTGTTGTTCAAAATCATAAAGAGCTGCCTGCGCTGAGACACCACGTGTCTCAGCATAGGGGACTTGCAGCCCGACATAAGCTTCTTTATGGGTATCATTACTTTTCCGTGGCGAGACAGTTCTTTCATCCGGAATTCGTCGCTGATAAACGGGGGCACATTTGACAGGGTGATCCGAGTCGCCTGCTGCGTCAGCAGCGGCTCGAACAGCCCGTTCACAGTGAACCCCGTCACCACCAGCGCGTTTGTAGCCCAGATGCAAAATGAATGCAATTAGACAAAAGAAAGAAGAGAGTTTTCCTTTTCTTATTTTTATTTGTTTATATCGGCAAAATTTAAAATCTCCCATTGCACTTGAATGCACCACTCAGTTCACATGACCCCACGGGGTTCCCCCACTAGTCAATCAGGGGTAACGCGGGCCGCATTAAACTCAGGAGGTGAAGTGCCGGCACGTCGCTCTTCCAGTCCTTTCTCACCTCAGCCACGGGAGTCAAGGCAGCTACTTGTTTAGCAGAGAGAGAAAAGCAGAGAAACCGGAGCTAAACTGTGAAAAGAGGAAAAGTAAGCCAGCGCATTTACCCACTGGAAGTCCGGAGCCGAGTGACTACATGAATGAGACAAGTCGCATCAGTAAGACGAGTTGTTTATCTGGAGGAAAAAACCTAGTTAGCACTTTCCGTTGTCGTCCATGCTAATGCTAGCTCTGTGTCTAACAGGCTAACCACTTTCCTTCCATCCAGATAGCCGGCACGCTCGGCTTTGAACTACAGAGCAACGGTGAGAAACGTGTCTCTAGCCGCTCTGATGCTATTTCTCTATTGGTTCTCTGTGTGCTGAAAGAGGGCAGTAGTGGTATTAAAGGCTAGGAGAGGGAACTGAAGTGAATAATGGTGCAACATTTTGAACATGTGTGTAATTGATCTATTATTTTCTGCTGATATATGAATGTAAAAGGGAGGTTTGTTTTGTTTTTTTAATGCCAATTCAAAGGGAAATAACGTAATTTGATAGATCATAAGATGAGAGTAAAATATTTTATTTTGTTATATGCAAATCCCTGAAAGAATTTATTTAATTTCAAATAGGTCTATAGAGTTGGCATTATTAAGCACAATTCTTTGATACCTCTAAATCTCTGTATTTTCTGTTATTTGTACATGATTTTTATATGGCTGATATATATATAATTATAAATGGTAACTTACCATTAATGTTGAAATACTGTTCACATGAACAGATAAATGTTAACACTTGAATGGTTTTCATATTTGATACTTGATTTTTGAATGTTCAACTAAAAACTACATTTTTGGGATTTGATGAGATTTAAGATTACATATAAGGTTTGATGCAATATATTGATTTTTGACACTTAAACCTTTTAATGATGCATCTGAGAATAGAATGACTTATATGACCTTGTGTATAGGTCAGGTTTTTTGAGACAAGATCCGGGGACCAGGACAAGATTCCGGTCGTGACAGATGGCGAGCCAACCACTTTGAGGAAGAATCACCACAAAGGAGATACACACTCACACATACATTCACATTACACTCCATGGATCTTTAAAATCAGGTGCACCTGCAACAACTCATTTCATAAGGGCCCCAAAGGACATTTTCATTTGATTCATTCATTTGAAGTGTGCACACTATTATTTTATTTTTGGTAATCTTTGTCATTATTTTTGTGCAAATTGAAACAATTGCTTATTTGTTGTAAAAATACAAGAGTGGCTACTCAACAGTTACTCCAGTGCCTGCCTCATTATTGCTGCTCAACACATTGGCTCCTTACGAATTTGGTGTCTTCTGATTCTCCACCTTCTCCAAAAACAACACCACGGCCGCAGAGCACACCGAGCTGTGCCCCACGATCTCCCCCACAGTCAGCGCCACCTCGTCCACGCTGCATGGAGATCCGGCATCGGTCTTGATGCCGTGCCTCCGCCACAGCCCGGAGAAGCCACCAGTTGCCATACCGGCTTCTGCGTGGCCTCCAACCAGACAAAGGCTGAGCTGGAAAAACCCCACAAAAACACTATAAACTGAAATAAAACTCACCAAAACACAAACCTCAAACTTAACACAACCACAACCAATAATCCATTAAAGATCAAAGACAACAAGGAAAGAAAAAGACACTTCCTCTCACATGAAAAAAAGGAGAGTAAGAAGAACAGCACAGAAAACTTTTCTTGATGGAAAGTTTTCACTTTGATAGACAGATGGCCCATCCAATCACATGCAAGGTATTTTTGGAAAGTGCCTGTTTCCAATGATGGCTTCTTAGATTGTTGTGTGAAGTAGACCATCTGGCCTGTCAGGTGAGGGAACTTCTATTGAAAATGAGAACTTGATACCAGTTTACATTTTCACATAACTGTAAATGAAGAGTGCTTAGCTATTTTTACCAGAGAAACCTCATATTTGAACAGAATAAAGTTGCCACAAGGAACTTTAATTTTGTGTTGAGACCCTCCGGTTTCTGTGAGGACCACCACCTCCTGTCATAGGATCTGCAGCTGCCAGACTCTTCAGAAAACCTCTCACTTTACTGCAGCAGATTCAGGATGGAGACTGAGTGATGAAATATTACGAGAATTACAAGAAGACAGGACCTGAGCATGGCAGGGTCATTAGCGGCATCACATGTCCAAGGGCTCAGCGTCGATCAGAAGGACTCTCTGGGAGAGTCTTATTTCAAATGTTATCAAAGCTAGGTTTGCTGAGCATGTCTGCATCCCCTGCATCATTTAAATTCCACATATGTAGTAAGTTGGCAAAGCAAGACAAAAAGGACAATATCTATTATTGCTAACTTAGTTGGAAGCAGGCGTTTGCTGTTTGTAAAGAGTTGTCATTGAATAGATGACGGTGAGGTGTGATTTGTATTCTTGGCTATTTTTCAGGGTGCAACACAGTCTGGTGGGGACCTTTGCTGCATCGCTCTTTCACTCACTGTCATCTCTATGTAAGTACTTTTTATACTGAAATAGGTTAAAGAAAAACAAATAAAAAGGTAGGACCTGAAAGTACGAGGCTACTACTAATAATACTACTTTTTGAGAATAGACAAATAACATTTTTTTCCAGAGAAAGGAAAACAAAATCCAGCTTTCGAAAGTTTCATCTGTTAGCATCCATTGTAATGATTGTAGACCTGATTGATACAACCTGGAACACCACTAACATGCAGTTACCATATTATTCAGTCTTCTCTATTCCACTTTAGCCAAACACATCAGGAATTCATATTTTTAATCAGTAATTATGTTCAGGACAGGTTATACATTTGATCCGTTTCCAGTTGAGTAAAACCCTGATCACTTATCATTTAGCTTTGATACATCATCTGCAGGAGCACAGCCTCTTAAAGCTGTATCGACCAGTTTATATACGTATACAGCTGCTTTTATCTAATCATACAGCAAATAATAACTTTATATCCATGGTAATAGCTAAGGTGTGTCTTTGTTGTTGCAGGTGTCTCTTAAAAATACTGTAACGGACTGTGGTAACTGTTTATGTAAACATTTAAATGTTTAGAGTCACTGTTCAGAGTGAAACATTGAGATTTCCTACAGGTTAGCCAAGTAAACATGTTTGAGATGCTGTGAAGCCTGAGCCGTGTCATTGGCTAAAAGCTAAGCTAATGTCAACTGCTGGTTGGTTTCTGGTCGGGCTAACAAGCTAGTAATGTGTAGTTTTCTACTTTGAACTGCCTCTACATGCTAAATAAAGTTTTCACACCCTCAGCAGAGTCTGTGAAAGTCAACATAACTTAAACAATAAATGACCATAACTCTCAAAGGATACATGTTATCTTTTCATTGCTGTTATGACCGGAGTCATGAGTCCTGAGGATGATGACAACACGTTCGATGATGCCAGCAGCGCATGTATGCCTTTTTTAAGATATTTGCTGACCAGAGATCAGATCTTACGGCCACAGTCCTACCATTACCGTAGTAGTTGGAAATTATAAAGAGCTGGGTCTGTCCGACGTTCCTGCCTGTTATGGGGAAGGTTTTTTCGTTGCCATCGTACGCTATGGAGGAATTGTTGGGTCTATGTAAATCAGAAATAAGTCAGAGTGTGGTCTTTACCTACTTTGTAAAGTGTCCTGAGATAACTTTTGTTATGATTTGGCACTATAAATAAAATTGAATTGAATAAACTGGTCTGTATCAGTAGCTGTCATCATTGATTGAACAGTGTTTGTACCAGCCGTGTGTTGATGAACTTCACCAACAAGCTATTAGATCTGGGGTGGTCAATGAGATTTCGGGGGTGGCCATGGAAATCAACATGCCACAGGCCCGGAAGATCAAACAGTGAGGATAGCCATCATTTTAAACCTTTAAATGAACATCAACATTTAACAGTCATCTTTAATACCATTTGTTCTTGGTGGGTTTTTTTTCCAACAACAGGCTACAAGTTACAGGTAGGCTACAGTGTCGGCACGTAAGCGGTCATTGGACCTGATGAACCCGAAGCCTCCATATGTGTGTTTGTGTTGTGCCTGCTGTCTGTCAGCAGCTCCTGAGTGAAAGACAGAAATGACAGTTGGCAGAAATTTACTAAACTAAAAAAGTTTTTATGTTGGCTCCATGGAAAGAAATCAACAGTGTTTAGCTGATTAATTGATGCAGCAAGTGTCAAGTGTCAAGAAACAGTGACACAGATGCACACAGACTGACCTGATCAGTCAATGCAGATAGATGTTGAAAAATGTATACAGCGGGATAAAACAATATATATAATAACATGGGAATGTATCTATTCTGTGAGATGAGCGAGTATACTTTATGGGTGTGATTTAGCAGCTGTAACTGTTGCTTTTCACTTGGATTATGTGTTTAACCTCTTTGCATTTGTTGAAATAATTAGGGATCCAAGTCCAAGGGGGCTGGTAGCCTCGTGATGTCCACCAGTAGGTAGCGCTAAGGTGAATGCATTTTTGCCTCCAACTTCCAAACTGTTTATCACACATTCAAAGTTCTTACATCCACACGTTCCCTGAACACAGCTGAATACCATGATATATTCCACGCCTTTTTCCCCCCGCAGGAATGGGATAAAACCTACTTTTTCAAACCCTTAGGCTGAGGGTCAGATCACCATGAAACTTTGTACACATAATCTTTAGATGGACCTGATCAAATGTTATCAAAATAATTTGAATAATCTAAAAAATGCGCTAGATTACCGTCTAAACATGAAGTGCTGCATATGTCGAAAAAGTTTGTCGGATCAACACAAAATTTGGTAACTTCCCATGCTCTATTGAGGCTTGCTACAAAATGTGACACCAACCAACCACTAGGTGACACTGCCATGAAGAAGTCAGTCTATCTTCACAATTATCAGTCCGATTAACAAGAAACTTGATACAGCAGTTTCCCATGCCCCAGTGAAATCAGCTCAATATGGCAATGTTATGCAAAAGGAAGATTTGTGATTTATGTTAAAAAAAAAAAGCATAATCTACCTTTTTCAAATACCAACACTTTCTTTTCAAACTTCTATCTGCAACTTGTATTGTGCCGGTGGACCTGCAAGTCCGTATTGGCTTTGAAATGGATGGCGGGTATATACATCGATTTATTTACAGCACAGTACAATATGTTCCATTTTTTTTTTCTTCCCAGCCTTCTTCTATAGCCTTGACCTGGTCCAAAGCAGGTGAGGTGATGTACCCTGTTAAGTAAACCACCATCGTAGGAAGGACAACCCAGAGTAACCCTGAAGTCACCTTTCCAACCACAGATCCTGCTTCACAGTACAGGCCTCAGAACTCAACACAATGCAAAACAAAATAGGCGCCTTATAAATACATACACATAATTAATCAATTTATAACAATTCCATGCAACACAAAATAAGCAAAAGTGAGATGTCCCCAAAGCAATTTCAGTCAAAAGCAACTGGGCTTGGTTATTTGTCTTGGAAGACGTTTCACCTCTCATCCAAGAGGCTTCATCAGTTTATGTACACATCTGACCAGGCGGGGACTGGTCCAACTATCTGGTGTGGAGATGCAGGTATTTAACCTCTCACAGGGCCGGTGTTGTCACTGGAACCCTTTGTGCTCCAAGGCGATAATGATGACCTGGACAAATGAGAACATTCACAGGCCCGAAAGTGAGATATTATGCATGCAACACATCGCAGCAACCCACAAAGATAACTTCAATAAAAAAAAAATAAGGCCATAACATGCCACAGTTTTACATTGTGTGATTGTAATTTTGTCATAGCCTCAATCTCCTAAATGATTTTTGTGGTAGTAATACTATATTTGCATCCAATAGAATGCCACTGCTGTCAAAAGCAATTTGTTTTAGATGTTAAGATCATGGTTTACAGATAATCCCTCATTATATACTTGTTAAAGTTATTCATTTAGTTGTGGAATTATATTTTTCTACAAAAATAATTAGTTTAATTCAAAGCTGACCAAACCAATTATGGTGCTCTGGTTAATCAGGTTGTATCAAAATTAAAAATGACTTTTTAAATGTTAAATGTTATACACAATTGTCAGACAAATACCTGTGTTAAAAAATATGCATGTAATAAGCTGCTAATTTTAGATGAGGATATGGACTGTCATGAGGACACTGGATGTCCTGAAGAGACAGAAGAAGTACATTTTTCAATTGTTTGAAGATTTTTATCTGAAATGTGTTTATTTAATTTTCATGGAAGTCACCATCACTCACCTGATGATTTTCACTGCCAACAGTATTGTGGCAGAATTAGTTCTAACCAAAATGTACAGTGCCTATAGAAAGTCATGATACCCATTTTGTTTTACAGCCTGGAATGATAATACATAAAAGTATTGTTCCAGTGTGATTTACACATTTTACATTACAACATTCAAGTTAAATGTTTTTTTTCAAAATGTCTGAAAATTAATAAAAAATGAAAAGCTAGAATAGCAGTGTTGGAAAAGTGATGAGTCCCTTTAGAATAACCATTATAAACATTCTCAGGTATAACCAATCACCTT
This sequence comes from Echiichthys vipera, assembly GCF_963691815.1. NCBI lineage: Eukaryota > Metazoa > Chordata > Actinopteri > Perciformes > Trachinidae > Echiichthys > Echiichthys vipera. Next base: position 8,636,975 of record NC_139826.1, read on the forward strand.
CCAGATCACACACCAAGTTAATTGACCTCCACCTGACATCAACTGTGGTGACTTTGATTTTAGTTCAGAATAAAATCAGCTGTTCCTTGAGGATTTTACTCCTAGTAGTTCATGGTAACACAAATAATTCACCATGTTTGGAGAGAGGCTTTCAAAAGAGCTCTGGGATAAAGTTTAAGTATTAACATTTCAGGCTGTAAAACAAAAAGTGACTATTTCAAAGGGGCATTATAACCTTCTACAGGCACTGTATATCCAGAATCACAGATATTTAAAGTTATTCTGCAGCAGTTTGTTGGTGGTGGCACATGATTTCATCAAAGTTACCACAACATACTGTCATGAGAAATGGAGTTTGGTGAAGCACTTCCCAGATTAGAGCCAACAAATGTAACACACATGTCCTGTAGGGATTTAATCAATGACACAACAAGGCTTTTATAAAGCCTACAAGTGGCTGTGGATGATGATGTTTAATACAGATTGCTACACTGACAAATATAACCATTGCCCTAATCTAATAACTTCCATACCCATACCCATGCATGTTTAATATGACCCAGTGTGTTTCTTCTCCATTTGTTGATTGGCTGACTTGTTGATTCATTTGCTAGTTGGATTAACTGATTGGTAATGTGACTACAGAGAGGATAATGACTAATGACCACATATTCTGATTTATATTCCAATTCACCTGACCTTTCACACATTTCTCTTCCGTATTGTTTTCATTACGTTAAATCTCCTCACATCCTCTCTCCTCTGTGACCCAGAAATCGTTCCACTATCATGAAGGATCTTCCAATAGCTGAAGTGCACCTCAGGGAAAGAAGCTTCTGGAGGAGCTGAGAGCACGGAAACAGCAAAGTAGCATAACAGTATGTTATCAAATGCTGTTGCCACACCTTTTTTTGCCCTTTTTCTAAATCTTCATTTCAAACTGTCAACATAGACATCAAAAGAAAGCATCAGAATCAGGCACATACACCTGAAGTATTGTGGCAATAAAACGACAATCAGCCAAACAAAAGAAGACAATGAGTACACAAAATGAGACAATAAGAGAGACAATAGGTTGACTTAAAAACATGAAAGATATTGTAAACATTTATTGTAGTGATAGCTTTATTTTTTTTGAGGAAGAAATTGTGGATGTGGAATTCACTTTCTTTGTCACTATAAGCTAGAAACCAAATATAAAATCTAATCAGTTATAAAGTCATCTTTCCACGGCTCACATGTAAATTTACAAGACCAAAATAAATTGAAGCAAATTTCAGGATGTAATTCACAGAAAGAGTAGTTTACATCGCTGTCACCTTGAACTTTTATAAGAACTGTTTCACTAGATACATGACAGATACAGCTGTGCAGCACATCATCAGTAACTGATAACTTTGGCTCCTCTGTCCTCACATCTCTTCTTCATATCCCCACCTCATATCTTCTCTGGAAGGTGCTAAGATGTGATGAAGAGACGGGAGTGAGGAAAACTAGGATACACGTCATCATAATGAAAAGGACCCATGGCCTCTGTCTCATCAGTGGTTCAACATGCCCTCCTTCCCTTCTCTACAGGACTTTCTGCCATCATAAGTGTTGTTCCATTAGTCCATTAGTCTGACTAACTGACATGAACTTGGTGTGATTGACCCATGGAGGGCTGAGAGAGCGAGTGAACAATGACGTTCACCCACAGAGTATTTTAGTTATGCTTTTGGCATAGAAAATACAGTGTATCCATGGTTAGATGGCAGTAATAACTTGTAAAACAGTGGCTACTGACTACCATAGAAGGATAACATAAATAAATAACACATTTTCTAAATCAGAAACTCATGCAGATCATTAAAAATTAAAGAAGAAATAAATTGAGCCTGCAGGTATTTCTGATGATTTGTAAAAAGCAGTAATAATATATATATATATATATATATATATATATATAAATAATATTTGTACAGCAACTTTCATACAAGAAAAGCGGCACAGAGCGCTTTACAATAAAGAAATTGCATGATATAAGCAGACACAGAATGAACATAACAGGGACAGAATGCCATAATTTGTCACAACTTCAGCCAAGCTTTAGCTTTCGTTGTCTGTTTTTTGATTTTGCCATGCTAAAGCCAAAATTCCAACACATGCATCACGCCAAATTTCAGAAGCGGCTCTCCATTCCACTCCACTAAAGAGCACAGAGCAACCGGAGCTGGGCAGGAAGTCAGCCATAGGAAAAGCATGGAGCATCCGGTGACTTTTCAAAGTAAAACACCCTGTGAAGAATTCCAAACATATATCAAATCACCAGATAAACAAACACATTCAACTACTTACCCATGGTTGAAGCACAACAATCAAGGAAAAATCTAATGAAACCACAGGAAAAGTAACCTTTTATTTGTTTCCTGTTCTCTTTATATGTCCATAAATGTGCAGATTATCACATGATCTCACATTTTATTTCATGATATTGGGCAGAGGATGAAACCACTGTGAAGTAGAACAATAGTTCAAGTCACACAAGAGTATTTCGTACACAAGTTACAAAAGACTGTGATAATTCATTTTTCCCTTACACCGCGGCGAAGCCGGAACAAACCCTCCTGCTCTGGATCGACTGTTCATTTGATTCACTGGCCCCACCCCCTATACTCACCTGCTCCTCATCAACTAATCAACCCCTCTGTCTATATCGGCCCATTCCTTCTGCTGCTCGCCAGATTGTCTATTCTGTATTCTGTCATTTTTTGATCCTCATCCTGCCTGTTTTGACCAAGCCCCCACCACAGCGACATCCTGGTTGATCCAATACAGAAGTGCCAAAAACTACAGTTCTCCGAGTGGCCAGTAGGAGTAGTTTGCACAATAGAGCACACATTTTAAACAGGCCGTTTTTCCCAGCATAATTAGTTTTTATTTTATTGGAGGTTAAAGTTAATGAATAATTAGTGGCATGGCCTCTTGAGTGACAGTTGGCCTCTGGCCCTCACTCCTCGGAGGCTAGTTGTTAGGATTAGCATGCTAACTCCGTCATCTTGACCTGGACTGTGGTCATTCCTGTGGTGGTGTTTCCATAAGTGACAAGATGGTTTGCTCTTCGATCAACTGTACCAAGAGATGGTTTAGGAACAGACCGTGTTAACCTTAGCTTTGTTATGCTAATTAATTTGTTGTGCTAACTAGAACCATGGTTTGCAGCACAGCCTGCTATCTATGACACATACACTAGATGCCAGGGCCGGAGTGGTACTCATTTTCAGCCCTGGAGTTTCATACCTCAGACCGGCCCACTTTAGATCACGACCTATTATATTAAAATAATGTAATTATAACTTTACATGTTAAGCAAACAATAGCGCACTGTTCTCTAAAGCCTTGTAATTCCTACTGTAATTCTTACTATTACTAATGATCAAAAGTATAACGGGCCACTACTATCAGTGGGGCAAAGAAAGTGGTTTTATTGGAACTGATGCTTGCTTGTTTCACACACTAGCTCACCTGATTCTTCCTCACCACTGGCTCCTGGCTCTGCCTCTGACTCTAAATCATAAAAATGTTCATAAATCTCGTCACAAATCTCCCCTTTTTCAAGTCAAAAATTCAAGTCAGTTTCATTATTGTAGTGCTGAATCCTCTATCATCATCAATTGCAATCTGGGTCCAATCAGCTCTCGTTTACATCTTCATGCAGTGTTTGTTTACAGCCTGCGTGCAACGTGATTCCCGGCCAAACGTTAGCGATTGGTTATGGCAGATCCAGAGTGGCACTGGGCAGATCCAATAGTTTTAAATTTCAACAGACACCTGCCTGCCAAGTTAGTTAAAGTCTATCAATTGAGTAGGTCCAGACTCTCTGTGCAAATGAAATGAAGTACGAGTCTGGTAGGACCAGGCTAGGTCTACACCATGCTCTTCATTATCTCATCTCATCTCATCTCATCTTCATCCGCTTATCCTGGATCAGGTCTCAGGGGCAGCAGCTTTAGCAGGGGACCCCAAACTTCCCTTTCCCTGGCCACATAAACCAGCTCTAACTGGGGGATCCTGAGGTGTTCCCAGGCCAGTGTGGAGATCTAATCTCTCCACCTGGTCCTGGGTCTTCCCAGAGGCCTCCTCCCAGCTGGACGTGCCTGGAACACCTCCCTAGGGAGGCGCCCAGGGTTCATCCTTACCAGATGATCCTGAACCACCTCAATATTCACTTAATGAGCAATCCTACCTGCACACTCTGGACCTGTGGGCTGATGGCTGGTGCTTGGTGATGCATCTTGTATCTGAAGGGCTACAAATCCCCTAAAGTTTGTGGCCAGTTATGTGGCGTTGCATCATAATATTATTTAAATTATGTAACGTTAGGTTAGACAGGCTATAAGAAATTATTATGCCAATTATTAGTAACATTCAGGGTTGCCGCGGTATGCGGTATTACCAGTGGTTGAGGCCAACACCGAGTTATTTTGTATTATTTTTTTCCAGTAATAAAGAAAAATCCGGTCTTGTGTGGAACGCGGAAGACCGGTTCCACACAGCAACGGCGGTAAACAAACCCCGGGAAGCCCAATCCCTACGAGAGCTCCTCGTGCTACGGCCATCCGGAGGCGCACAGAGCTTTTGGCCGTGATATTATATATAAAATTATATTATACTATTATATGATCGTTATAAGACGCTGTCACCGAGAATTTGCGCGCTGCCAGGCGCTGTCACCGAGTGTGAGAGGAGAGTTGCCGATTTTTGCACATTTGGCTGCATCTGTCTCCAGAGCTTTTCTCTTTTTAATCCTCGCTTTTTCTGCGCCACCCTTGCTCTTTTTATTTTCCATTTTGGTTTATTATTTTCCTTGTACATCTGTGGTTGGAGCTAGGCAAACACCACTGAAGTGTGCGGACTAGTGCACGACACGTACGTTACATCAGGCTGCGTCTGCGTCTGTGTCTTGTTGATGGCCGTGCCCTTAACCTGCGTCCGCGTCCCAGTTTCATTGGCATGATCTAACAGACCGCCAGCTCCCTGATATGACCAGCGACAGCGGTAACAGCATACACGTGATACCCACTCCACTCAGTGCCATGACTGAACACCGGCACAAAATAAATAAAAATAATAATTGAACACCGGCCCTCGCGGCCCAAAAGTCAGACCGGCCCACCGGGAATTGTCCCGGTCCTCCCGATTAGCCACTCCGGGCCTGCTAGATGCTAATCTGGAGTAGCGGGAGGATTCGGGCCGTGAGGGTCGGTGTTTTAAAGTCTATGAGCCTGGTACTGTGTTGACTATCAGTTTAATTCATAGATCATAAATGCTGCCTGCACTTCACTCCCAGAGCCGGTGTAATCACCGCTAGAGACACGGGACTCCCACTCCCGTTTATCTAGTAACATGTTCTGTTAGCCTAGCTCCCGGTTATCCCCCTCCCCCGGATGTCACATCGATGCCCTTTTTTGGTCAGAGGAAATGAGGAAGAGTCAAAGTCTGACAAGATGGCGGCTCCCAGAGGCGAATATATTAGAATCAAGTTGAGAGAACAGGCCCCGGCGGAGAGGCTACGTCCATTTTTTATACAGTCTATGGTTTTGACCTGTGACTACTGGATCTGTTTGCTTTGCTGATTGATCACCTGGTTTGACCTCCGCTACCCATTTAGCTCCGTTTTTACACTTGAACCATTTTGTTGTCATGCTATTGAGTTCTAGCCTACCATTTCTGTGAAACCTGACACAATTAATAGAAAATAAAATGTTAAATTGAAGCAACTGGTGGCTGATTCATGAAAGTTTGGGCTTTACTTTACAAGGGCAGGTGCATTCCATTTTAATCCCCCACTCGACCTGCACCACCCACCATCCCTCTGCTGGGTAATACGAAGGGCTGAGGGTAAGTGAGGGAGGGAAAGGGGAACTATTAAAGAAATGGTGCCACAGTGTTCATGACAAATGCATAAAATCTGCAAGCTCATGTTTCATTTGCTCTGACAGGTATGTCGTGCCCTCCTCCTGTTCAGGCAGATGCCCCTGCTGACCTAAGTTAAGATTGCATTTTTGTATTGCCTATTTTTGACCTGTAATGGTTTCAAAAACACATTTTATTGCCATTGTATTTCCTGCTTAAAAACAGATCAAGCATCACCTGAATTTGCATGTGTTGCACAGTCTGATATTGTTTTGTTGTTATGATTGGCTGTAATTCATGTTTTATTGCTCTGATTGGCTGTACGTAATGTTTCATTGCTCTGATTAGCTGTACGTAATGTTCCATTGCTCTGATTAGCTGTACGTAATGTTTCATTGCTGTGATTGGCTGTACGTAATGTTTCATTGCTCTGATTGGTTGTAAGTTTATCCAATTGTGTCCAGAGGCATTTTGATCTGTACCGCTGATAAAATCGAAATCAAAAATTAAGTGAGAGTTTCCAGAATACAGTTTTTCTCTATTGCCAAGACATGCTTAATGAAACAAGGACACCTTTTCATTGGTTTCACACTTTTTCAAAACAGATTTTAAAGAAGGAGCCACAACCCTTTTGGATTACAGTTGTTCTTAATTGCTAAGACACTCTTAATGAGCTGGGAGCCACTTTATCATCACTTTAGCACAGGGGAAGGAGACGCTGCTCCAGCAAATGTCATTTTCATTGATTTCACACAATTTTCACTCCCCTTTTCAAAACAGTACTCGAAAGTACTAGAAAAACCCAACATCTGTTTGATTAACTGTGTTAACCAAAAAGAAAACATCTATTCACAACTGATAGAAATGACCTTCATAACTATGAATCTCTAATTCACCTGAGTGAAACTGTGCACAAATCTTCAATCAAAAATCAGTTAGGAACGAATGGACTAAAGGTAAATGTGTTTTCATTATTTATGTATATATATATATTTATGTATATATATATATACACTACCGTTCAAAAGTTTGGGGTCACTTAGAAATTTCCTTATTTTTGAAAGAAAAGCACTGTTTTTTTAAACAGTGCTTTAAGCTAATCTAAGTTTAAACTAATCTATACATTGCTAATGTGGTAAATGACTTTTCTAGATGCAAATGTCTGTTTTTTGGTGCAATATCTACATAGGTGTATAGAGGCCCATTTCCAGCAACTATCACTCCAGTGTTCTAATGGTACAATGTGTTTGCTCATTGGGTCAGAAGGCTAATGGATGATTAGAAAACCCTTGTGCAATTATGTTAGCACAGCTGAAAACAGTTTAGCTGGTTAGAGAAGCTATAAAACTGACCTTCCTTTGGGCCAGTTGAGTATCTGGAGCATCACATTTGTGGGGACGATTAAACGCTCAAAATGGCCAGAAAAAGAGAACTTTCATGTGAAACTCGACAATCTATTCTTGTTCTTAGAAATGAAGGCTATTCCATGCGAGAAATTGCCAAGAAACTGAAGATTTCCTACTACGGTGTGTACTACTCCCTTCAGAGAACCGCACAAACAGGCTCTAACCAGAGTAGAAACAGAAGTGGGAGGCCCTGCTGCACAACTCAGCAAGAAGATAAGTACATTAGAGTCTCTAGTTTGAGAAATAGACGCCTTACAGGTCCTCAACTGGCAGCTTCATTAAATAGTACCCGCAAAACGCCAGTGTCAACATCTACAGTGAAGAGGCGACTCCGGGATGCTGGCCTTCAGGGCAGAGTGGCAAAGAAAAAGCCATATCTGAGACTGGCCAATAAAAGAAAAAGATTAATATGGGCAAAAGAACACAGACATTGAACAGAGGAAGATTGGAAAAAAGTGTTATGGACGGACGAATCGAAGTTTGAGGTGTTTGGATCACACAGAAGAACATTTGTGAGACGCAGAACAACTGAAAAGATGCTGGAAGAGTGCCTGACGCCATCTGTCAAGCATGGTGGGGGTAACAGTACAAAACTGTACCATAATAATTGTCTGAATTTGTCTAGTCTAGGTGCGTTTATGGGCAGAGAAAGACCTGCACACAAGAATACCATGAATAAAGGCAATGTTGAGATAAAATGTATCTCTATCTCTTTATAATCATAATATTATTATTATTTTCATTCATTTTCAACCGCTTGTCCCTGTCGGGGTCGCGGGGGGCTGGAGCCGATGCCAGCTGACAGGCGGGGGACAGGTGGCGGGGTACACGCTGAACAGGACGCCAGTCTATCACAGGGCACATAGAGACGCACAGAGACATACATAGTTAGCAGAAACAACGACCAGCGGAACACGTACTCCAGAGAGACCCTACTACAGCTCGGACTCCATCCTCTACACGCCTTCACCATAGACTCGCTACCGAAGGAATTACTGCGGAGTAACTCAACCAGCCATGACAAGTCCACACACAAGAACAATAAGGTAACCAGAAGGGGGAAGAGAAAGAGCGGAATCAGGGCCAGGCTCAAACGGGAGACTTGTAAACAACGGCCGCTTCCATCTATCGTCCTAGCTAATGTTAGATCCCTCCGGAACAAAACGGACGAGCTACAAGCTAACGTTAACCACATGCATGAGTACAGGACTGCCTCGGTTCTTGCTTTCACTGAGACGTGGTTAAATAAGAACGACGATGACAATGCCCTGCACGTTGATGGCTTCGGCACCCCTCTAAGACTTGATCGAGACAGTGAGCTCACCGGTAAACAACATGGCGGCGGCGTGTGTCTGTATGTAAACACACGCTGGTGCTCAACGATCGTCGTGAGGGAGAAACTGTGCACCCCGGACATTGAGCTTCTGGCTGTCTCCCTTCGTCCTTTCTACCTACCCAGAGAGTTTCCTCAGCTCTTTGTCATCCTGGTTTACATCCACCCCAGAGCCAACGCAGTCACAGCCACTGAACACATCACAGACTCCTTAAACAAACTGGACCACATTTCACCGGACTCTCCCAAATTCATCTTGGGTGATTTCAACCACTGCTCCCTGGACAAATCATTAAAAGGTTATCAACAGTATATCACATGCCACACACGCCAGGAGAAGACACTGGACAAGTGCTATGGTTCAGTACCCGACGCATACAGATCTGTCGCCCTCCCCCCTCTGGGCTCTGCTGATCACCATGCCATCCTGCTTGCTCCGGCTTACATCTCTGTCATGAGAAGGGTGAAGAAAGTTGTCAAGAACATCAAGCAGTGGACCAACGAAAGCATCATCACACTCCAAGGATGCTTTGAATCCACGGACTGGGACAACCTCCTGGCCCCCTCTAATGACATTAATGAACATGTGGACACTGTGTCATCGTACATTTCCTTCTGTGTGGACAACATCATCCCCTCCAAAATGGTCACTATCTACCCCAACAACAAACCCTGGATCACCAAAGAGCTCAAGGAGATCCTCAACAAGAAGAAAAGGGTCTTCTTCACCGGCTCTGAAATGGAGAAAAAGGAGGTCAACAGAGAGGTCAAGCATGCCATAAAAACTAACAAGCTGGAGTACAAGAATAAAGTGGAGGAGTGCTTCACGCAGGGTAACCTCCGCTCAGCCTGGCAGGGACTTAAGAACATGGCTGCCAGCAACACAAAAACCATCCAGGTTTCAGGCAGCAGCTCTTCATCTCTCCCCAATGACCTTAACTCTTTCTACACAAGGTTCGAGCAGGACAACACCACCCAGCTGGAAGAAGCGATGTCCAAGCTCAAGCCCAGTGACAACATCAGCGGCCGCGTCCTGAAGCACTGTGCTGAGCAGCTAGGGGGCGTGTTTCAGACCCTGTTCCAAAGATCCATGGACAGCATCATAGTCCCCCAGCAATGGAAACACTCTACAGTTATCCCCATCCCCAAGAAGAGCGCCGTCAAATGTCTGAATGACCTCCGGCCGGTGGCCCTCACCTCTCTTGTGATGAAGGCAATGGAGAGGATCATAAAACAACACATCATCAGGGAAACCCACTCCCAGATGGACCCGCTCCAATTCGCTAATCGAGCTGGCAGGGGCGTCGATGATGCAAAAACATTCATAATAGACACTGTTCACAAACACCTGGAGCGCCCCAACACCGCAGCCAGACTCCTGTTTGCAGACTTCTCCTCTGCATTTAACACCATGCAGCCCCACATCCTGGCTGACAAACTCTCAGCCCTCTTTCATCTGGACCAACTGCTAATCCTGTGGATACTGGACTTCCTGACCAACCGTTCACAGAGAGTCCTGGTCAACAGCACCTTCTCCGACCTCCAACACACCTCAACCGGCTCCCCTCAGGGCTGTGTGCTCTCACCTCTGCTCTTCATCCTAAACACCGGTTCCAGCGCTGTGTAAAGCGGCAGCCAGCAACAGTTGCTCCCTCTCCTTTCCGCACTTTTTTGCTATTTTATCTTATTTTACTGTCTTTTTATTAGTACTTTTTCCTGTAAGTCGTAGTGCTAACCTTAGCCAACTATGTTCGTGAACTTTCTTACGTGTTTTTTGTCCGTTTGTCTCATTCTTGGGACTATTTTTGCCGACCGCGTCTCCGTCTGGACGCAACAATGCGGCGGCTCCATTGTTTACACCCGTGAACAGCTGTTGTCGCTAACACCAACGGCGCTAATGCGGGAGAGGCCCGAAATCCCCAAAGAACTGAGGAGAAAGTACAGGGGATGTAAGGCTGGACGTAAACTACGGGAAAAGAAGAGGAGATATAAACCATCTCTCCCTTCCATCACCATGGGGAACGTAAGGTCGATGGCTAATAAGATGGACAAGCTGGCGGGCCTGGTGAAGACTCAGTGGATGTATCGTGTGAGCAGCGTGCTGTGTTTCACGGAGACGTGGCTCCACGAGGACATGCCGGACTCGAACGTAACTGTGGACGACTTTCAGACTGTTCGGGCGGACAGGAGTCACCGTGAGAGTGGCAAGAGGAAAGGTGGGGGACTTGCTATTCTTATTAACAACAAGTGGTGTCATCCTGGACACGTTGCTGTAAAGGAGCGTGTGTGTAGCCCGGACATTGAGCTGCTTGCCGTGAGTCTGCGGCCATACTACCTGCCGAGGGAGTTTTCACACGTGATCGTTCTGGTTGTTTACATTCCTCCGACTGCAAACGCGGCGCGCGCGAGTGACGTCATCCACACCGTCGTCGCAGGACTTCAGACACGGCACCCAGACGCATTCATTGCAATATCTGGGGACTTCAACCACATCACTCTGGCTGCAACACTGCCCACTTTCAAGCAGTTTGTGGACTGTCCCACCAGGGAAAACAAGACACTGGACCTGCTGTATGCTAATGTTAAGGAGGCTTACAGCTCCACTGCCCTTCCTCCTCTTGGAAGATCAGATCACAACCTCATCCATCTGCAGCCCCTGTATAAGCCCCAAGTCCAGCGGCTTCCTGTGACCACCAGGACTGTGAGGAGATGGTCACAGGAGACTGACGAAGCTTTACAGGGTTGCTTTGAACTCACAGACTGGGATTTGCTCTGTAATTCACACAGGGAGGACCTTGATGATCTCACTGACTGCATAACAGGGTACATCAATTTCTGTGTGGACAGCGTTGTTCCTACAGAGACTGTACTCTGTTTCCCAAATAACAAGCCGTGGGTCACCAGAGACATCAAGGTCCTGCTGAATGCGAAGAAGAGGGCCTTCAGAGAGGGGGACAGAGAGCAGATGAGGCAGGTCCAGAGAGAGCTGAAGGAGAGGATCCAACAGGGCAAAGACACCTACAGGAGGAAGCTGGAGCACAAACTCCAGCAGAACAACTTAAAGGACGTGTGGAGCGGCATGAGGAGCATCACTGGCTACAAACCATCTGGCAGCCAGACGGTAGGAGGTGGTACTGAACGTGCCAATGAGCTGAATCTGTTCTTCAACAGATTTGATGAAAGGGCTCTGGACCACCTCCCCACGGCTCCTCTACAACCACCCACCTCCAAACCTCCAACCCTGCTGACACCTCCCCCTCAATTCCTTCCTGATTTTGCACTACCTGTCCCCTCCCCCCCGCCATCACCTCTCTCCACCCCCACCAACACACACAGCAGACAGACCTTCACTGCAGAGCAGGTGAGGAAGGAGCTGTGCAGACTCCGCCCAGGCAAGGCAGCGGGTCCCGACGGTGTCAGCCGGAGGGTCCTCAAAACATGTGCGATCCAGCTGTGTGGAGTCCTGCAGTACATCTACAACCTCAGCCTGAGTCTCGAGAAGGTCCCTGTGCTGTGGAAGACATCCTGCCTGGTACCATTACCAAAGAAGGTGCGTCCCAGCACCTCAGAAGACTAAAGACCGGTGGCGCTGACGTCGCACCTGATGAAGTCCATGGAGAGGCTGGTTCTTTCACTTCTTCGGCCCCTGGTCAGCTCATCACTGGACCCTCTACAGTTTGCCTACCAGCCGAGACTAGGAGTGAAGGATGCTATCATCTTCCTGCTCAACCGTGCCTGCGCCCACCTGGACAGAGCGGGGACCACAGTGAGAATCTTGTTCATGGACTTCTCAAGTGCGTTCAACACCATCCGGCCTGCTCTGCTGGGACGGAAGCTGACGGCGATGCAGGTGGACCCTCCCCTGGTTTCCTGGATTACGGATTACTTGACGGGTCGACCACAGTATGTCAGACTGCAGGACGGAGTGTCTGACACTGTGGACAGCAGCACTGGAGCTCTACAGGGTACTGTTCTTTCCCCATTTCTGTTCACCCTGTACACCTCAGACTTTCAGTTCCTCTCTGAGTCCTGCCACCTGCAGAAGTTTGCTGACGATTCTGCAATTGTTGGCTGTGTCAGTGAGGGGAAGGAGGAGGAGTACAGGGGCGTTGTGGACTCCTTTGTCGACTGGTGTGCAGCTAATCACCTGATTCTAAACGCCACCAAGACTAAGGAGCTAGTGGTGGATTTCCGCAGGAGTAAATCTGCCCCCACACCCATCTCCATCAACGGCGTGACTGTGGATGTTGTCCAGGATTACAAATATCTTGGAGTATACCTGGACAACAAACTGGACTTTTCCAAGAACACTGAGGCTGTTTACAAGAAGGGCCAGAGTCATCTCTATTTCCTGAGGAGGCTCCGGTCATTCAATGTTTGTAACACCATGCTGAGGATGTTCTACCAGTCAGTGGTAGCCAGTGCCATCTTCTTTGCTGTTGTGTGCTGGGGCAGCAGACTGAGGGCAGCAGACGCAAAGAGGATCAGTAAGATCATCAGGAAGGCTGGCTCCGTCCTGGGGGTCAAACTGGACTCTTTGGTGGCGGTGTCTGAGAGGCGGATGCTGTCTAAACTGCACAGCATCCTGGACAATAACTCTCACCCTCTCCACCAGCTGCTGACCTCGAGCAGAAGCACCTTCAGTCACAGACTCATTCTCCCCCGGTGTAAAACTGAACGCCGGAGGAAGTCTTTTCTTCCGGCGGCCATCAAACTTTATAATTCATCTCCCCCCAGTCAGGTAAGGAACAGTGGAGACACTGTATCCTGAAAATGTCACTTTGTCACTTTATACCATTGCACCACTTTATTCAGTTGTACTTTATTCAGTTGTACTGTCACTTACTTCAGTAAGTAATGCTGCTTTACTACACTGTCACTTTATACCACCACTACATCACTTTATTTATTTATTAATGGTTTACTGTAACTATCTGCTGATACACTTACTGTGCTTTAGGACATGCTGCTACATTTCACTGTGGTTACTGTAACTTACTTAAGTACGAAATGCTGCTACACTCCACTGTGCCATACTGTCACTTAGTTCTGTAGGACATGCTGCTACATTTTTAACATTTTTAACACTTATAACTGATCGCTTCTTCTCACTTATCTAGTTTGTACTTATTTTATTTCAATCTGCTGCTAAACTGCACGCTGCGTATTGTTGTATATTGTATATACCTACGCTTAACCACGACGTCTGTTGCACTCTGTCACACTTGGTTCATTGCTTGATTTATTTTACTTTAGCTTTATTTTATTTTGATTTGATTTATGTTTATGCTTATTGTTACTGATCCTTTTCCGCCTTTGTATTGGAACTGTTGCAAAATAATTTCCCTCGGGATAAATAAAGCTTCTTGAATCTTGAATCTTGAATCATCCTCTACACCGATGACTGCAGAACCACACAGCCTAACTGTCATCTGGTGAAGTACGCTGACGACACCGTCCTCCTTTCTCTGCTGTCAGGCCCATCTCTGCACCACGGACCAGCTCTTCAGGAGTTTGTGGAGTGGTGTGACAGCTCCTGCCTGGAGCTGAATGTCAACAAAACATGACAACAAGACATGGTGGTGACCTTCTCCAACAAGCAGAGGGAACTGGCTGCATCAGCAAACACCGTGATCCACGGGAAGCCTGTTGAAGCAGTTGAGGAGTACAGGTACCTGGGCACCATCTTCGACAGCCTGCTGAAATTCTCCTCCAACACAGAGGAGATTCTCAGGAAATGTCAGCAGCGGAAATACCTCCTTAGGAAGCTCAATTCAGCAAGAACATCCTCCTGACTTTTTACTACTCCTTCATCGAGAGCATCATCACGTTCTCCATGACATGCTGGTTCTACTCCACCAGCCTCCAGAACAGAAACCGCCTGCAGAGCGTAGCCACGGTCTGCTCTAAGATCATTGGACTTCCTGTCAGAACTCTGTCGACCATTCACGAGCAGCAGACACTCAGGTTAGCTGGTCGGATCATGCAGGACCCCTCTCACGCTCTCTTCTCAGCGTTTGAGTGGCTCCCCTCAGGACGCCGTCTTCGCTGTCCCTGCTGCAGGACACAGAGGAGAAGAGCAACCTTCAATCCCCAGGGCTGTCCAGCTCCTCAACTCCTGACCCCTCTGACCATCCCCCTCCCCACTCTTGACACCCTCCCCTGGACACTTCACCCCCCCCGGACGCCATCAACCCCCCCCCCCCACTCCAGACACCCTCCCTGGACATCTCAACCCCCTGTCCCCCCCGGACACCCCTCCCTTCACCCCTCCTCCCCTCTCCAGACACCCTCCCAGGACACCATCACCATCACCCCCCCTTCCCAACCCTATTGATTCTGTTAGTTATGTTAATTTATGGTATTAATGCACTACTCCACTTTATTCTGTCTATCAGGTCTTATATTGTATCCATCACAGCACTATGGTCACTTTACTCTTCAGTATTCATCTGTTACACAGAGCTAGCATATACTCAGACTGCTGTTTTCCTGCCATGCACCACTATCACTTTATTATCTAGCTTATAGTTATATATTATATTTATACTCTATTACTGCACTATAGTTCTGTTACGTCTGCTCATTACACACATGTATCAGAAGAATCAGAATCAGGTTTATTGCCAGACAATTTTCATTGCAAGGAATTTGACTTGATTTGACAGTGCCTACATAAATATAAACATGAACACAAGCAAAACTAAACATATGGCATTATATACATGAAATATAAGTGACTGTATTTGTATGACCAGTGCAGGTGGTAATGTGCAAGTTAAAGTGTCCAGTGAAAAAAAAAGGGGGGGGGGATGTTAATATAACACCTGTGATTTGGGTACGTTAATATAACGTATGAGTTCCAGATGTCGTTAATATAACGAATGACCGTTAAGTTTCTTTAGCAGAATTCCAAAGCCTGATGGCAGAGGGGAAGAAACTGTTCTTGTGGCGGGAGGTTTTGGTCCTGATGGACCGCAGCCTCCGGCCAGAGGGGAGAGGTTCAAACAGGTAGTGTCCAGGGTGGGAGGGATCAGCAGCTATCTTCCTCGCTCTCCTCAGGGTCCTGGAAGAGTAGAGTTCTGGGAGAGAAGGGAGGTTGCAGCCAATCACCTTTTCTGCAGAACGTATGATACACTGCAGTCTGCGCCTGTCCTTGGCAGAGGCAGCAGCGTACCAGACGGTGATGGAGGAGGTGAGGATGGACTCGATGATGGCAGTGTGGAAGTGGACCAGCATTGTCCGTGGTAGATTGAACTTCTTCAGCTGCCTCAGGAAGTACATCCTCTGCTGAGCCTTCTTGATGAGGGAGCTGATGTTTGGCTCCCACCTGAGGTCCTGGGAGATGATAGTTCCCAGGAAGCGGAAGGACTCCACAGTGTCCACTGGAGAGTCACACAGGATGATGGGGGAGGGTGGGGCTGTGCTCTTTCTGAAGTCTATAGTCATCTCCACTGTTTTTGAAGCATTTAGCTCCAGGTTGTTCTCCCTGCACCAAGACACCAGTTGGTCGATCTCCCATCTGTAGGCAGACTCATCCCCACCAGAGATGAGTCCAATGAGGGTGCTGTCATCCGCGAACTTAAGGAGCTTGACGGACTGGTGACTGGAGGTGCAGTTGTTAGTGTACAGGGAGAAGAGCAGGGGAGAAAGAACACAGCCCTGCGGAGAGCTGGTGCTGATCGTCCTGGAGTCCGAGGTGAGGCTTCCCAGCCTCACGTGCTGCTTCCTGTCAGTCAGGAAGTCAGTGATCCACCTGCAGGTGGAGTCTGGCACGTTGAGTTGAGACAGCTTGTCCTGCAGACGAGCCGGGATGATTGTGTTGAATGCAGAGCTGAAGTCCACAAACAGGATCCTGACGTAGGATCCGGCAGAGTCCAGATGCTGGAGGATGAAGTGTGTAGCCATGTTAACAGCATCGTCTACAGACCTGTTGGCTCTGTAGGCAAACTGCAGGGGGTCCAGGAGTGAGTGAGTATCATGTCTGACCTCATCTGAATCCGATCACTGTCCACTTATATCTTTTCTGCACTACAGTTCTGTTCATACCTGTTTCAACAGTCTACTGCATGTTTACATTGTTTACATCATATACACCCGTTCACATGTCTGCTTACATCTGATACACACATGCCTTTCTACATCTCACGCCGACGATGTTCTCTGTATCTAACCTGTACTAACACACTAACATCCTGACCCTTGTTCTACCTGTACTAACACACTAACATCCTGACACTTACTCTTCTTTTACACTTTATTCTTGTGTTAGGTTAAAATGTTTTTGTATAATTGCACTGTCGTTATTTGCTGCTCTGTGTGCCCTGAATTGCCCCCCGGGGACAAATAAAGTTTTTTGAATTGAATTGAATTGAATTGAATACAACCATTCACACCTACGGGCTATTGAGAGTCATCAATTAACCTAACACGTGCATGTCTTTGGACATGGAAACTGGACAACCCAGAGAAAACCCACGCAGACACGGGGAGAACAAGTAAACTCCACACAGAAAGGCCCCAGACGGGATGCGAAACTGGAACCTTCTCGCTGTGAGGCGACAGCGCATTGTAAAAATGTGCAGAGTTCAGAAGGGTTTGTTATCTCTAGTAAAATCCCCTTTGGAGAAATTAATTCAGTCCATGCTGTGAGATGCTTGCTTGCCTTTTTGGCACATACTATAACTTATCAAGAAAGTATCAGGAAACATAGACAAACATTTGGCCAAAATTTGTGTTCTTTTATGGGAATATTTGCTATTGTTGCATGTGTCATTTTGACCAGAAGCTTTCACTTTAGGTCCGTGTGAACTGTTTTGAAAATGTAACTTCAGCATGGACCAGTGTGTTCAAGCAAATGAGAAAAACTATCACAATGACAAATAACTCAAATAATAATTAATCTTCTATGCACCTAAAACGTCTTAACTCTTAAACAGTGGTTCGATATTTAATAATACTAATACTAATAATAGATCAGTTTCATATAGCGCTTATCCCGATGTTGTTCTCATGTGTGTATTATATTTAATTTTATTTCCAGTATTCAGCAAATCTGATGCAGTAAAATGCATCTTCTTCATCTTGGTGTTTTTGGTGGCCTGTTTTACTTTTAGCCTAGTCTAGTTTTAGTCGACTAAAAGTCTGTGCATTTTAGTCTAGTTTTAGTCGACTAATCTAGACTAAAAGTCTGAGCATTTTAGTCTAGTTTTAGTCGACTAATCTAGACTAAAAGTCTGAGCATTTTAGTCTAGTTTTAGTCGACTAAAAGTCTGAGCATTTTAGTCTAGTTTTAGTCGACGAAAATCGTATATTAGTCTCTTTTTAGTAATGCAATTATATTTAATCAATATAATAAAAGTACCTAGTAGTATTGACGAAACCAACATTTTCTTTTAGCCAAACCCATGCAGGTATCTTTAGTTTACATGCATGTACGGGCCTAGAATAAGTAATCCAATTTATTTTGATGCTAAATTCAGTTCAATGTAATTTGCTCAGTGAAATACAAAACTAGTGAAAGTATTTGGCCAACAAGGGGAAGTTTAGTGGAATTATAGAGTGAGTCAGTCAGGTAGGAACTAAAAACACACTTTACACTCTCAAATAAATACACACACATTAGTCACACACACACACACGCACACACACACACGCTAGTCTCTCTCACACACACACACACGCACACTAACACAGGCACGCACACACACGCACACACACACACACGTTCTCAGCTCCAGTGGCTAGCGTTAAAACCCGACACATTAACCGTAGGCTCATGCGTTACGTTAATGTCTTGACTTACCTAAATGTCATTATGGGATGCCCTGAGGTGTCTCTTAAGATCTGTGGTGTTTTTTCCTGTGATTTTGTGATCGCATTTCTCCCTATCTTTTTCTACAACACATCCCGTTTTCCTTCCCACGTCTGTGTAATGAAACTGTTCCTTCTTTTTCTCTCAAACACGAGCCCAGCCCATTTAGTCTTACTCATCGTCACATGCCCAGCATTTTCGTTTCATCTCGTCTAGTTTTCATCACGTGATAAAGGTTCGTTGACGACAATATTTATTATATTTTAATAATGTTACTGAAGGTGCTTCTGCTCGAGGTCAGCAGCTGGTGGAGAGGGTGAGTGTTGTGAGTGACAGCATCCACCTCTCAGACACCACCACCAAAGAGTCAAAGGACCCCCAGGACAGGGCCAGCCTTCCTGATGATCCTTCTGATCTTCTTGGCGTCTGCTGCCCTCAGCCTGCTGCCCCAGCACACAACAGCAAAGAAGATGGCACTGGCTACCACCAAATGGTAGAACATCCTCAGCATGGTGTTACATACATTGAATGACGGGAGCCTCCTCAGGAAATAGAGACGGCTCTGGTCCTTCTTGTAAACAGCCTTATAGTTCTTTGCCCAGGTATACTCCAAAGTATTTGTAATCCTGGACAACATCCACAGTCACACCGTTGATGGAGATGGGTGTGGGGGCAGATTTAGTCCTGCGGAAATCCACCACCAGCTCCTTAGTCTTGGTGGAGTTGAGAATCAGATGATTAGCTGCACACCAGTCGACGAAGGAGTCCAGGACACCCCTGTACTCCTCCTCCTTCCCCTCACTGACACAGCCAACAATTGCAGAGTCGTCAGCAAACTTCTGTAGGTGGAACTGAAAGTCTGAGGTGTACAGGGTGAACAGAAAGGGGAAAAGAACAGTTCCCTGTGGAGCCCCAGTGCTGCTGACCACAGTGTCAGACACTCAGACAGTCTGACATACTGTGGTCAACCCGTCAAGTAGTCCGTAATCCAGTAAACCAGGAGAGGGTCCACCTGCATCGCCGTCAGCTTACTCCCCAGCAGAGCAGGCCGGAAGGCATTGAACGCACTGGGGAAATCCATGAACATAATTCTCAGCAGGATGATGATAGCGTCCTCCACACCTAGTCTTGGCTGGTAGGCAAACTGTAGAGGGTCCAGTAATGACCTGACCAGGGGCAGAAGAAGTGAACAGCCTCTCCAAGGACTTTATCAAGTGTGACGTCAGCGGCACTGGTCTGTTTTGTTTTTTTGTCTTTGGAGGTGCTGGTAAACACCTTCTTCGATACTGGTACCAGGCAGGATGTCTTCCACACTACAGGGACCTTCTCTAAACTCAGGCTGAGGTTGAAGATGTACTGCAGAACTCCACTCATCAAATTTAAGGGCGCACTCACACTGTCCATCCATGCTGTGCCACATGCTTTAGGGTACTTGTCCCTCCCTCCCTCTCCCCCCGCGGGCCAGGCCCGTTTGTACTCACACTACCTGGGCCTCGGCGCGAATGCTTCTTGTCTGCCTATACGTCATCACGCTGTAACACATCACACGCATTGATTGACGTCATCGCGATACGTCGCTTTGTTTACAAAAGTGCACAGTATTTTGGCCACATAATGGAAAGCAGCGCAGAAAACATTTTAACGTTTTTGGCATTTTGTTTTTTTTTGACTCATTGTGATGCGGCACGACCCTGTTTAGTCGACGTTGAAAGGTCTGTCCTTCTTTTTTCTATGACTGAACAGGCGCACATAAAATGATGTGAGAACTGCTGTAGGCCTCATGCACGTACATGTGTGCAAGCTTGTGCTTATACATGTGCACACGTGCTTTACAAAAACCCACCTCTCCCAAACGGGCCGTGGCCGGCAAGCGTAGCGCGCCCTATGTGAGTCTGTGTGAAATTCTTTATTGGTTTGGTGACAAAGGAATGCAGTTCAAAAGCTTTACATTACTAGGTCTTACACATCAACAAAAGTTCACCTGCACACAAGAATAAATAAATGAAGAAATCATTCTTAGAAAATGCAGAGTAAATGGGCACCGTAAAAGAGTGTAAAAGGTGCCAAGTGCAGAAGGGTTTGTTGTTGCATCATGTGAGAAAAGAATACAGTTCATGCTGTGAAGTTTCAACAAACAAAGGCATATAGCTCAGACTCAGGTTGGACGGGTTCATATTGATAACTGTATGTTGTATATGTCGCATAAAACGTCGTTAACCTTAAGTCTACAGTGTCTAAGGCAACACGTTGTTATTGTACAGCGTATTAAACAGGAGCAACAGTAAATAACCCAAAGCAGAAATATAAACACTGTGTTTTGGCACAGGACATAGGAAAGATACCATACTCTTCTTTGCTCTGGGATATTTTGTTTATTTCCTGTAATTTTAAGTAACTGCAAACAAATGTATTATTGATGTGCCTGTGAACACAAACTATAAAATTACATATGATGGTCTGGTAGACCACTGCTACCCCTGTAGGGAGTTGTTGAATACTGGCGTTCCTATTGTTAAATCTTGAAAGTCACGATGCGACTGATATTGAACAAGCATAATAATTACCAGTTATTATTCTGTAAACTAGAGAGTTAGTACAAAAAAATAATACATTCTGAACTCTGCGGTCCTGCTCCTCCTCACCTGAATTCCAAAAGTCTCTTCCATGTAAAGATAAAAGTTCTTATCTGGTCTAAGCTGAAGGAAACACAAGTACATTTACGGATAAAATGGGGGGTGCTTCTGCCTGCACAATCTGAAATCCTTGATTTACGTATATGTTTATTTTCTAACATTTATTTAGTTGTTGTGTGTCCCTATAGTTTTTGCATAGTACTGCCAATCAACCAGCTCAGAGGACATGTCATTAGCCTATTGTTCAGGTCACAAGTCTTAACATGTCAAACCAGTTAGTTTTTTTTTTGCTGGTGTGGAAAAAACTGAGAGCCAGTGAACATGGAGACTGAAGAAGAGGGAGATCTGATCTGATGTCTAAAACTGGAACATTAATTGACACTTGATCAAGGAGAATACGATTAAGCAGTACAAGTCACATACAGTATAGCGTCGTAGTGTCGTCTTCCTGAAGGAGTACTTAAACTCATGCTGGACATATAAGTGGTTGCTGTGCTCCTCTGGGATGTAGTCCCCCCAACCGGTCAAGGCAGATGGCCGCGGTTTTTGTTGCCATTGTTTCCAAGACGCTGTTTTTGATGTTGCTGTTTAGTCATGAGGGGAGTGTTGGGTCTCCGTAAATGAAATAATGTGGTCTTTACCTACTCTATATGGAAAGTGTACAAAGAAAACTTGAGATTTGACATTATAAATCAAATTGACGTTTTTTTGTTGTATAAATGTGACCTATAGACTCTGTTCTGTGTATTATTACATTGCTAAAATACTGTGAATATGAAGAGAGAAATAAAAAATGTCTAGTCTGCCTACAATGTGTTAAACATTTTGAATACATTCATAATAGACAACTAATGTATCACTACTCATTAAATATATCTTATACTACCTTGCTATGGGGTCATCTGGGCCTGTGGATTGGTTTTGAAGCAGGTCAGGAGCATGCAATGATTAACAAATTCAAATCCTTGCATTCTCTCAAGGACAATCACATCAGTCCTTGAAACTTTTTTGCATTTCTGTATTTTCACTCCCTGGTGATCACAAAGCATTACCATTGATTCGGGGGAGATATATTTGGGCCAGTGGGCTCCCATGTCATTTCTCTGGGACCATCACCATCGGCATCATCATCATCATCATCATCATTGCTGTGATGGGACTGTTGTTCTGCCTAAGTGACTCCATTTGGCCAATTAGCCAATCGCCAGGAAGTGCTCCTCTATTATTTTTCTCCCCTCCACTCTGATGAAACAATGTCAGGCAGAGGCATTTGTTAGCTGATTATATTACCGTGACATTCAACCACAAGACTGCGTTTGGAGCGACAAAACTCATAAAACATGTAGTGGAATGAAAGTCGACAGTTGGTGATAGATTGAGGGAGAGAGAGAGGGAGAGAGAGAGGGGGGAAGACAGCGAGAGGACTGAGTGTGTTCGCCCTTGGCTCCAAGCGGCAGTTTTTACAATAACAATTAGAGTGTGTGAGATATAAAAGCTAATGATCAGGTCTGTCATATTTGCATATGCAAAGAGCAGCGGGCTGATTGCTTGCACGAAACAGCACTTAGAGAGCGTAATTAGAGAAGTCTGGCGGTGGTGATGTCGACAGCCAGAACAGTGGAGAGATTCCCTCTTAATGAGGCTTGTCACGGTATGCTCTGCCTCAAGTCTCTGCTCTGTGATCTGACACTCACACTCACACATTCTCTCTCTTTCTCTCTCTGTCTCTCTCTCTCTCTCACACAGACGCACACACAAATACACACTTTAACTCCTGTCTACAGCCTGTAACCCAGTTAAGAAAGCATTTTCCTGTACTTATGGATTTTTACATAAAAGTCTTACAACTCAACCAACATAAACACTCACAGGAATGCACACACACACACACACACACACACACACACACACACACACACACACACACACACACACACACACACACACACACACACACACACACACACACACACACACACACACACACACACACACACACACACACACACTCAAACTCACACTCTCTCTCTCTCACACACACACACACACACACACACACACACACACACACACACTCACACTCACACTCACACTCACACTCACACTCACACTCACACACACACTCACACTCACACTCACACTCACACTCACACACACACAAGTCAAATCAGGCTCACATGCACAGACGAAACACATCCAGACATCCTGTCCAGCTATTTGCTCTGATCAGGATATTCAGTCTAATTAAAGGACACACCGAAATGAAACAGAGATCCTTTAAATGTCTTTTGCTTTCATCTGCTGAAAGGAACTGATGATGATTGTCTTTTGTTAAGCAGAAAAATATTTTCTTTGCATGGCTTTCTCTACGCACTCCTGTTATCTTTCTCCTATTAGAGATTTCTGTTGTCTCTTCATCATGGTGGCCATTATACTTTTGCTGTTCATTCTGAACAAACCAGAGACTAAAAATCTGTCACTTTCTATAGGCAGCAAAGATTTTTTTTCTGTGCCTGTTAGAGGCTGCTAGCTGACTTGTGTCCTATTGTACTCTGATGTTTCTCCCCTCCTTGTGTTTGTCATTTGTCCTTTTCGTCTTCTGTGTTTGTCTCTCAGTGTGTTTTTATGCACATCAGTGACCCGAAAATGGCCTTACCCCGGTTAAGGGAATAATCAATCGTATACATGAGAGGGGGATGAATGGGAAAATGACGGAGTAACTCGACCTCCGGAACAGTAGGTGGCACTTAACCAACATACAGCTGGTCGGAATACAGCTTTTTTCCCGGTTCACTGTTGTCAAAACCACAAACGGGTCTTAATAGCTCCCATTCCTGCAGTTGTCATTTATTTAAGTCCACACACATAATTTTTATCTGGTTTTGGCATAAACAAGGCTTCTGTCCCTGTTCTCAGACAGTACCAACAACTTAAGCCTACTTTGTGTACCAGTACGCACAGTCATGACAAAAAATATGCATGTATATGCTGTGAAAGAAGGCAAAGATTATTATCTAATCTGCATCTAATTCAAGAATGTCCTCAAAAACAGGATTGGACGTTTTTTTCCAATACTTAACAAACAACTTCGGTTTATCTTTCCTGACATGTGACCTCAACCTCCCGTGGTCTTGTGCATATCTGATATCTGTCCAACCGATTACCAGTCAAGAAGATCAATATTGAACAATCCCTGAATATCACTCAACAACCAGTGCCAACATTTTAAAAAATTCTCACTTACAACAATTTCAGTATGGTTAAAGCTAGGAAAAGGTTAGGAAGCTAGGACACTAAGATTAGGAAAAGATAATGATCATCTTTTTGTTTGTGGCCTTGGTTAAAAGAAGCTGATGCTCTCTGTTAGTAGGAAATGAAACATAAACAGCAGGTTACCATGTCAAAGTGAGACATGATGGATATGATGCTTGTTTATACAATTTAGGGGGACTACATTGGTTGACTATAGGGTGGTACTCCGTCAGCCTCTGGTCCTGAAATTGATTGAGGACCGCCATTATCGAAAATGCTGTAATACTTTAAAAGCATCTTGGAGGACATGAGTAAAGAAGCAGAAAAGCTTAGCGTGAGGAGGGTGCATGCATTTTTACAGATGGTAACATCCGTTTGATCAGAGTCTTTTTATTGATTGGTCAGCTGATGTAATGGAACAGTAAAAGGAGCTGAAGGGCTGTTATGGAAACAGCATTAATATTTATAATATTGCATGCATTGTAACACTGTATATTAGACACACTACCTGTTGAAACAGGAATGACAACACAAACAAGAAGAAGAGTGAGGGAAGCAAAGAGCCACACCAAATGGAAAGCATCCAATGTCTCTTTGTGGGTACTTCCAACTTCCCTTAATTGCATCCACATTTCCCTAATTTGCGTGTTGTCCTTGCACCTTAGGCCTCATGAAAGAGGAGAGGGGAATCAAGAAAACACATATTTAGAGAAATCATCAGAAACTACCTCTATTTTTGATACAGGTGGCACAGCTGGGTCACCTTTAAGTCAGCTTTGTCCTATAGGAACTTTTGGTTTGGAGTTTGCCAGTATAAGCACAGTAAAAATTCTAATAAGTGTGCAACTGTTGTCTCTCTGTTTTAACTAGGGGTACACCATATTTTTCATTCAACTTGTTGACTGCCATTGGCCTATCGGCAAGTAAGCTGGCTGTTCACCGATATTTATATGTGAGTTCTTTGCGGTCGGATTCTGACAACAGCCCTCTAGCATATGCTGTAACTGCAGCTCTGGAGAAGAACTTAAACAGTTAAGTTTAAGTTTTTAGGCCATGGGAAAGAAACTGCTGGTTGGACACATAGCTGGTGTGACGTAAGAGGTCAAGGGTGCTGTGCAAATGTGAAGTTTACAGTGAAAGAAAATATCAGCTGTCTTACAATCTATCAGGGAAAGATCAGTGGCTTAAACTGCCACCAGAAGGACTCCTTGATAACCACTGCATTTGACAAAAAGAGAAAAATCCCCAGTTTGCCAAGCTAAATAGAGTCAAAGCAAAGGGGTTTACTTACCAGATGACCAGCTTATGTTACTGAATTTATATGGATTTTGGATGCTAGCCCTGTGAGCATGCTTAGCCTCATGGCACAGTGGAATAAACAAGGTTTTAACTTGTTAAAAACAGTGTTACACTCCCAGGAGATATATATATATATATATATATATATATATATATATAAATATTTGTATATATGGTTTACAAAATGTTTTTGTTGTGCTATACTGAAAAATTATTGTCATTGAGTAGCTATAGCATTAGTAATACAGCAGCTTAAAGGGCTTTCGACGCAGTTATTTCTGATGTGAAAGAAGGGTATTTTCAAGGTTTTGTACATTTGTATGACAGAGAATATGTCAACCAAAGATAGTGTAATGAAGGGATGAAGACTTTAAAACAACTGCTTGTACGGAATATATGCCAGACGAAGCAAGGTAACCAAACCAATTACACTATAATAATTAGACATATATTTGTAAATTCAAAACAAAACTGGCTTTTGACCTTCAAAAACCCATATGCGCCTAACAAAGCACAGGAAAAACATAATCTGGTAAGCAAAGAAAATCAACCTCTTAGACTTATCCTCCAGGGGGCAGATTTCTGCCAGAGGATTGATCTTTCCCTCCCTTTACCTTTATCAATCTGTGTCTCCCACCCTTTGCACACCCCACTCATTCCCTCAATCCATCTCTCTCTCTCTCTTCTCCCATTCATTTTGCCTTCCCTCAATCAATCTCTCTCTTTTAATACCATTTACCATTATCTTTTTTTCTTTCCTCAGTCTGTCTTTCTTTTGTCCATATCTCTGAACACGGTGCATTAAAATGCCTCATTTGGATCCATTCTCAGCTATCAGAGCTTATCACTCTCTTGTCTGTTTGTCATGATATATCAAGGCAAAAAGTGGAGGGAAAGCAGATTTTGGGCGCTCAAAGTGTGGGAGGCATTAGACGTGGGGTGAAAAAACCTTAAAGTGAGCTTGTAGCTTTGCCTGCACAGCCTCCAGAGGACTGACCAGTGTCCTACAGCAAAGAAAACCCCAGATGAGAGCATGAGTAAAGCTGCTGGGTCTGAAAACGTCCCTGGCCGTGTACTAAGAACATGTGTCAACCAGCCAGTTGATTTCATCATTGACTCTTTTTAAGTATTACTGTCACACTGTTCCCTCCTACTTCAAGACAGCCACCAGCATCCCTGCACCTAGAAAGTCTGCAGTGTCTTAGTCTGTGTGACTACCACCCAGTGCCATCTCTACTGACCTCCACCTAGCCCTCGCATGTCTTAGAAATAATAGCACCCAAATCCAAATTCTGTTTGTTGATCTCTGGAAACATTACATACTGGTATGATTTGTGCACAACACATGACGTGAGGGCTGTGCACCCAGATTGCACTGGTACCCATCTGCCTAGCATCAGAGATATCAATGAGGTGCCTATGCAGGTCCCAAAGGATATAAAAGACAATGCCCACCCCAGCAACAGCCTGTTCACTCTGCTGCCATCTGGAAAGTGATAGTATCCACTATCAGACCACCAGACTCTGGAGCAGCTTCTTTCCTCAGGCTGTAAGACTCCTCAACTCATGCTGCACTTCACCATGAAAAAAATGTTTTTGTTTTCTGGTGTTGCATCAAAGGACTACAACTTACATTTACTTGCGTAAGCCTTTGCTGTAGCAAGACTATAAATTAACCTTGAGCCTTGTAGAGGGCTTCAACAATCCAGACGATGGGTATTTTTCTGTTTTAACTTTTACTCTGTTGTGATTTACTTGTTTCAGTTCAGGCTACAGAACAGAAAACAGTCATATAGTAATTCATAGACACAAAATATGACACTACAATTTTGTACACTAAAAACAAAATATGAATTCAGTGTGTTTACTTTAAAACATCAGTTTTTCATGTAGTGCATTACTTGGTGTTTGTTTGTAATTATGTCTCAGTTTTGTATATGAATTAAACCCTTCTATCCAAGTAATGTTCACTAATCAAGTTCATTGGCTTAATTAGTTGATATTTCCAAGTAAAATGTAATTGAATGATATCAGCGAATCTGGCAATGACTTCAAAGCCCAGTCCCCACATTTGAGCGGTCTTTCGACTACACGTACATGGTCCATATTTCGACTAGGTTCACGGACTTTGTTGACTGAGATGAGGAAGAATGTCGAACCATGAAGATTAGTTTTAAGTGAAACAAACTTACGTTCCTGCTGGCACACCTACTTAAAGTCAGTTTCTCCACACTGAAAGCAGCGGCAGCTGTGGACCTAGTAAATACTGTCTTTTGCTAACTAGCTAATTTTGCTGGCATGAGATATGTCCTTTTTCCCTGGAAAGGCCCCCTTACTTGAAGTTGTGGTTTTATCAATGCTAGGTGTAGTAAAGATGCTGCTGGCTGGGACAAGTGGATTTTTTTTTAGTATTGAGTATCTCATGAGTGCGTCACATGCTACGCAGTAAAAATGCTTTGTGACGGCCGTTCACTGTGGTCACAATTAACAATTGCACATGATTTTCTCCACAAGTACAAACCTGTCATTCCTCCCTTAATATGTGCTGAAAAATAGTGACCCTCTGGGTTCAGCGAGATCCCTTCTTACGGTCCATAGACTCCAGTACAATCACTTCCCAAAATATTACTCTTGTGTGTGGGAATTCCTGTCCTTGCCTGGTTCCTATACATGTATATGTTGTGAAAGAAGACAAAGATTATTATCTGATCTGCATCTTATTCAAGAATGTCCTCAAAAACAGGAATCGACGTTTTTTCCAATACTTAACAAACAACTTCGATTTATCTTTCCTGACATGTGACCTCAACCTCCCGTGGTCTTGTGCATATCTGATATCTGTCCAACCGATTACCAGTCAAGAAGATCAATATTGAACAATCCCTGAATATCACTCAACAACCAGTGCCAACATTTTAAAAAATTCTCACTTACAACAATTTCAGTATGGTTAAAGCTAGGAAAAGGTTAGGAAGCTAGGACACTAAGATTAGGAAAAGATAATGATCATCTTTTCGTTTGTGGCCTTGGTTAAAAGAAGCTGATGCTCTCTGTTAGTAGGAAATTAAACATAAACAGCAGGTTACCATGTCAAAGTGAGACATGATGGATATGATGCTTGTTTATACAATTAAGGGGGACTACATTGCTTGACTATAGGGTGGTACTCCGTCAGCCTCTGGTCCTGAAATTGATTGAGGACCGCCATTATCGAGAATGCTGTAATACTTTAAAAGCATCTTGGAGGACATGAGTAAAGAAGCAGAAAAGCTTAGCGTGAGGAGGGTGCATGCATTTTTACGGATGGTAACATCCGTTTGATCAGAGTCTTTTTATTGATTGGTCAGCTGATGTAATGGAACAGTAAAAGGAGCTGAAGGGCTGTTATGGAAACAGCATTAATATTTATAATGTTGCATGCATTGTAACACTGTATATAGTAGTGGGCAGAGACAGAGTTTCTGGATCCATAGATTAGGACATGCACAAATCATTGACTTTTGACTCAACACACATTGATAAGTTGCACACTTCACAACATTTGAATGCAGTTGCAGGCTTACATTCCCAGAGGGTAACTTTCTGTTTACATCTGGTTTGTGCTCTTATGTATACCTGTGAATGTTCTCATTTTTCAGGGTCATCGTTATCCCAAAAGCAATTTCAGTAAAAAGGACTGAAATTGCTTTGGGGATAGCTCTTATGTATGTATGTCACATATGTTATGTTATGTATTCTCTTCACTAATCTATTTCTTTTTGTGTTCAATAGCATCATGTTGATTGCAGAAGGTAGATTATCATCAGTTACTTAGTTGAGTATCTGAGAGAGTGGAGAGGAGCTGATAAAGGCTATCAGGTAGTTGATGAGCCACATGCCCATATTAAAATGGCCTTATAATCTGGTCTTCACTTTTGATATTATATTGAAGGTCTAAGATTCTCTACACTTGTGACTCAAGATGCATATTTTTAATCAAGCTTTTAACTGATTTCTTACACTGCTTTACTTTTGAGCTTTATAACGGTCTCTTAACTCCCTTGATGTATGTACTCTATGTTAATATGCACTGTTTGGACAATTACTAGCAAGAAGTTCTATGGCTATGTTTGTGGTGATAATGTTATGTAAATATTTAAAATATATCTATCCCATTTCAAGTGTCTTTCAAACATTCCTTAAGCTACAAATATTTGTTTTTGGAAAATATTTAATTATTATTTAAGAAAATAGTAAAAATATTCACTTAATTCAATTAATATCAACTAATACATTCATGATAAATATTACTGAATAATTACATAGAATATAACAAAGAAAGATGAGTAAGAAATGCAAAGAAACTCAGCAACTTTTACTTGGGTTTTGTAATTAGATGCACTGGTAATCTGAGTGAAAGGTACAATCTATTGGTGAGTATTGCTAGTGCAATTTACTTGTGTATTTTTCATTAAAAGATGGTTCTAGTAAGTAAATATAACTTGCAAATAGCCTAAGTAATTATAACAAGCACTTTCTGCGTGGAAAAACTTGCCTAACTTTTTTTTAAGTAAATGTCACTCCAAATTTGTTTCTGTTTACGCTGATTTTTTTTTCTTTCTCTCTATCCTTTTCTGTGCATTTTGCCCTACTTCTCATTATTCATTTTGGCCTGACAGTGTGTAAAGCTAAACATTCACAGAGAGTAGACTGTAGTAATAAATTGCCTTTTATATACACCAGTATCTGTTCTTTTTAGGAAAATGCAGCCTGAGGTCCGTTTCACGAAGCAGGTTCAAAAAACTCTGAGTCTAACCCTGAACTCTGAGTTGATCTACTCTGAGATAGGAAACTCTGAGTTTTCAGTTCCAAAATAGCAGATTTGCAGGAGTTTTATCAACTAGGAGTAGTTTGACCTGGAGTTAAGCGCGTGCACCACAAGTATAAAAAGACAGCATCAATAGTGCCCTGATTCGACGAGTCACCATGGCAACGGGGAAGAGGAGGGCTATGCTACCACTGGAATTGGAAATATTAATGCGCTCATACGGTGAGTTTGAGCATGTTTTTCGCCGAAGGTGTAACACCGCTGCAGCAGCAAAAGAGAGGGAGACGGCGTGGGAGAACATTGCTGCTCGGGTCAATGCGTAAGTTTAAATGTAGTCCTGTTGCAATCACAATAATATCACAGGGGAAACTGCTTGAGTGGTAGCCTATTCATTTATTTCATTTAGGTGCATTCCTGAGGGGGAGAAGCGCACTTGGCAGTAGCTTAAGATGAAGCATAAAAAAAATGTTTAAACAGGTAAAACATCGGCACAATCTCATGATGACGCCTCATTTTGAGCATGTTTTACATTGTAAAGTAAATATTACCGTAAGTGGCTGTTTTATACGTTGTATAAAAAGCTCCCATTTGCAAAAAAACGCAGCGCAACACACAATTTCTGCTGGGATATGAGAGCATGACTTTGGTGGTTAATGTTGGAAATGTAAGGACAGATGAGGTTGTGTATGTAAATGATGGACTGTGACGTGAAACTGTACCGCTCAAAAAGATAATTGCCTGGAAATGCAAGAACATCCATAATCAATAGTTTGATAATCATCTCCCGACGAATATTTAATTCTCTGCGCAGTAATGCTGCACCTTCATCCACGGGATCGTTATCAAAAGGACACGCCATGGTAGTGAAATAGTTGCCACCTAATATAACTTCTAATGTCTGATTTTTGCAATGATTTTCTGAAAAAACAGACGGAACTATACTACGCCAAAACTCGCACGCTGACTGAATGAATGAGGAAATCAAATTCCGTGCGTGGCTGGTAGAGGGCGGAGACAGAGAGAAACTCAAGGTTTGTTGAGAAAAACCTGGTCCCGACCAGGTTAGTTTCAGAGAGCATGTTACCATGGTAACTGACCGAGAGGTTAAGTTACCTCTCTTTGTGAAACAGGCTAGAGTTACCCCTCTTTCTCTGGTTTGAGTTACCTCCCTTTGTGAAACGGAAAACTCAGAGTTTCCCTCATTTCAGGGTTAACAGACTCAGAGTTTTCACTAAACCTGCTTTGTGAAACGGACCCCTGGTGAAAGTTTAAACACTTATAATATAATAATAAATAATTTGTTTTTTTCCCCCATAGCATTCCCCAATAATTCATAATCATTACATTCTTATATCTTACAAACAAAAATATGTATAGGAGTGTGCAGAAGTTTTAATTGTGGAAAAAATGCTGTAAACTAAGAATGCATTAACAAATGTAAGTTTACATTCATCAATTATCAAAATGCAGTAGTGAAATCTAAATCACATCAACATTTGGTGTGAACACTCTTTGCCTTCAAAACAGCCTCAATTCTCCTAGATAAACTTGCTCACAGTTTTTGAAGGAACTCTGCTCGTAGGTTGTTCCAAACATCTTGGAAAACTAACCACAGATCTTCTGTGGATGTAGGCTTCCTCAAATTCTTCTGTCTCTTCATGTAATCCCAGACAGACTCGATAATGTTGATATCAGGGCTCTGTGGGGGCCAGACCATCAAATCCAGGACGTCTAATTCTTCTTTAGCTGAAGATAGTTCTAAATGACATTGGCTGTATGTTTGGGGTCGTTGTTCTGCTGCAGAATACATTTGGGGCCAATCACACTCCTTCCTGATGGTACTACATGATGGATAAGTATCTGCCTGTATTCCCCAGCAGTGAGACTCCATTAATCCTGACCAAATCTCCAACTCCATTTGCAGAAATGCAGCCCCAAACCATGCTTCACTGTTTCCTGCAGACACTTATTATTGTACTGCTCACCAGCCCTTCAACGAACAAACTGCCTTCTACTACAGCCAAATATTTAAATTTTGACACATCAGTCCAGAGACTCTGCAACGGAGCGACACTCACGCCCTCTTTCTCCGAGCCGACAAACATACCATAGTTCGCCGCCAGAGCCATAACCTCACCTCCGCGCCGATCACGAGGAGGAGCCCATGCAGCTGGGGAGAGCTAGGCTGACACCGGAGGAGCAACGAAAGCGAGAGCTGGAGGGGAGGTATTTCTACTATGGGGAAATCGGTCACCTTGTCGGCTCGTGTCGAGCCAAGGGACACCAGGCGTTGAGGCATGTCACAGCGTCCCACCACGTACCTCGTATTCTCACTAACGTCAAGTTATTGCATCACACCGATTCGATCAGAAGGCGCTCATCGACTCAGGAGCTGACGAGAGTCTGATGAGTTGGGGTTTAGCGAAGCAGATGGGCATCAGCTCAGAACCATTAGCTAAACCTATCCGGGCCAGTGCACTTAATTGCAAGGAACTATTCGCTATTACCCACATCAGCGAACCTGTTAGAATGCGGATAGACAACCACGAGGAACACACCCGTTTTTATTTATTCACGTCCCCTCTGCACTCACTGATTCTAGGACAACCATGGCTTGTGCGCCATAACCCACACGTAGACTGGAAGACCGGAAAGATCATTGGGTGGGAAAAAGGTTGCACTTCGCTTGTCCCGGGCTCTACGTGTTTATCTGACCTTTCACGTCAGCCAGAGGAAAGACAGTGGATCTCGTCTCGCCACAGCATGGACCCCAGTCTTATCGAAGACGTTTCCAGGCTTATCCTGAACACCCTGGGCCATCAGGAGTCGGCCCTAGAGGGAGCGGTACTGTCACGTGAGGTCTGTCCTGTCTTTGGGTTTTTGTCTTGTGAATTTCCTGTTTTATTTTGAAAAGTAACTCTCCTCTCGTTCCAGGTCACTTGCCCTTCTTCTTGTGTCACCGGTCTGACGTCATTCCCTGATCCTTGATTGTTTCCACCTGTGGCCCCCTCCCTTCATGTTTATATAGTTCATGTCTTCCCCTGTCTTGTTGCCAGAATATTTCGTCCGTTATGCCGAATGTTTCCAGCTCGTTTTCACAGCCTGGTTCACGTCTTGAGATCCAAGTATCCTCGTTCAGGTTTTTGTATTCCCCGGGCTTTCCTGTCAGGTTTGACTTTGACTTTTTGAATGCCCTTTTGTTCACCCTGTTTTTCCTCCTGGTCGGAGCAACTTTGTTTTCGTGATTTGTTTGTTAACTTTGATAATTGTTTTACCTCCTGTTCGGAGCGACTTTTTGTTCAGTGTTTAATTGGCTCAGCGCCTCACGTCTTGGATTTTAAGAATAAATACCAGTTTGAGCTGCGTTTTCTGCCCGGGTCTGACAAAAACATTCTTAGTTTACAACTTTTCTTATTACACCTGCCTAGAACTTTTGCTGTCTTAACTGCCATTACTTCTACTATTAATATCATTCTATATATTCACTGCCATGAATATTGTTAGTCTTATTAGATATATATGTAATTCTGACATATGATAAAATAAGCATTCCATGCTTGCCAATCCCTCTGATCATCCCTCTGGCTGTGCTTCTCCTAGAGTTTCAATTCCTCCAATGATTACTCCCTACATAATGCCATTTCTAAATCTGCCCTTCCTGTAGCCTATATGTATTAGAAATAACTGACTATCCCTGCTGACTATCGTATAATCCATACGATTTATATCTTTAATTGTATTTTAAGTTACTATCTATCAAAGAGTGAATTAAAACAATGGTGATTGATACGACCCACTAATGAAAGCACTTTTATTTGCTGCTTTGCCCTGAAATACATTTGAGTGTTTGTGGTGACATTCCCGCCAAAATTCAAATGCATCGCACAGTAAGTGATGCTCTATCAGCAGCAGTTGGTCTGCCCAGTGGAGCTTGTCACTGAAGCTAATGCTGTGTTTCATTGTAATGGGAAATCGGGTACTTTCAACTTCTGATTCAGGCTGTGTCTGACCGGTGCAGGTCCATTTCATTACTGCTGACTCACAATGGAGGATCAACAGACAGAGAAAGAAGACCATTCAACTTCCATTCAAAAGAAAAAGAAACAAAAAATAATCAAAGTGGAGAAGGGCAAATAATTAACAAGCATAGCAACCACAAATGTGACAAGATGGAGGGCTCTGAAAGAACAACAGAGGCTAGGGAAAGGAACTCCAGGAGATGAAATTCAGATTCTGACTTTAAATTATGTAATTATTCCACATATTCGTCTATTGTGTCTAAACTGCTGCTTACCCATCTCTGGACTTTTTAGTTACATTACATTCTATATATAGATGGATGCTGGCAGCTTTCTTGGAGATGTGGAATGGGCATGGCATCTGGCGTGTTAGCCACGTCCATCACATGTCAGGTTATATACCCACACTGTACATTTCGGTAAAACATACTAGTGTGTTGTTTTGCCACAATAAGGCTGTGTAGGTCACCTATGCTTTGGCAGTGCTGGGTTTGGTATGAGTCCAACTGACAATCACTGTACTGCATTGAATAACATATCAGAAAATAAACTGGAAGCCTAAAAAGAATTTGACAGTAGAAAGCTCTTATTGATTAAAATAGAAGCATGTCACATTGTTGGAAAAGTGGCCAACAAGCTGAAAGGTCGCATAAGTCTAAGTTTCTCAGGCATAACTGTCAAAAAGCTATAAAGGACCTGATGAAGCAAAAACTGAAAATAAAGACCAGTTAAGAGAGTTGCAATAATGATGTTGTTGTGACCTTGTTCAAATGGCTATTAAAATTCAGATTTAGTATTCAGATTATCAAGAAGTTGGTCAAAATCAATTCAAAGGATTATAAATAAACCTGTAATTAGTAAGGTCACTAATGCCGAGATCGAGCTTTCAGGCAGATACTTTATCAAAGCTGTTTTAAAAGCAGAGAGTAAAGTACCTAGTGCAGAGACGTATTTACCATTCTTGTTGTTTTACAAGAGAAACACTGGAAGCTGGATTAACTGAGTTTGGTAGGAACAGGGTCTAGTGCACATGTGGGTGACTTAACTTTGTTGATAATGAAATCAATTTCATCATCTGATGTCATACTTGATGTGATAGGTGGACACTCACCCAATACTTGATCCAATGGGGTTATTTTTTTCTTTAAAAAATGATGCAAATTCCTCACACCTAACCATGCATTCACACCAAAAGCGATGGAGGTGTGAAAGCGTCAAGCTGCCATTCAAAATCAATGTAAATGGCGCGATGACACGCGATGCCGCTTCGGGCGGCGTGGTCCAAGCGATGCGATAAATCGTTGAAGCATCCATCGCGTCCATTGCCTCATAGCGTTTGTCGCTTGAAGTGGAAAAATTTGAACTTTTCAAGCGACATTGCGTAAAGCTGTGCCGCGACATACAATCAGCGTCGAGATTGCGGTAAGCGTCATCGAAGTTCTCCGGGAAACATCCAGGTGCTCACCTGGCTCACCAAAGCCGCCATTGTTGCAGTCCTTGGGGGAAACCAGACCACTGTTCCCCTCGCTATAATATAATAGAAATAACTATG
The DNA here is from genome assembly GCF_963691815.1 of Echiichthys vipera. Classification (NCBI taxonomy): domain Eukaryota; kingdom Metazoa; phylum Chordata; class Actinopteri; order Perciformes; family Trachinidae; genus Echiichthys; species Echiichthys vipera. Next base: position 8,672,985 of record NC_139826.1, read on the forward strand.
AATTGTGGGTGGCAGCGACGTGCATCTAGTCTGCCAGAAATCCAGAAGAAGAAGAAGAAGAAAGCCGTCAGTGAAGAGTGAAGCATATCCCAGTCTGATCTACTGGAGATCGGGCAGCACCTGTACGGCTACGGAGGTTAAATTACTGACGGCCTGATCTCACTACAACACAACAGCTTTTTTAAGATCCACACACTTTCTCTATGAGCTCATTTCTGTTCTTTTAGAGGCATTCAGATCCCTGTTAGCAGTAGCATCACTTCCATTTAGAATAACAGCAGAGTAGGCTGAGCCGGGGTTTAGCTTCAGTTAGCTAGCTGCCTTGGCTGCGACCTGCGATAGACGCGATGAAGCGAAGATAAAAAAAAGTGACAAATATGAGCAAGCGACACGATACTCACGTTTTGGGCGAATTTATCACCTCCATCGCTTTTGGTTTGAATGCACAGTAAGAACTGAGGCTTGATCATTCAAACTGAAAGCAGGCAAAGGGGTTTAAAAAGGTGTTGGTTGTGCAGGAGAGGACTTTGGGGTCAGGGTTTGTTTTTGAGAATGATGTCTTTATTTTCTGACAGCATAATTGTACATTGTCATGTGAGACTTGAAGATGTAAAAGTGGATATTTAATTTACTTTTCCTCAACAAACACCAGGCCCTGCTGGTTTCGTTCATGCTGGCAAATGGCAGCAGTTTCCCAAGGTGGTTTGAAAGCTACTTGTCTTTTTAAAATTCTTGGAGGAGCAACAGTTTAAAAAGAAGACAAAAATGTATTATCAAAACTGTGCACTAGATCATCAAATGACCAAGCATTAGATAGAGGAAAAGTAGACTATTAACTATTCGTTAGATTGAAAAATCTAGACTTGCTTCATTACACTGATTTAATGAAGAAAAAGTGACATTTAAAAGACACAGAAATTAATATCAGAGATATCTATTTATTTTTAGGTAGTATAATAGGTAGACATAATAAACTCGGACGCGCTACAAGCCATCAATTCCCTCCGTAATCATGGGGAATGTGAACAAGTTTGACGAGCTGTCCACGCTATACAACCAGCGGATCTACTGTGAGAGCTGCTTGTTCATCTTTACAGAGACATGGCTAAACCGCCTCGTACCGGATGCTAACGTGGACCTGCCGGGATTCACTGCTGTGAGAGTCGACAGAGACACAAAAGCGAGCGGAAAAAGCAAAGGTGGGAGACTCATCATCATGTATGTCAACAATCACTAGTGTAACCCAGGACATATCTCAGTAAAGAAAGTCTCATGTTGCCGGGACCTTGAGCTGCTAACTGTTACCATATTATCTGCCGAGGGAGTCACGTGATCACCGTCTTTGTTTACATCCCTCCGAGAGTAGACCGAGCCACTGCTTATGACATGATCCACTCAGTCACTGCAAGGCTGCAGCACCCTGAGGCATTTTTGATTATCTCTGGGGACTTTAATCATGCAACTTTTGACTCTAACTGTTTTTCATCAGGTTGTAGACTGTCCCACCATTACAACAGGACAATTGATCTCCTGTATGCTAATGTAAGGGATGCATACAGAGCGACTCCCCTCCTTCCACTGGGGGAGACTGATCACAACCTAGTTCACCAGGGGGGGGGCAGAAAATCCGAGAAGGACACCTCCAGACTGGATAAACTGATCACAAGGGCCGGCTCTGTGGTCGGCATGAAACTGGACTCACTGGTGACAGTGGCAGAGAGGAGGACACTGGGCAAACTGCTGGACATTATGGACAATGCCAACCACCCCCTTCAGACCATCATCAGCAACTAGAGGAGCTTGTTCAGTAGAAGGCTGCTCCTGGCCAAGCGTAGGACCAACAGGCTCAAGAACTCCTTTGTCCCTCAGGCCATCATCCTCTACAACTCCTCACTCGGGGGGAGGAGGAAATAAAGAGAACAGAAGGGAAGGAGTGGGAGCCACTCACTAACTGTGCAATTAATAATCTACTCTTACATAGCTGGACACTTATCTTCTTTTTTTGTGCAATAACTTTATCCACCACAAGTGCAATTATTTAATCTTACTGCTCATTTCCGTGATAGACAGTCATGCATATTTTATCTTATACATTTCCTCTACATTTAATTTCTGATTTAATTGTATTGTTTTTTTGTTTTTTTTTATACTTTCTGTATTTATTTTGCTAAAAGTTTATTGGTTATCTTTTACTGTATTTTTATACCTCCCTTGGGTTTTTGTAAGCTGCTGTAAATTCAGTTTCCTTACAGGAGTCATCCCAAAGGGATCAATAAAGAGGAGTCTAAGTCTAAGTTTTTAATAACACTGGTGTTTATTCAATTGTTCATTTTTTGGATAGGTTTAGTTTTAATAGGTTATTTGATGCTACTGTATAAGAACTGCGTGAAACACCATGACCAACTGTGATTGAGCAGCGATTGGTCAGACAAGTGTATTTCAAAACCCCGTTTATTCATACTGTGCACAATGAGATTACCAAATTACAACAGGACTGCCCCCGTATCACAAATATTTTGGCTTTACAGTGGGAAGAAGTGGACATAATTTGTCCATCTTTGTATACATTTAATGGTGCAGATGAACAATGATTGGCTTCCCTTTGTTAAAGCATTAAAATAAAAACTCTTACTAAAGAAGAATGTGATATGCAATGCTAATTATTAAAGATGAGCCAGATACTCGGCTGAAACAAGTATCTGGTACGGATAACGCACATTTGCCGAGTATGAGTATAATAATACCCGTCAATATCCATGCCTGGATTCAATGAAAATCCTCATTAGCACACTGTGTCTGCGTTCTGTGATATTCTTGACACAGCCCCGCTATGTCTCCCTCCACTACACACACAGAACAACTCTCCTTCAGTCACTTGTGTTTTTTTTCCTTTAACTTTTAAGTTTCTTCAGCCTTCAGGTTTGTTTGAATGGATATTGTGAAGGAGCACCAAATGGGGAAACGCATTATATTGCACATAGGGTCAAACGATGTTGTGAAACAGCAGGCTGAAGTACTGAAGCAAGACTTTATTGATATACTAAACACAGTCAGCTGTCTGAACATTGAAGTGTCCATCAATGGGTCTCTGCTACCCGTTTGAAAAGGAGTTGAGAAATTCTCAAGACTTCTGAGTCTTAACACATGGCTTTCAGCTGCATGTGCCGTCCACTCAGTTCTTTTTATTGACAATTCAAACTTTTTTTGGGACAGCAGACACCTTTTTAAAGCAGATGGATTATACATAAACAGAATAGGAATAAGGCTTTTCATGTCAAACCTATTTCATCTCCTACATCACTCATCTGTTCCCTCTGCCAAGGACATGAAACAGGAGGAATCAAAACATGACAAAGCCAAAACAAAGCCTCAGCTTTGAGCATGATCAGCAAGGAGAAAAAGGACGGACTGTACTCATGGCCTTTTCCAGGAGAAGTCAGGGCCCAAGTCAAATCTTCCTCAGTTCAAATCTTGATAAGTATTTGAAAAAGGCTAAGCAAAAAAACCCCAACTCATTCTGTAAATTTATCAAATCTAGCATCTTTCCCTTGTCAGTCAGCCAATCCTAAAACATGGGGCAGATAATAATGATGCTAACACACTAAATCTAGCCTTATTAAATATCAGGTCTTTTGCAAGAAAAACATTTTTAATCATGATTTCATTATCAAGCACAATCTTGATTGTTTATTTTTAACTGAAACCTGGTTAAATCAGGATAACAGTGGTGCTGTTCTTTTGGAATCAGCTTCTCCCAACTTCAGTTTTAAAAGTGAAGCCAGAGTTCATAAGAAAGGAGGAGGAGTAGCTGTCCTGTTTAATGATTCCCTCCAATGCAAGCAGATATCTTATGGAAACTTTGCCTCCTTTGAATATGTGGCTCTTAAGTTGAATTCTTCCTCCCGAGTTATGTTTCTAAATGTCTACAGGCCACCCAAATATTGTGCAACCTTTTTTGAAGAATTTTCTGAACTGCTGTCTATGATCCGTACTGACTTTGACTGTGTAGTTATTTTTGGTGATTTTAACATTCATATTGTTAACTCTATGACAATGGGGCTAAAGAACTTCATTGTGTCATTGATAACCATGGATTTATTCAGTATGTAACCGAGCCCACACACAACAAAGGTCACACTCTGTCTGATTGATGTTGCTCTTTCTGATCATTCCTGTGATTTCTTTGAGAGTGCTATCTCTGTGCAGAGTGATGTTCAAAGAAAGGTCATCAAATAATGTGATATCACAGAAAACACCTGTGGAGCAATTATTCACGCTTTCACCTCCACACCAACCCTCCCCTGGGCCCCAGTAAATGAGCTTGTTGATAATTTCAATGTGTAAATTACAATTATTATTGATACCATTACACCCACTAAGGTGTAAGTGGCCTCTGGCAAAAAAAAGTCTCCATGGAGAAATTCCATGTTGGTAAGAATAGAAAAAAGAGAGTGTCGGAAAGCTGAACACAGGTGGCAGACAACAAATCTCCAAGTTCACTATGACGTCTATAAAGAAGGACTTCAAATCTATAACTTGAAGCTCAAAAATGCAAGACAATCCTTCTTCAAAGACATCATTTCCAAAAACAATAATAATGCACATGCCTTGTTTTCTACTGTCGAAAGGCTAACAAACCCTCCTGTGTCAGTAGCACCTGAACTGCTTTCCACCAGGGCCTGTAATGAATTTGCCTCCTTTTTCAATAACAAAATTTTAAAAAGAACAATTTATACACTTCACTAATGAACAATAATAGACCAATATCAAACACCCCATTCCTCAGCAAAATCGTTGAAAAAGCTGTTTTTAAGCAGCTGAACAACTTCATGATAATAAACAGCTGTTTTTATGTCTTCCAGTCAGGATTTAGACCACACGACAGCACCTAGACGGCTCTTGTTAAGGTCTTCAAAGACATCCATTTAAACACTGACAATGGCAAAATTTCAGTCTTAGTATTGTTGGATCTCAGTGCTGCATTTGACAGAGTCGATCACAACATATTATTAGACCATCTGGAAAACTGGGTGGGATATTCTGGCACAGCATTAAAATGGTTTGAGTCCTACTTAAAGGACGGGGACTACTTGTGTCTATCGGTAAATACACATCTGAGCGGGCAAAAATTACACCAGCAAACCAAGGCTCAATTCTGGGCCTCTTCTGTTTAATATCTACATGCCGCCACTGGCTAAGATCAGGAAAAACAACAATATATGTTACCACAGCTATGCAGATGACACACAAATCTACATTACTATATCACCGGGCGACTATAGTCCAATACAAGCACTGAGCAGATGCATCGAGCAAATCAACAATTGGATGGAGCAGAACTTTCTCCAATTAAACAAGGAAAAAACTGAAATAATTGTTTTAGGAGCCAAGGAAGAACAATCAAAAGACAGCACCCAACTTCAAGCAGTAATGCTAATTCTAATAACCACAAACCAAGCCAGAAACGTAGGTGTAATCATGGACTCAGACCCGAACTTCAACAGCCACATTATAACAATAACAATGTCAGCCTACTATCACCTAAATAATATATCTAGGATTAAATGACTTATGTCTCAGCAGGACTTAGAAAAACTTGTCCATGCATTTATCTTCAGCAGGCTCGACTACTGTAACAGTGTCTTTACAGGTCTCCCTAAAAAGTCCATCATACAGCTGCAGTTAATCCAGAACGCTGCTGCTCGAGTCCTAGTTCTTTTAAATCAAGACCGAAGACTTTTCTATTTGCCGCTGCTTTTCAGTAAACTGCACTGTTACTTCTGTAACTGTAACCATCTTTTATGTTTTGAAAATGACCTTTGATGCGTTTTAAATCTTTTATGTTTTAATGGACCTTTTATATGTTTTTAATGTATATGTTTGATGTGTTATTTCTCCCAATGCTTTTAATGATTTATGTGAAGCACTTTCAATTGCCTGTTGTTGAATTGTGCTATACGAATAGACTTGCCTTGCCTTGCCTGTTCCATAAAAAGTAAAGGGAGTAGTGGTATACTAAATATTACACCATGTAGAAAAGACAGGAGTTTAAGCCAGGTTCAACCTCGTCCGTAGTAAAGCAATCCACGGCCTCTTTTCTAATCCTAACTAAGTGTTTTTTAATGCCTAACCCTAACCGTCAGCGTTTGCTGACTAAAATCAGTCACATAACATTGTTTTTTGTTTGTTGTGTCACTTCCGATCTAGCATATTTTGACTTCCGGTCCGTACTCTGGTCCATCAGCTTGTTTTTTTTACATATGAATTACTGTGCATAACTTTACATAGGATTTGCCACAAACGTGTCTGATCGCGTTATTGAGATATCTAAAACAATAGCAGGTCTCAGTTCAGATAAGATACAGTTTATATGTAAATATAGTTTGTAAATTGGGTCTCAGGAGCTAAGAGGTCAGTGAACATATTCTGGCCGTGGAACAGTCGTTCAGTTTTTTATATACCTGTATTTACTTCCGGGGCTCATAGTTATGTTTTAATTATTTCTGTAAGTGTTGTATTTTTACCGTCAGCCTGTCTCAGGTAGAAGCAGTCATTCAATCAGCATACCATTAAAATAAGATCTGTGTTTTTTAGTCTGCACATGATGTAAAGATCCTTCAGGACAAAAACCTGATGATGTAACCTTTTTGCAGTGACACAGAATTTGAACATGGAGATGTAGTCATATGTGGTCTTGATTATTCATGAAAGTGCTGCTCAGTAATGCTGCAATTAACCCTTAATGTTTTCCTTGTTTGACACCACATGACCATGCAATCTTGGGAACCACATGGGGCAAATGAAATGTAATTAAATCTTTAATCAGGGACTTTTGTCCCATCAAGAGATGAAAAAAATAATTTGGTCTAATCAGTGGGATACATAGTGGCCGCATATTATATTTTGTGTCCCAATAATATTACTGCTTCTGAATCAGATTGACAGGAACCAGACTATATTTTAAATTTTACTCTCACTTACAGATGCATAAAGTAAGGGCTCCAAAAGCTATATTTGTGCTGTTTCCTGATTGTGTAAAAAAGTTACAGGAATAACATTCAATATTCAATTTTCTTTAAAGGCCATCTCATTCACAGACTTTCTCATTGCTCTCTCTCCCCTTTATATTAAAGCATGGCTCTGCTTGATTCTTTGACTATTTAGCTTTTGCAATTGGCTACACACCCAGCCCAACCCAGCAGTGGCTTCCCTGGTGCAGCATAAAAACCCTTGTCACACATTAATGGCCTATTAAGGCCAGAATGTTTTTCTCTCTGTTGAACTGTGTTTTTCTTCAAATTCTGTGCACACTTTGAACTACTTAGTTTGGATATTGAACATTGGGGACATGGCAGAGATTTGCTGACCGGTGTTGGACTTGCTGCACATTTAGTAACTGGGCCTGTTTGGATTGGTTAAGAACACTATCTTAATGAACAGCTAATTCACTCTGTGACAATGATGCAGTTGTAGACGGCCTGATTACATTTGGAGTGTTGTGTCATTGATGAGAATGTTCTTCTTCTTATCGTCACTCCCTCTGCTGCTATGTACTCAGCATGTGCAAATAAGGCACAAGCTAAGTGTTAATGTCACCAGTGAAGGATGCTAATTTAGAAGAAATATTAAGTCTATAAAAGCCCAAATCTGATGCTGTACAAGCACACATTTGAGATGAAAGGGTTAGGATGTAGAGCATTGTGTTCTTTCATTACATCACTGACTCTTCATTTGACTTTTGATAGTGATAATTTCCAGAGTACTCATGTACAGCATATTGACAAGAAAATGAAATTAAACACACTTTTTTATTATTTAAATTTAAATGAGATTAACCAACAACAAACCCATACTGTACAAATTATTCTCCAGTCACACATATCTTGTGTAAAGCCAATGAGTGAAAATGCATTACTGTGATGTTTTCACATTCTTGCAGAACAACCTAATCAAGTTTGAGGCCTGGGGCCTGTTTCACAAAGCAGGTTTAGTGAAAACTCTGAGTCTGTTAACCCTGAAATGAGGGAAACTCTGAGTCTTCCGTTTCAGAAAAGGGAGCTAACTCAAACCAGAGACAGAGGGGTAACTCTAGCCTGTTTCATAAAGAGAGGTAACTTAACCTCTCGGTCAGTTACCATGGTAACATGCTCTCTGAAACTAACCTGGTCGGGACCAGGTTTTTCTCAGAAAACCTTGAGTTTCTCTCTGTCTCTGCCCTCTTTCAGCCACACACGGTGTTTGATTTCCTCATGCATTCAGTCAGCACGCAAGTTTTGGCGTAGTATAGTTCTGTTTTTTCAGAAAATCAGTGCAAAAATCAGACATTAGAAGTTATATTAGGTGGTGACTATTTCATTACCATGGCATGTCCTTTTGATAATGATCCCGTGGATGAAGGTGCAGCATTACTGCACAGAGAATTAAATATTTGACGGGAGATGGTTATCAAACTATTGATTATAGATGTTCTTGCATTTCCAGGCAATTCTCTTTTTGAGCGGTACCGTTTCATATCCCAGCAGATATTGTGTGTTGTGCTGCGGTTTTTTGCAAAAGGGAGTTTTTTTATACAACGTATAAAACAGCCACTTACGGTAATATTTACTTTACCATGTAAAACATGCTCAAAATGAGGCGTCACCATGAGATTGTGCCAATGTTTTACCTGTTTGAACAATGTTTTTATTTTTCATCTTAAGCTGCTGCCAAGTGCGCTTCTCCCCCGCGGGGTTGCACTTAAATGAAATAAATTAATAGGCTCCCACTCAAGCAGTTCCCCCTGTGATATTACTGTGATTGCAACAGGACTACATTTAAACTTACGCACTGACCCGAGCAGCAATGTCCTCCCGCACCGTCTCCCTCTCTTTAGCTGCTGCAGCGGTGTAAACCTGCTCAAACTCACCGTATGAGCGCATTAATATTTCCAATTCCAGTTGTAGCGTAGCCCTTTGCTTCCCCGTCGCCATGGTGACTCGTCGAATCAGGGCTCCATTGATGCTGTCTTTTTTTACTTGTGGTGCACGTGCTTAACTCCAGGTCAAACTACTCCTAGTTGATAGAACTAACGCAAATCTGCTGTTCTGGAACTGAAAACTCAGAGTTCCCTATCTCAGAGTAGATCAACTCAGAGTTCAGGTTTAGACTCAGAGTTTTTTGAACCTGCTTTGTGAAACAGGCCCCTGGTTCATTACAGTGTGTACAGGAAACTGGAAAAAAAACACAGCTTTGAGTATTAGACAGTTACCTTTACACACTATGTCTGGTATGGAATATATTGGTGCTAAATGTAGGTGTATCTTGCTTGGGATAGTTTGGATGTTTTGAGTTACTTATCCATAATCATTGAATTAACTACAGTAGATTGCGGTTGGCATGCCCCAAGCAGAAGAGGCAGGCAGGACATGAAAGCTAATCAATGTACTGCTGTGAAAGGGGGAGGAAGCTAAAACAATCTATATCAGTTTAAGTGTACTCTTAATGTAGAATATTGTCATCCCTTTACTTTGGCGTTAAAATTTACACGGGGGAACTAAAGCCATTCTATGCTCTCGTCAAAGCCACCAGACTCCTTTGACAAAAAAGTAATTTTACTTTGCAGAACACAGGAATTCTCATCTAACACTGCTTTGATTGTTTAGTTTGTTTGTGTTATGATGTTTTATTGATTTAAAGGGTTAGGGACTAACAAAGCAAGCAAACAAACAAACAAACATGTTTTAAACGCTTCCTCTTTTCTCTCAAAAACTTCTCGATGGACCAGACTTCACTGTCATACACACAGATTATTGGGATACAGATTTGAATCAACACAATAATTTAACCTATACCTGTTCTTGACTTTAGAAAATAATGCACAGAATGTCATTGAATGTAAATAAATAACTTTATCTTCATCAATGTTAATCTGCCTGGAGCAGATGACCATATACCTTCTCAACACTGATCAGCTTAGCTAATTCAGTTCAGCTTTGCATTGGGATAGAACAATGAACAAGTATGCCAGATTTAGTCATACAGTTAGTTTTCATCTGCAGTCCCTGGCCAGACATTAAAAAAAGGGCTGAGAAAAACATACATTACTTAGATCAAAGCAATACTTTATGATAAAAACATTAATACAATCTATATAGAGATGTAGGCAGTAGTTCAAGGCAGAAATATCATAAAGTATGCAACACAAACAAAAAGCAGCATCAGACAAATACCAACAAAGGCAGACCGGACTTAGCAAAGTAACAGCATGTAGCACATGCAGCACACAACAAGACAACCTACAGCAACATTGTACACTAGCATGGAACAGTGGGGTGAACTATGAACCTTGATTAGTGTGTTAGCGAGGTATGTTGCGCTCAAAGCCTGGGTCAGTTGTGACACGAAAGACGCTCTCTTTAAGCGTCGCTGTATCACCATGGCAACTTGTGTTTTCAACCAAACCTGGTCGTTATGTCCAGGAAGTTGGTCAAAAATTATTTTAAAGTGTTTGAGATAAAAGAAAATATCCGGCTCGAGCCTGTGACAGGAAGGCCAACTGACTAAAAGAGGTAAATGTTTAAAACTTTGTCAACATGGACATGCAACATCATTCGATCGGTGAGATTATCCGCAATTCAGTTGTTGCGTTCATTTCCCAGAAATCATGAGCACCATAGCTTGATTCATGCAGATTTACTAGAATGATAAAAAAAAAAAAAAAACATGGCGACTCCCTACCTGTTTGGTGGTTGTAAACTCTGAGCAAGGGTCTATTCCTTGATTATTTATATTCCTTTTAGTGCTTTCAGTCTGGTATGCCAATATGGCTGCATCATGTTTTATGCATTGCAGGTAGAATGAGGTGTCATTGGCTATCAACTTGTCAATCATGAGGATTGTAGCAAAACACGTTCCTTTTCCAATCTAAGCAATAAAGAAATCTACTGAAACTGAAGAAATTAAGCTTTGGCCATGTTTAATATGAAAATCTGACACTGTTACTGTAACTGTTACTCTATATATATGACATAAAATAAGGGGAAAAAAACTACCTTAATCATGTTTAAAGTGGAAATAATTGTATGAAAAGGCTTGTTTCTGAGAGGTTTAGCACAGGCTCTCCAGACGGGCTCAAACAAACAGCTTCACTGAGTAGCACTGACCTCGAGTGAACAACATCTCAGAGTGCATGTTCAAGAGAGAGCACCCTAGATCAATAGACATAGAATATCTTTCATTACCTTAGAACATACAGTACACACACATACATGCCTGGATGCTTTACCTTGAGAGTGTGTTATACTTCAGCAATGGGAAAACATAGAACATAGAAGAACCTTAATCTCTTCCAAACGTCATACAGTATGTCTCAACAGAGTCTCTATTGTTATTATAATTTATTGATGAGTGCTTTAAAATCATCCTTTAAGAATTTTTTACTAAACTTCATTAAGATAGTCTAACTTCTTGTTTACTAAATTGTTAGAAATAAGTACTAAAAGAAATCCTCATATTACCTAAATAACAGGTTATAGTCTCTCTTTATTTCTGATGTGGTGCCCCTGTTGGCAGGACAATATTGACTGACTATGTTTAAATGCACACTAATATTCCACTAGTATTCCAAATATGACAATATTCCAAATTTAATCGTGGTCATATAAACAGCATGTTCAATTTAGATATTCTGAATGTAGAATTGTGGGATGTGCCGATATTATTCGGTTTTAGCTTTCTTTGAGCTTTTACCGCAGTTTGTTCCTGCCTTTTGCCTGTTTATGGTCAGCTCTGTGCGTTGTATACAAATCACCTAGTCAACTGTTTGCATGGCTGTCCAAAAGAAAAAAAAGGGAGAAACACATTATGAAAGACTTGGATAACAGGTTTTTGCATATCCATATATATTGCAATGTGACCTTTTCAAGAAGGTGGTTGAAGTAATGAAAAGTAGAAAAGGTTTTCTTATTTAGACGCAAAGAAGCAAAATGGCACAAGCAGCTCCAGTCATTCCATTTCTCCATATTATGATGATAAACTGCAGGTTAGGGCATCGAAGGAGGCAGTAGGACATACGTCATGGGGGGCATAGACTTATGGTCTACCATTTTTTATTACCCATAACTATGTTCTTTTCATCCCCTTAACCAAGTAGTTATTCTGCTTAACGTATCCAAACCTTAACTGTGGAGGTGCCAGATAAGAAAGAAATATATTACTAATTTTTGTAAAGCATTTTGACAACAGGAAAATTATCATATGGGTTGTATTGGAGCGAAAGTGCGTACACGCTTTTGGAGAGATTGAACTGCCACACCAGTGTCTTTGTTTTAATACAAGGACAACAGATTGCTAGAATGGCAATGGAATTAAAACTGAACCCTTGGGACCAGTCATTTTCAGGACAACCAAAACATCAGCAACATGTTTCTTTTTCCTTTTAAGAGTTTTTCCTTTTTAAACTGTCCACTGAGTAAGGATAGCAAAACAGAAAGTGGGAGGTGAAATGACACCCATCAAAGCCAAAGGAAAAGTAATACCAGTATATCTTTATTCTTCAAGTCATTCCAAAAGCTGATCTAGTTTTTGTTAATACAACTGAGAGCAACCATCGATAAGTGTCAAGGAATATTCAGAAGCAGTGGACCGTTCAAGTTCTCTCAGATGGTCCAGGGCCTCCGTGCATCATACGTCACAGTCTCACATGGAGATAGCTTTGGGATGTAGGGTCTTTAGGGGTTCATGGTACCTTATTCCCTTTAGCAGGTTATTACAGCTATGATTAGATGCAGGTATTTTGCCACAGCTCCACATATTTTTTGGTTGTCAATAGCACATTCCACTTCACCAGTTATTCAACGACTAGCGCACAGCACCTCAAAAACAGTGTCCTGGAACTGCGCCCTCAGTCCTCAGATATTATCACCACTCAGCCATTTCCTACCTCTTCTTCACCAAGAAAGATGTGTTTGTTTGTGCTTGGTGGCCTGGCAGATGCAACATCACAGCTGGTGTCATTTTATTTCCTGCTCTTTTTTCGGATGGTGCTTTGTGGAGATATATTGAGCTTTTGAGGCACCACAGCACAGATCAGCTAACTGCAATGGGTGACGGATCATTGCCGTGTCGGCCCAGCCACCACATGCAACTGCACTCTCTGACTCCGTGGTGAGACTTGTCTCTCATGCTGCATGTCTCAGCAACAAAGCTACAGAAGTGTTTCTCTCTGTGAACAGTGCCCTAGGATTTTATAAAGTGCTGCTACTAAAGAGAATTAGAATGCTGGTGTAAATCTATAATGTCAAACCATTATTTTCCCTTTCTCTATTTTACTTTCACCCTTAATCTTGTTGCCTCCTTTTTCTCTCTTTTTTTTTTACATATATTAAACACACTGAGATGACACGGAGCTATACAATATCTCACATACACAGCACACATATTCAGTGCAGAAAAGAGCCAACACAAACACCCCCGCAACATATAGCTGATACACAATTGGTGGCTCTTCAGTACAGGCACTATTTTTCACCTCCTATTACACCGCTGCTCAGTTTAATCTTGGCCTAAGGTGCCAAATGTATAAAAAATCCACTAGAATATACTTTCATAGGCTCTGCTGTTTTTCCCCAACACAAAAGCAAAGGCCAATTTTGATATTTGTAGGCTGTGTAGGCAAAGCTCTCTGCATGTATTTCATATTCTGGAAAACAAGCACAGAGCTCTTTGACAGTCACTCTACCATCCAGAGTCACATTGGTAAAAAATGTTTTTAATATCAAGATTCCTTGGTATGGCTGCTGAAATCTTGAGTCTTCAGTAGGAAACCAATTTATACTCAATATAAATATGAAGTGTGTTTGTGTGTGTGTGTGTGTGTGTGTGTGTATGTCATCATGGGAGACAGCTAATGTAGCTTGAACTATCACAGAGGTGGTTTTGAGTATTTCGCCAGGTGTTTATATGTCTAACTGTGGACAGATTTTATCGCCATGATAGCGTCACAACCATGCAAGATGCAGTCACAAAACGTCACAGGTGTGTAGTAGCGATTAAAATGAGTTTCATGATGGGTGTGGTCAGAGCAAAGCAATTTGGCAGCTGGTATCAGAGTGATCTATAGTCTTCAAATAGCTCTCATTGGTTTCACAGGCAGCATACAGCAAGTAAAGTTAAAGATTCTCTACACCAGAGGTTCTCTATGTTTTTAGCTGAGGGCATATTAAGGAACCCAACATTAGAATGGGGCTGTCGAAGGGGAATAAAAAAAAAAAAAATAACAGAAAAACAACCCATTTGTAATCATTTTAAATGACCAGGTTGCATCTCTACAGTTTACATTTATTGGTCTGCATCCAGTAATGTGCAATAAACACAATTTAAATTATACAAGAGGCTAAACCTGGCAAAACGTGTGAAAACCTTGAGAAACATTGTAATTCACACTTAATCCCTGGGTTTTTCTGCCCCCTATAGTCAAATTTGGGATATAACATTTGTGTGTGCAGTCCACTTGGGCATGTACAGTATGTCAAAACTTATTTAGGACAGTCAGTCTCTGTGTGCCTTGTTTCCTGTATTATCAGCATGGACCTTATTCAGGAGCAAGAGAGTGAGAGAGAGATACAGACAGACACACAGACAGACAGACAGACACACACACACACACACACACACAGGGGGAGAAAGAGAGAGAGACTTTTAAGTAGAAGCTTACCAAACAGGTCATCATCAACATCATTTATATCTATCATTGCCTGTCATTAACATGCGTGTCATTTAGTCACACTGAATATTTGTACCTAAGTCAACATACCATTTTTTATTTGCATGGGATTTGTGGTGCTGTTTAGCCACGATTCCTCTGATGTCCGGCTCCATCTCAGTGGTTGCGATACGAAGGACAGCATGTAGATGGCCATGGTGGGGAAGGTCTTCTCACAAATGTATGTGCAGGGTATGTGGAAGGGGCATCCCTTCGCCTGTTTCAAAGTTCTCTGTGACTGTTCGGATGAAAATTAGTAATTGCTGTTTCAGAAATGTCCGTGTTTTCATCCAATGCGATGGAAAATGCTCCCTTTCCCAGTCCCCCCACATGTTGTCCCAGTTGCTCTTTGAGATTGTTGGCCAGATCTTCAATTTTTTGTATTACTGTGTCAATCTACAAACTTATGTCACAGAGTTTTGTTTTATGCTCTGGCCATACAATGTTGGCCCTTTTGAAAATGTAGTCTTGCACAAATACACCATCACTGAACAGCATGCTCCACCTGGCTATTTCTTGAGCTACCACCTTAGCTAGCCTGTGTTACAGCTTCACCAGGATTTTGGACAGATTTGTGAAAACTGACTGCTGTGCAATGTAGCCTCTTTTAAGTTGTTCAAGCTTACTGGTGCGCTTCTTGCCGGTGAATTGTGATGGGTTTTATGATTGGTATCGTAATGGTGTTTTATGTTGGAGTCCTTGAGCATTGTATTAACATGCTTGCAGACCAGTCACATGACTTTATTCGACCTGTGAGGTACGGCCAACTAAGTGTTTGTCCACTTATCTTGAAACTGCCCTTCTCCTCTCCTTTTTTTTCTTGAGGGAATATTCACAGCTGCGGTCAAAGTCTCTTCCCGGCGGCAGAGTGAGGCAGAAACGCTGTCGGCATCCCAATTGTGAAAACCGTGGACCTCTGGGAACGAGGTCTATACCACCACTGTGATACCGCTTATCCCTATCGATGCTGCTAAAGACCACAAAAATGTAGATTCATCCTTTCAAAGCAATGAACAGTTGGATTAAAACTAACAACTATAATTCACTGCAAGCCTGCAGAATTTTTTCTGCGGGCAGCACTCTGAGAACCTATGCTCTACACTGAAATTTGTGTTATTCCTCTGTTTATGCTCCTAACATGTCTGACCATGACTACATTTGCATGTACCCAGCTGGGTTAGGGGGTGGTTTGGTGGAGCAGAGATAACTGGTTGGGATAAGGGTAAAGGTCAAGTTGAGCAACAAAACAAAGACAGTTTGGGGAAAAGGATAAGGTTTTGTTCTAGTTGAAGTAAGAGGAAACATATTGACAGGGAAACAGACTTCGACACAACAACAACCTGTCTGAACCCAGCATGAGGCTCAAATACTGTATGTATCGCTGAATTTTAATACTTTAAAACGTGTCTGGAACAATCAGAAAAAAGTCAAAACATCATGTGTCGCAAGCAGTAGTAATGCCTAAAAAATGTGCCTATACAATATTCCAGGCGATAAAGAAATTAAGTACAAAATATGAATTGAATGGGTCTACACGGTGGTGTAGTGGTTAGCACTGTTTGCATGTTCTCCCCGTGTCAGCGTGGGTTTCCTCCAGGTTCTCCAGTTTCCTCCCACAGTCCAAAGACATGCACGTGTTAGGTTAATTGATGACTCCAAAATTGCCCGTAGGTGTGAATGGTTGTCTGTCTCTGTCTCTGCTCAGTTGAATATGATGAAGATGAGATGAATTGAATGTTCTCAGAAAATAGTTACGGTAAGAGTCATGCATTTGTCAAATTCATTTTGACACATTCATTTGTTTATTTCACTGCTTTCGGATTATATTTATTTATTTTGCCATGCAATTTCACTCTGCCTTGTCAGTGTACTTTGGCATTAAGTCAGACACAACGTACTATTATGAATGTATGAGTGACAGCTAGTGAGAATAGAAATAATTGTGCTCTATCTGGTGCTCTCGACAGAGGGAGGTTTAAGGTTATGGAGAGTGTTGTCTCAGTGTTAGTTACCTCCTTGGCTTTCAGCACACAACCTCACACTTTGCGAGCACTATCAGCTCATTATCCCCACATATGCACGTGTACACACACACACACACACACACACACACACACACACTGCATCTTTCACAATGGAGGTGTGTTGTACGGAGAACTAATGAGAACATTCTTCAAGTCTATAACCTTTACCTGGAAAAACTGTGAGTTTGTGTGTGTGTGTGCATCCCTTACCAGTGGCTGATATCTTGGCAAGTGGAGAATAGGATGTCATTCAAAAGGAATAGTAACAATAGGTGTTTACGGTTTGTCACCAAATTTAATCTATAGTGGAATGTTTTGAAAAAGAAAGAGAATGATTTTTTTCTTCTTTGTACTAGGTCTGCTATGTGATGAACACTGTTACTGCCTCATCAAGAGGACCTATTGCAATATAGTAATTAATGTCAGACATAGTTGGCTGGTTGACATTCCATTATCTGGAAAAAACAAGTATTTTAACAACAAAATTCTGTACCTGTTCAGTTACCAGTGTTTCTTTTTGTTTTCTTCTCGATTCCTCCCCACAGATCTATATTTTCACTACCGTTTGTTGAACCTTTTTATGCGTACTGCATGTTTTGAAGTAATCAAGTGATCTGTTGCTTTGTGTTCAAAAAACTATTTGATAACATCATATGCCACAAGGACATCATCCTGTTTCCATGTCTTGTTTACTGTGGCACGTTACCGGACATGTCAAAAGGACCCATTAAAGGGATACTTTTAATTTAATCAAGTTCTGTATCATGGCACTGTGGGCAGTGTGTGCTGCATACCATTGGAGGTCTGCCAATCTACCTTCTCACTCTTCTTTGTGTGTGTGTGTGCCCATGTTCTTGTTTTGACCTGTCCAGGGACTGCATATGGAAATTAGCTTTTAGCTAGAATCTGGTACAAATCAGGTTTTTTCACTATGTAACCAATGAATTGTGTGGAGTTTGCATTTTCTCCCCGTGTCTACGTGGGTTTTCTCCGGGTTCTCCGGTTTCCTCCAACAATCCAAAAGACATGCATGTGTTAGGTTAATTGATGACTCTAAATTGCCGGTAGGTGTGAATGGTTGTCTGTCTCTGTGCGTCTCTATGTGCCCTGCGATAGACTGGCTTTCTGTCTAGGGTGTACCCCGCCTCACGCCCGTAGTCAGCTGGGATCAGATCCAGCCCCCCGCGACCCCGACAGGGACAAGCGGTTGAAGATGAATGAACAAATAAACAAAATAAACCAAACTAATTAGCAGATATTGAGAGAGAATGGTTGTATCACAAGTCATTCAGTCTACGCATGTGCAGCGTGTTTTTAACACAGTTTAACATTTTTATATTTTGAATCACTCATGCCCAGCTTTTATTGTATTTATTTTTTCAAAACATGGACTGAAGCTTTTAACCATCGGGCCTATGGTTGCCTCTGATTATACCGGAGAAGTCAAACACGGAAGTCGTGACGCCGATTCGCACTAGCGAGGTGCCACTTTTTAAAGAATTTCTTTAACTCAGTGGGATCAACAAGCAACTGGTGAAGTGGGCTGCCTGCCCCGGAGTAAAGAAGGTCTCCCTGGACAATTTGGCCTACCTGTGGTGGTTCTGTGTCAAGGGGTGACGGATCCCCAGCACAGGCTGCGAAATGATGGCCGTGTGCTGGGGTGTGTCCAGCTCGCCCCCGGGATCCGTCTATCCAGCCGGTTGCAAACATTGATCTGACTGTCCAGTCTTGCACCACCACCACCTCCTGACAACAACCCAGTGTTGGGATCAGGATGCAGAGTCACAGTTTAATACACCTCTCTGCGCTGCCCTTACCACAGATGCACAAAAAGCAGAGTTGCAGTCTTACACACATCTCTGTGCGCTCTGTGGATCACTTTCCAGCTCGGTATACTATACAAACGCTGCGTGCCTCAAAGTCATCTAAATTAACTACATCAAAAATTAACAGAAGAGGAGCTATACAGAAAAACTTGGTACAAATAAACACCAAATCTGTGATAATGCAACAAAATCAGAAAATAAAATGTGGACTTTCAAACATCAGATCTGTGCCATCTAAAGCTGTATTAGTAAATTATTCGATATCAGATAATCATATTGATGGCAGTGGCCGAGGAGGAGGCATTGCAGCTATTTATGACTCAGGCCTATCAATCAACCCTAAACCTAAACTAAATTATAACTCATTTTGAAATTATTTTTCTTAGTCTTTCACATTCAACCTGGAAAACCATGCAATAACGTTTGAATTCATATTACAGGGCTACTCACCTCTGGGCAAAAGTTTCTACACTAGATGTTTATGTGATAGTGCTGTAACTAAATTTAATGAATTGATTCCATCTGCGTTTGATTTAAGACGGTGGTGAAGTGGTTAGCACTGTCGCCTCACAGTGAGAAGGTTCCAGGTTCGCAGGTGTGGAGTTTCTATGATCTCCCCGTGTCCGCGTGGGTTTTCTCCATGGTTAAATGGTTGTCTGTCTCTGTTCGTCTCCATGTGCCCTGTGATAGACTGGCATCCTGTCCAGGGTGTGCCCCGCCTCACGCCCAATGTCAGCTGGGATCGGCTCCAGCCCCCCGCGACCCCAATATGAACAAGCGGTTGAAGATTGATTAATGAATTAATCCTAATCTTCAAGATTTATGGACTAACATCAGTTTCTCTGAAATTGATCTCCTTGTTGACAGTTAATTCACAAACCTGTGAATTAAAACAAGTATCGCGAAAATGGGAAAGTAAATGGAGTTCCACTAAATTGGAGGAATCTCGCTTAGTTTGGCATCTCATCTCATCTTCATCCGCTTATCCGTGGTCGGGTCGCGGGGGCAGCAGCTTTAGCAGGGGACCCCAAACTTCCCTTTCCCGGGCCACATTAACCAGCTCTAACTGGGGGATGCCAAGGCGTTTCCAGACCAGCGTGGAAATATAATCTATCCACCTAGTCCTAGGTCTTCCCCGAGGCCTCCTCCCAGCTGGACGTGCCTGGAACATCTCCCTAGGGAGGCGCCCAGGGGGCATCCTTACTAGATGCCCGAACCACCTCAACTGGCTCCTTTCAACGCAAAGGAGCAGCGGCTCTACTCCGAGTTCCTCACGGATGGCTGAACCTCTCACCCTATCTCTAAGGGAGACTCCAGCCACCCTCCTGAGAAAACCCATTTCGGCGCTTGTACCCGCGACCTCGTTCTTTCGGTCATGACCCAGCTTTCATGACCATAGGTGAGGGTAGGAACGGAGATTGACCGGTAGATCGAGAGCTCTGCCTTCCGGCTCAGCTCTCTTTTCGTCACAACGGTGCGATAGAGTGACTGCAACACCGCCCCCACTGCTCCGATTCTCCGGCCAAACTCACGCTCCATCGTCCCCTCACTCTTGAACATGATCCCGAGGTACTTGAACTCCTTCACTTGGGGTAAGGACTCATTCCCTACCTGGAGTAAGCAATCCACTGGTTTCATGCTGAGAGCCATGGCCTCAGATTTAGAGGTGCTGATCCTCATCCCAGCCGTTTCACACTCGGCTGCTAACCGATCCAGTGAGTGCTGAAGGTCACTGACCGACGATGCCATCAGGACCACATCATCTGCAAAAAGTAGAGACAAGATCCCCAGCCCACCGAACTGCAACCCCTCCCCACCACGACTACGCCTCGATATCCTGTCCATGAAAATCACGAAACAGGATTGGTGACAAAGCGCACCCCTGGCGGAGGCCAACCCCCACCGGGAACGAATCCGACTTACTGCCGAGGATCCGGACACAGCTCTCGCTTTGGGTGTACAGAGATTGGATGGCCCACAGAAGTGACCTCCTCACCCCATATTCCCGCAGCACCTCCCACAGTATCTCCCGAGGGACCCGGTCATATGCCTTCTCCAGATCCACAAAACACATGTAGACTGGATGAGCATACTCCCAGGCCCCCTCCAGGGTCCTTGCGAGAATGAAGAGCTGGTCCGTTGTTCCACGTCCAGGACGGAATCCACATTGTTCCTCTTCAATCTGAGGTTCGACTATAGGACGAACCCTCCTTTCCAGCACCTTGGAGTAGACTTTACCAGGGAGGCTGAGTAGTGTGATACCCCTGTAATTGGCACACACCCTCTGGTCCCCCTTTTAAACAGAGGAACCACCACCCCGGTCTGCCACTCCCTTGGCACTGTCCCAGACTTCCACGCAATGTTGAAGAGATGTGTCATACAAGACAGCCCCTCCAAACCAAAAGCTTTCAGCATTTCTGGAAGAATCTCATCAACCCCTGGGGCTTTGCCACTGTGGAGTTGTTTGACTACCTCAGTGACTTCCGGATTAAGGAGTTCCTCAAAGTCCTCCTTTCACTGCCTGATTACCTCATCGGCTGAGGTCACCAGCGTCCTGTCCTTACTGTAAACAGCTTGGCAACCTGAGATGTCGAATGGTTTTCCAGAAGCACCTTGGTGCCGCCCCAAAGTCCTTCTCCATGACTTCTCCGAACTCCTCCCACACCCGCTGCTTTGCCTCTGACACAGCAGAGGCTGCAGCCCTTCTGGCCTGTCGGTACCTTGCAACTGCCTCCGGAGTCTTCTGGGATAGCATATACCGGAAAGCCTCCTTCTTCAGTCGGACCGCTTCCCTGGCCACCGGTGTCCACCATGGTGTTCGAGGGTTACCGCCCCTTGAGGCACCTAAGACCTTGAGGCCACAGCTCACCGCTGCAGCTTCAGCAATGGAAGCTTTGAATATTGCCCACTCCGGTTCAATGCCCCCAACCTCCACAGGGATGCCAGAAAAGCTCCGCCGGAGGTGTGAGTTGAAGATCTCTCGGACAGGGGCCTCCTCCAGATGTTCCCAGTTCACCTGCACTACTCGTTTGGGTTTACCTGGTCTGTCCAGAATCTTCCCCCATCCTCTGATCCAACTCATCACCAGATGGTCATCAGTTGACAGCTCTACCCTTCTCTTCACTCGAGTGTCCAAAACATACGGCCTCAGATCAGATGATACGATTACAAAATCGATCATCGTCCTTTGGCCTAGGGTGCTCTGGTACCACGTACACTTATGAGCATCCTTATGTTCGAACATGGTGTTAGTTATAGATAATCCATGACTAGCACAGAAGTCTAATAACTGACGACCACTCGGATTTAGATCAGGGAGGCCGTTCCTCCCAATCACGCCTCTCCAGGTGTCTCCATCATTGCCCACGTGGGCGTTGAAGTCTCCCAGCATAACTATGGAGTCCCCTACCGGAGCCCCATGCAGGACTCCATTCAGGGTCTCCAAGAAGGCCGAATACTCTGAACTGCTGTTCGGTGCATATGCACAAACAACCGTCAGAGTTTTCCCCCCTACCACCCGCAGGCGTAAGGCGCAGGAGTACGGTTCCAGAACCAAGACTGTGTGTGGAGGTAAGCCCCACCAGATCTAACTGGTAGCACTCCACCTCCCGCACAAGCTCCGGCTCCTTCCCTGACAAAGAGGTGACATTCCACGTCCCAAGAGCCAGCTTTTGCTGCCCGTGTCTGGTCCGTCGAGGCCCCTAACCTTCACTGCCACCCGTGCAGCAGCGCACCCGACCCAAGTGGTTCCTCCTGCGAGTGGTGGGCCCACAGGATGGAGAGGAAGGAGGTGCCACGTCACTTTTTCGGGCTGTGCCCGGCCGGGCTCGGTGGCAAACCCGGCCACCAGGCGCCCGCTGGCAAGCCCTCCGTCTGGGCCTGGCAGGGTCTCTCTTCCTCTTCGTTGTTTATCCATTGAGTCTTTGTGAACCATTCTTAGTCCGGCCCCTCGCCTGAGACCACTTTGCCATGGGAGACCGTACCAGGAGCACTAGGCTCCAGACAACACAGCCCTCGGGTTCAGAGGGACACACAAACCTCTCCACCACGATAAGGTGATGGTTCCCGGAGAGGTTTGGCATGAAAGTCTAAAAACATATAGGAAGGCCCTCCGTATTTGAGGACTTTCAGTCAGGATTTAGAATAAATCATAGTATTGAGACAGCACTGGTAAAAATTACTAATGACCTAATAGCTTCAGACAAAGGACTTTAGTGCTGCCTTCGACACTATTGACCGTCACATCCTGCTACAGAGACTGGAGCATCTAATTGGCATTAAGGGAACTGCATTAAGCTGGTTTAAGTCTTATTTATCAGATAGATCTCAGTTTGTACATGTTAATGTCAAATCCTCCATGCACACTAAAGTCACGGAGTCCCACAGGGTTCTGTCCTTGGACCGATTCTTTTCACCTTATATATGCCCCTTATAATATTCCCTTAGGAAATATTATAAGGAAGCACTCCATAAATTTTCATTGTTATGCTGATGATACACAATTATATTTGTTGATTAAACCAGAAGAAACCGATCAGTTAGATAAGCATTAAATGTGCAATAAGGAAATAAAAAGCTGGATGACCTGCAATTTTCTGATGTTATAGTACTAGGCCCCGAATGCCTCCGAAACTCAAAAGCTATGTTATTGTTACTCTTGATGATGTTGTGTTGTCCTCCAGCACCACAGTAAGGAATCTGGGTGTTATTTTTTATCAGGATATGTCCTTGGATTTTAACTTGAAACTAATGACAAGGACTGCATATTTTCACCTGCATAATATTGTTAAAATTAGGAACATTGTGTCTCAGAAAGATGCTATTCCATGCATTCGTTACTAATAGGCTGGAGTATTGCATGTCCTTATTATCAGGCTGATCCAATAAGCCTGTAAGAGTCTCCAGTTGGTCCAAAATGCTGCAGCTCGTGTACTAACTAAAACAAATCAAAGAGAACATATTTCGCCTGTATTAGCCTCTTTGCACTGGCTACCTGTAAAATCTAGAATAGAATTTAAAATCCTTCTCCTTACCTTCAAAGCTCTTATTGGTCAGGCTCCGTCGTATCTTAAAGAGCTCATAGTATTGTATCACCTGACTAGATCGCTATGCTCTGAGAATGTAGGACTACTTGTTGTTCCTAGAGTCTCCAAAAGGCCTAAGCTGATTTTATTATGCTTAATGATGCTGCTATAGGCCTAGTGTGCCGGGGGATAATACTGTCCCTGATACCTGTCTGTCTGTATCATTCATGTCTCATCAATGCATGTTACTAATTCAATTTCATATTTACCACCACAATTGTTATTGTCATTGTCATTGTCATCTTCTGTCACCCTGGCTGTGCCTGTTTCTTGCTGTTCTGCTGTGTTAACTGCCATAACAGGTAAGTCCTATTCATATTACTTTAGCTATCACTATAGTCACTGTTACTTTTGTGGTTGCTTGCATCTCTGGTAGTGTTTCTGTCTGTCTGTCTGTCTGTCTTTGTCTCTCTCTGTCCATCTGTCCATCTTGTCTCTCTTTCTCTCTTCTTTTCCTCCTCCCCAACCGGTCAAGACAGATGGCTGTCCTCCATAGAGCAGGGTCTGACTGACATTCCTGCCTGTAATAGGGAATGTTTTCGTTGCCACTGTACTGGGGAAATTGTTGGGTCTATGTAAATCATAAATAAGTCATAGAATGTGGTCTATACCTACTTTGTAAAGTGTCCTGCTCCTTTCCGCTTCGGCTTCTGCAGTAAAGGGAAGCCAATCACTGTTCGATCTACACACACTGCCCACACTATCATGACCCAGGGCTTTAGGGCGCACTCACACTCACAATGTCCTACCGTACCGGGCCAAAACAGGTTTTACGGGTAAAGCCTAGTTCGTTTGACCAGTGTCAGTGCAACCGCTCCGCGCCTAGCTGCGGCCAGCTGGCCGTCCACCGCCCGTTTGAGAGACGTGGGCTTTTGTAAACCATGTTTGCACATGTACGAGCACGAGCGTGCTCACGTGAACAAGCACGAGGCCTACGGTGGCTCTGACGTCATTTTATGTGCATCTGTTTGGACATAGAAAAAAAAAAAAAAAAAACGACGGACCATGCGCGGACATTTAACAACAACAATGGTGGCGAATGGTTCACGTTGGTGTGATGTGGAGGTGGAGTGTTTACAGATTTGGTCGGAGGAATATATTCAAAAACAGTTGGACAAGACGCACAGAAACTCCGAGGTCTATGGAAAGATTTGTAAACAAAGCGACGCATCACGATGTCAATCAATGCATGTGACGTGTTACGGCGTGATGACGTATGGACAGGCAAGAAGCATTTGCGCCAGGCCCAGGCAGTGTGAGTACAAACAGGCTGGCCAGCGGGGGGAGAGGGAGGGGGGGGCAAGTACCCTAAAGCCCAGGGAACGATGCGGGCGGACAGTGTGAGTGCGCCCTTATTAAAATCAACAAAATATCTCTTTAAATTAAATTAATAATGATCCTTTTCTTATTCCCACAGCATCAAATACTGCCGTTTTGTCACAGTCCTCTGCGTTTGGTGCCTTGTGTGGACTTTCAATTGTAAACCTGTCATGCTCACAGCAAACGCTCCAGAATGAACACCATTGGAGTTAGTTACAAAATTTTAAAAACTGAATTTAATCCCACTCGCCTAAACATAACTATATAGTTTTGTTTGAATTCTCAACATTGATCACATGTTCCCTGTATTTCAAACAGCGACCATAGTGGAGCATTATGCTTTTGACATGCAGGGCTAACCAGGGTATTGACAATTAATACCAAAAGTACTTACAAAACAGCAGTATGTGGCAAGTTGGGATGAGGACAGGTTGTACATGACCAAAAGAAACAACACCATAGTTAAACTGAAAAAGACCTACACATAATAATAAACACAAACACACAATAAAATAACATCACGGCATACAGTAGCAAGCCTAACAACCTAAATAAATACAAATAACAACACATAAAAATGAATAAATATTGAAAGGAAGTTATTGATTCTACTTTGTTTATACAAATCCATGTTTCACATTTCACATGTTTGGCCTGGGAAATACACTTTTGACACTGCAAGTCCCACAGATCTGGACTGTCCAAGTTCCATGGTGGTGAGAGAACAGATAAATAAGGGGATGTAGCACAAACTAACACATCCTACTGTGCAGTATGATGATTTCCCAATAATTCCAACCAGTTTCCAAGCACACTATGGATGCACTGAAAACCTAAAGACATCAAAACACCATACATGCTGACACAACTTCATCCAGCTTTCCATTATCTGTAAATGCTTATTCCAACTTCAGATAATCTTTTTTAAATAGTATTTTCTGCCTCCTTTTTATTTCCGATTGTTGAGTTATGCTGATCTCTAAAGTTTACGTCTTGCAGCTTGAGCATGATCAGTTCAGTGTGTCTGAAATTGCAGTTGTCCACATAGTTATGTCTCCCCTTTAATCGAATTTCATCTTTAGGCTGTGCTTCCTCCACTCACAGCAGTGGAGCTAACAGCTGATTTGTATGCTGCTGTGATCTGCCAGTTATTTTATTTGGAGGATCAACAGAACAGCCTTGTCGTACAACAAATTTGGTGCTAAAGGAGGGCAGGATCATGAGACTGACAAGATAAATTGACCGAGATGTAGCTGTAGCTTTACTTTGAGTTAGGGTATAGCTGTGATCTTGTCTTGAAACATCCAGCCTAGCTGTTTGAAATTGAATTTTAACAAATGATAATTGCCCAATTTGCTGTTTTATTAACGATATGTGATGGTGACAGCTGGGTTGGAGACTTGCAGCATTTTTGACCTGATTAATATGTATTCAGAGAAGAAGCAATGACGGGAAGAAATACTAGAGAGGACATTAAAATTAAGCTTTCCTGTTGATTTATGAAATCCAAATCTGCATATTTGCTCACTGTTTGTAACGACCAGAGAACGTTTCTTTGAGTAAGCCATGGCTGCTGTGTTCACAGGCACAACAGGCGGCACAATAACATAATCAGAAAATAATCAAAAATATAAATGAGCAAATGGTGAATTTGAAAATGACTTCCTTTTTTCCTTTTTCCAGTATATCTTGCCAAGTCACACTGAATTGTCAGGGCTTGATGAATTTAAGCTTTGGTCGCACATACATTTTGAATACATTTGTTTCAGGTCCTTGTGTCCTGGGGTCTCCTTCACCTACTTTGGGGGACTACAATGTATCTTTTAAGAAGAGTGTATCATGTGGGATAATGTGATCTTTGGTCTCACCTCAGGCGTTTGATTTGTAAAGCTACTGTTAAATTTCATTAACTGTCCCAATAAATTAGGGCTAAACTCTCTTCCAGGACATTTATCCATTTAATTTGTATTTTTCATTCAAACAGCTTTTCTGTTGTTTTGGTTTGGATTATTTCTGCTTAATCTTTGAGAGATCTGACAGATCCCCACTAGGAACCCCTTTCAAATGGACAGTTCTAACATCAAGTCGGCCGTTACTGGTATGTCAAATTATTTTTCCCACATTGCTATTGGTGGCTGTAGACAACCTCTGCGAAGTCCCTCTTATGTTTCTGAAGAGCCAAAATTAAGTTCAATTTTTTTCTCAACTCCTGGCTAATCCAAAAATTGGTAAAGAGGTGGAGGATTAGTTCAGCTGAGGAGGGTCGAATGAACCCTATTGTCTCAAGAGATGACACTTGTGGCGGCACCCACCTGTCACTTAAAATGAACGCCCTTAGTTTTAAACAACTTTAAACCTTAATATTATTTAAATGGGTTAACTATGTAAAAAAAAAAGAAAACACCCAACATGTTTATTTCTGCTGTAAAGTTAAAGACATTTTAACACAGGGATCTATAGGGACTGACTTGCCTTTGGAGACAGCCTCAAGTGGCCACTCGATGAACTGCTGTTTTGGCACTTCCGCATATGCTTTTATTTTGTGGGCCAGCCCATCTGGTATATTCCAGTATGGTCAGATTGCCAGTCCGAGCCTGGTTGTAAAATGTTCCCAAGACAAGCGAACAATGTGTAGCTGATTGATAACTTCTATGCCTCTTCTCAATGATAGCTGAAATAATTGTGCTCCTTTTTTTTAATATGACCTATAATAAATACCCATTTTCATTCAGAATTTGTCTCCCTTGTAGCAGGGGCATTGATCCATTTATTTACTTTTATTTACCTAAATGCTGCCAAATACAAAACTTATTTGGTGCATGTGGATTTCAATATACGGAATGAATCCGTAATCACAAAACATTAAAATTTACAATGCTTCCCTAAAGAGTGAATATACCAACACCCTAATAGGAAGACTCTCTGATCGTCTTCTCAAGTGGCCGTATATTTAATATATTATTTATATATATATATTTAAATATGCATATCTAAAGAACAAGTACTAATTTCAGGCTGAGGCGCATTTTATCTTGAACACATCAATCACAGATCATCTCTGTAAGAAAGCCTGTGATATCTCACTTCTCACCAGAACATTAATGTGTTTCCATGTTACCACAGACAAACAAACAACAGCTCTTTTAAAGAGAGATCTCTCAAATCATTGAAATAAATACACAAAAAGCTTAGTTTTTGCATGTACACTTGCTTGAAGTAATTCAAACACATCCAATTATATAATAATTTCACCTAGATTTATACATGGAGGGATGGACGGCATCTGCTGTGTAGATAATTTGATACTTACAAGCTACTTGGCCATCAGTAAAAATTCTGTTAAAAAATATTTTACATTATATAACACACAACATGGGTGGCTATATCACTTCCTGATGTATTCATAACTTTTGTATAATGTTTGTGGTAAGCCGGCCTGGGCCCGGATCTGGTAATAAAAAAAACACTGATAATCCATTTGGTATAATATAAGTACATAATAAAAAATTAGTTTTAACCCCCACATGATAAAATACCAAAATATTCCCTTGACTAGGCTATATTATTTTGAAATAATGTAGTATCAATGCTGATTGTGATTATTTTTTTTTTTAAATTCCATACTTATTGTACATATTTGTCCATTGTGTCTAAACAGAGAGTGACAGAGATGAGCAGGCACACACAGTAATGTATTCTCATCAACAGGTTTGTTTGATGTCATACGAACAACTCATATGATATCTTACGAAATATGATTTTCTATTGAATGCTGTGAAATGGCGCTTGGAAGTGGACTGCAAAGGCAACAAAAACAAGTTGTTTATGAGAAAAAAATGTTTTGCCTGGGTTTGTATTTGTGGTATACAAACACTGGGACATAAACACTGGTCCCACGGGTGAAAGCACTGTGTTTTGGGACCTATCGATAGGAGTCTTGTACTACGTTGCCTGATTTCTTCCTCTGCTTCGGATGTTATTTCTACAGTAATAAATGCATGGATTACACACTAATTACAGTGCGTTAGATTTAGTATTGGACATGGAATGAAAACAGCCTACACACACACACACACACACATACACACACAGATTAGCTCTACATGTTATTAGAAAAGAGCAGAGGAGCAGAATCGCTTGTTGACTGGAATGGAGAAATGTTCTGGTAAAATCAACCAGTCAGCTTGTTGCACGTCTCTGTACAAACATATAATTTGAGTTACTGCAGGCCCCCTCAGAGTCCAGGAACTCAGCATGTGAAAAGAAAACACTATAATAAATCTTGAAAGGTCCTGGAGAGCTAACTGTTCAATCATGTGTGTTCACAGATCAATTGTCCAGTCGAGGTTCACTTCACATGTACGTGACTGTTTTTGAAAAAAAAAACTATCTATTTATGTGCAGAGAGTTTTCAGTCTTCGTGGTTTGCAAGGTTTAGAAGACAAAAAGTTTTGGGTGTTTGTAAATTCACGGCACATTTGACCCACACATCCACCAGGACATTTTGTAAGTCTTTATCATTCTACCTATGTCCTTTGTTTGTGTTTGTGGTCCCACTGTGTTGCAGTCATTACCATTTCAGTGTTTGTCCAGAGCTTGTTGTTTTGCTCTCACCGGGCCCATATCAAATCTCCATGTCAAAGAAAAATATTTTCATGTAATTACTTGCTGCTGCTAACACACATGCACACACAGACTTTGATTACTCATATCTGCTTCACGTTAACTAAGTCTTTGCGTGCTGGTTAACAATACCTTATTCCCACCTTACTCACTACGCCGTGCTATGGGCAAACATTTGTTGTTCCGTCCTTTGTGTCTGCCTTTCATTCTCCGTGTTTGTCTCTGAAAGACTCTCTCTAAAACAGGCTGTGATATACCAAGTTAAGAGAAATTTGAAAACCATTGCCTGATAAATGTAAAGTGTTAATTACAATAAAGTCAATAAAGGACTTGCTGTTTAATGTAAATAGTCCATCTGTTGACACAATAGACTCAGTAAATAGCCCTTTTTGTGGATTTGGATATTTTCAAAGGTTAACACTAAAGGTTATCACACTCTCAGAAATCCAATACCCATTGTTTCTCTTTTGGTCATATGATGATTGGCTGCTGCAATACAATACGATAGCTGTTTCCATTTTGGATCTGGTTTCAGGTTGGCCTAAAACAGATATGGTAATCTCAGGTCCTATTGAATCTTTTATTTGAGTTATATTTTTTAAAATGCTAAACATCCAGGTAGCAGCAGGCTTCCCATTTTCAGTCAGCACTGTCAGTTGTTCTATTCTTTTTATGGTTAAAGTGATGAAGTGTCACCAGCAATGGATCATATCAGCTGTATCTTATTAACAATGTTTTTTTTTGTTTTTGTTTTTTTACAGAGTGGAGGTTTTTACTTCACAAACAGCCTATGGTTAAGCCCAGACACAGGTTTGCAGAAAGCAGACAAACCTGACAACAGCCAAGTTTAATTTTGGCCTGTTATCAAGTCACTCACACAATTAACATTAATTAGTTACAGCTGGTATAATCTGCTGCCAGTAACGTTTGTCATTTTAACCGGTAAAGGCGAAGGTCTGTGCCGGCTGAAAAGCTGCTACCTGAATATTTTGCACACACTCTTTCCAAATGATAATTAGCGTCTGAGCTATTGAATCTGTGTATTTGGCCATCTGCAGTTTCAGAACACAGAACTCATTTTTGGAATGCTGGCACTGTAGTGTCAGTTATCTCATGAGAGCAGAGTACAGTATACAGTAAGGAGAAGACTGTATTTATTCATTGTCTTTATTTAGCCGATATCAATCCATTAAAATATGCTCAGATTAGCCTCAATATCAAATTTTCGGGACATCTCTGTGAAAACATTAATCATACTTAAATTGCAATAAACCTTCAATAGAAATGGAAATTGAAAAATGGAACTAAATTGTCAATTTGCATTTTCCAATCTAGTGACGGGAAATGTGGCTTCTTAAAGCTTAATGAACCATTAGTTTGATGACCCCAATAGATGGAGCTCTTGGTATACAGAAATATGCTCAATGAATGGTAATTCAGTGTGTTTCATCTCAGTGTTGAAAATACAGCGCTATTTTAGCAGGCTAAGAAAATGGTTCATATAGCTTCATGAAGCTGCATTTGCCTTTCACTATAAAAATCATGATATAGATAGTTATGTTTCTTGCTAAAGATACTTGCTATTTCAAATCAGTAGCATTTAAACGGAAGATATCAACAACACACAGCACATCCTAATGACAGAATAGGCCAGTGACTCCAAAGACAACATATAAGACCGTTTTACCATTGTGAAACAACTGCACAGTGGCAGTTAGAAACACATGATCCAAGTGATTATGTGACCATTGTATTTAGCGTGAAATAGTACTACTTGAGTTTAGGCAACACAACTACTTGGTTAGGTTGAGGAAACAAATCCCACTGGGTATTAGGGGTGTCCCCGACTGAAAACTTTCATAGTCAAATCTGATTCGTCACGTCTTGCCTAAATTCGATTAATCGTCAAGTAATTAATTTTTTTCTTTTTGCTCATGAAAAACCCTCTGACTCGGGCTGGCGAGCCATGGACATAGTGGAGACAGTGGCGGCTGCATGTGAGTCCAGCACTGCACGGTCACGGGTGTCAGGCAGAGGGTTACTGAGAGATGTGATTTTTGATATCTGATAGGGGTGTAGCGGCCCCTCGGGTTCATTAATTAAAACGCAGAGAGTTTCAAACGGGTGTCGATTTATTTCTTCATTCTGCATGCACCATGCACGATAAGCACCGTGAAAACTACAGAATATGAAAAACAGAAAAAATACAAATCTCTGTAGTTTCACAACTAATTCACACATCCGTCATGTTCACATATTCATTTTGTTTACACCCAATACAACTCATTTAACCCAACTAAGTTCAATATATTGTAATATTTCACAGAATATATATTGCCTTTATCCGTATAACTTGTGCAATTTATTTCAAACAAATAGAATACTGACATTAATTATTATACATTCAAATAAAATCTCCTCTGATAGTAATACACCCTCCACATTTTCCTACCTCATTCCACTCTCCAAGGGCGCTAATTACAGGATTGTAGCCATCAGCTAGCCTGCTCTCTA
Organism: Echiichthys vipera; assembly: GCF_963691815.1. Classification (NCBI taxonomy): domain Eukaryota; kingdom Metazoa; phylum Chordata; class Actinopteri; order Perciformes; family Trachinidae; genus Echiichthys; species Echiichthys vipera. The sequence goes on from NC_139826.1 coordinate 8,705,116, forward strand.
GCTCGATGCACATCTCATTTTGGAGTTCTAATAATGGGTACGAACAATAAAAATAATAAAATAAATCACAACATACTCTTTCCTTGCAGGATTAACTTATTTAACAGGATAACTTATGTGTAAGTTTTACCGTTCTGGCGATCTGCAAGCACATTGTAAACAGGAAGTTTAGCGTTACAAAAAAAAACATTAGAAGAAGAAAAACGCTCCTTCAAAATAAAAGCAGAACTGACAACAATTTGACACTGACATTTACACTCCCACCAAATCCTAGCACAATGAATGAACAAATACACAAAGTGAATGAATTGTACAGGATTTTGACTCCATGAAATGAATAGCCTCAAGTTAAGCTATCTGAGGGATAACTACATAGGTTAGCATCACACATAGCAAAACACTGTGTGCAGGGTTGTCTATCGCTTTGTTCTAATCACTTCTCAAGGAGGAATTTTTTGATTGGTCTCTCAATAACATGCGGGCTTGGAAGGAGGATCTTGTTTTTTATAGGGTTTCTGCTCCCCAACTTGCACTTTAACGACGAACTAAGCAATCTTGACTTTGAACAGCCTCAATCACTCGTCCAAGTTGCCACTGATTTCTTGGGAGGTTGTCATCTTTGATAATGACAATATCATTCTCTTTGAGGTTGCGCTGCGGTAAGTGCCATTTCTGTCTTGTGGATATGTTCATCAGATACTCTTTTTTCCAGCTGCTCCAAAACTGTTCAAGCGCTTTGTCGCGTACAGGTCCTCCTTGACAAATGCTCCAGGTGGAGGAAGAGCAACTTTAGTTTTCATCATAATGAGGTGATTCGGTGTTATAGGCTCCAGTGCCTGAGGATCATTGATTCCATCCACTGTCAATGGCCGGATGTTAACAATAGCCATGGCCTCATATAGTAGTGTTCTGAGGGATGCGTCATCAAGTCTACCTGGGCACTGTGCAAAGGTAGCGTTCAGCACATTCCTAATGGTTCTGATCTGTCGTTCCCAGACACAGCCTGCGTGACTGTCAGAGGGAGCATTGAAGACAAACTCACACTGCTTCTCAGTCAGGAAGATTTCCAGTAGCTTAATGTCACATTGATTAAGTGCTTCCTTAATCCATTTCTGGCGCCAACATAATTAGAGCCTTGGTCACAGCGTAGTTGTTGAACAGCTCCTCTCAGGCTGATGAAGCATCTCAGTGAGTTGATGAATGAGTCTGTTGACAAATCTTCAACCCTTTCAATATGAACAGCTCTAGAGTACAGACACGTGAAAATCAAGCCGTATCTTTTGTATTCTTTGCGGGCTTTCTTTACAATGAAAGGGCCGAAACAGTCCATGCCGCTATACGTGAAAGGGGCTGGGGCTTCTACGCGTTCTTTGGGAAGATCGGCCATTTGCTGCCTCTCTGTCGGCCGTCGAAGTCTCCTGCAAATCACACAAGTGTGTATCACCCTGGCAACCAGCTTGCTCCTACCAATTACCCAAAATCCATTGGCCCGAAGCTCCGTTTGGGTCTGGCTTCGACCCTGGTGGCATGTCTTAGCGTGGAAATGGGACACAATCAGCTTGGTAATGGGGCTGTTATTTGGTAAGATAACTTGGTGCTTGACTTGGTGACAGAGCGATGACTGTTTCAATCTCCCACCGACACGGAGGAGTTCGTCGGACCACATGGGGTCGAGACTGAAAAGAGAGCTTGAGTTTGGAAGGTCTTTTTCACCCTGAAAGATCTTTATTTCCTGGGAGAAGGCTTGCTGCTGTAGGATCTTAATAACTTCTTCGGCAGCCTTCTCACGCTCCTTAACAGTCACATGCTCACTGTATTGTTTCTGTTTAGACCCCAGCCGCTTGATTCTTGCAACCACCTTAAGGATTGTTGTCCAGGAGGAAAACTGACTCAGGCGCCTGAGGATGTCATTGCAGTTTTTGGCTTTGGTTCCAAGCACCTGAATTGTCTTTAATTCAGGATCATCAACGAGTAATTCTTTTGGGGCGCTGGGGGTTGGATGTAGTTCACTCTCCCAGAGAAACTTAGGTCCTCGCAGCCAGTTTGTTGAATGAATATCTGAAGCACGAAGGCCTCTGGATGCGTGACCTGCCGGGTTTTCTGTGGTGTCCACACAGTGCCACTGACTGGGATCACTGTTATCCCTTATCATTTGAACACGATTCGCTACAAATATGTGGAACCTACGAGCATCATTGTTAATGTACCCAAGCACAACTTGCGAATCTGTCCAGAAAACCTCTTCATCAATCTTTATGTCAAGTTCACCTTTTATCATGACACTGACTTTTGTAGAAACCACAGCTGCCGCAAGTTCTAGTCTCGGGATACTTGTGACCTTTGAGGGTGCAACTCTTGCTTTCGCCAACACAAGACTGCAATGGACCTCATCTTTGTCATTTTTGTACCAGATGTAAGAACAAGCACCGTATCCCATGCAGCTGGCATCAAAAAAAATGGTGCAACTATACTCTGACGATGTTATGGAAGTCATTTGGGTGGTAACATCTCGGAATTGAAACCTCTCTCAACTTGTGAAGACCATTTATCTACTCCTCCCACCATGGTATCACATCTTCTGGGAGTAAATCATCCCATCCGATGCCTCTGTGACACAGCCCTTGAATGATAAGCTTTCCAGTTAGGCTGAATGGAGCGATGAATCCCAGTGGGTCATAAAGAGAAGCGATGACAGACAGGCAACCGCGCATGGTTGAAGGCTGATCTTTCAAGCAAATGTTAAAGCAGAAAGTGTCGATTTGAATTGACCATTGAATGCCCCAGAGGTTCAGTGGTTGCTGCTCTTTCTGAGGGATCTAAGCATGCGAGAGCTGCTTCCTCATTCGAGTTGAATTTATGAAGGCGTAGGCCTCCTCTTTTGCACAACTCCTGTGACTCAGAGATCAATTTCTTCCTCGACTGTTGGGACGCTGACTAACCCCTCATCAACATAAAAGTTTTTTCTCCACAAACATTGATGCCAGTGGATAGGTAACTTTGTGTTGTCGTGTCAGATGCTTCAAACCAAAATTGGCACATCCTGGAGACGAGGCAGCTCCGAAAAGATGAACCGCCATCCTGTATTCCTGAGGTTCCTTCTCCAAATCTCCACTTTTCCACCAGATGAATTTCAGATAATTCCGGGATTCAGGAGTGACGGAGAACTGATGAAACATTCTTTCGATATCGCAGATTATCACTACTGCCTCCTTCCTGAAGCAGCAAAGAACTCCTACCAGAGGATTGATAAGGTCAGGCCCAGTTATTAGACATTTCATTCATGTCATTTAGAGAAACACCATGGAATTTGGCCGAACAGTCGAATACGACTCTCAGCTTGTCCGTTTTTTTGGGGTGATAGATGCCGTGATGCGGCAGATACCACTCGGTCTCTCCCTCTGATGTTGTAGGGGCAGGCTCTGCATCACCCTTGTTAATTGTTTCGTCCATGAATGTTTTGTATTGGTCATAATATGTTTATTGGTCTTTAATTTCCTTTTAAGACACTGCAGGCGAACTGTGGCTAGCCTTTTGTTGTTTGGTAGGTTGTGTGGACTGTTGCCTTTGAAAGGGAGGGGCATCTCATAATGTCCGCCTTTCTTCTGTGTGATGTGGTCACTGAGGAACTGTATGAAATGGAAATCATCTTGGGACACATTTATCTTCATAAGTTCTCTCAATGAAGTCTGATTCTAGGGCCTTTAGAACATCTGTGGCCGATGGAATTGGCAGTTCCTTTACTGTGACCCGATGCACGAAGCTCTGACTTCCTTGTCTGTCTAGGTAGGGGTTTGATGAGCCTACGATACTCCTCCTAGTTCTGATCTCTGTGCAAATGGTTGATTTTTGTCACCAATGATAACCTCAAGAGGAGCTAGAGCTGATGGACAGTCATATCTAATTAAGAGACCTACATCACAGTCTTGAAGGGATGGTAGCTTATCTGCCAAGTGTCTAAGATGAGGCCATAGTAATGCTGTTTCCTTCATTGGGAGGTAAGATTTGTCCACTGGGATAAAGTCACGGCTGTAGGCCTGCTGTAGTTGGGAGTGGTTCTTAGAGTGCAGTCCTCGGACTTGTAGACCATGGACGTTTTTGCTAGCTATGATTGTGTCAATAGCCATCATAGTACTAAGTTTCAGTTTTACTGGTTGGGCTTCAAAATTCAGTTTGTCAATTACGTCTTCTAAGACAAACGTTGAGTCACTCTGTGTGTCCAGTATTGCATATGTAAGTACTTCTCTGTGTGGCTCTTGTATTGAAGACATAAGGACTGGGACAATACTTGAGATAGCAGAAGCATGTTGTGTCGATGTATGGGATACAACATTGTGCATTTCCAAGCTTGCATGTTTTTCTGTGGAAGTGGAGCTATGCGTTGTTGCTTCCACAGGTCTTTGTTTCCTGTCTTTGTGCAAGCAGGTTGGGTGACGACGGTTGCATATGTTGCAGGTATGTCGCCTCCTACACTCTTTGGTCACATGACCCTTTCTCAGGCACCCAAAGCAGAGCCGATTCTCATGGATGAATGTCTTTTTGTCTTCAGCACTCTTTGCGGCAAAGGTGGGACACTTGGTGATGATATGAGCTTCACTTTTACAGACAGAGCAAGGTGATTTTGGTTTACTGCTGTTTGTTTCTTGTTTCTCCTGAGCGAAACTCCTTGTTTGTGCATTTGTGTTGAAAGCTTTGGCTCTGTTTGGTGATCTTTCATCTGTCGCCATGAAATTTATCAACAACGGAGAAGCAATAGGGTTGCAAGCTATCCGTGCCTCTTTGCTCAGGAACTTTGTAAAGCATGCAAGATCTGGATAGCTTCCAGCTGTGTCAAGTTTCTCTACAACAATTCGACCCTACTTACGCACGATCAATTCTGTCAGTTTTTTGAGCAACTTGTGATTTTCTTCACAATCATTAAGGATAGCTAGTCCTTTGATGTGTGGGATCTCCTCAGTGCAGCCTTGGAGCAAGTCAGAAAACTCTCCTAGTGCTAGTGAGTCGTTTATGTTTATCTTTGGCCATCTCATGAGCTTATCTCAGAAAGCCCTTTGTATGATGAACGGATTCCCATATCTATCCTGTAAGAATTCCCATGCTCCATTGTATGCATTCTCTGAATCTCGATAAAAGAAACCTTCTACAGCCTTGCGCACCTCTCCAGCAAGATAATTATTGAGATAAAACATCTTCTCACTTGGTGGGAGGGGTTTCCTGTCAATAAGAGCTATGAATGACATCTTCCAATCTGTAAAATTTAAAGGGTCGCCACTGAACATGGTTGGTTCAGGGACCGGCAGGCGGTTCATGCTTAATGAGCTGGCGATTGCTTGGGCTAGGCTGACAGACTCCTGGGTCATTGTCACTTCATGTGCTGCTTTGTGAGGTTTGGACGTTTCAGAATCTGGATTCAGTAGAGGTTTAGTAAGTCTGTAGCAAGCAGAGTTAGTTTCGTCATTAATCTCCTCCTCATGGTTCTCAAAACCTTCAAAATCATCATATGCTCTCACACGAGCTGCTGCTATACCAACGTCTTTTGCTGCTTGTAACTGCTGCAATTTTGCTCTCTCTTGTTCCAGCTGTTGTTGCATTTCAAACTCTCTTTGTTTCATTTCTGACAACATTTTTGCCTCTTTAAGTTTCCATTCACCCTCTAACTTGTGAAGATGTGCTTTCTGTGCTTGAATTTCTTTCATGGCTTTTGATTGTTCCAGCCTAGCAGCAAGCTCTGCATCTACCCTACTGCTGTGGGTACTGGTTGAGCTGGATTGGTTGCTGAATCTCTCTAATGACTCTGGTGAGCTTATCGTTTCAGTTTTGGTGTGGCCAAAGACAGACCCATATTCGTTTTTTGTTTAATATTCCTCTTATCCTTTCCTTCTCAAGTTGGTCATTAAAACCTTGATTAATAGTCTCTAGACGGTTACTTATAAGGTCACAAATGTCCTTTGTTAGCGTAACACAGGCATGCATTTTTTTTACAATCTCTGGTGTGGTGTTACTGTTACGCAGGATAGGATTCATACTGCTGGATTACGTCATCATATTTTGCTTGAATGTTTTGCTGTAATTTATTAAGGTCTTCTGATGAGCAGAGGGTTTTTAGTTGTGTCCTCATTTCCCTTGCTACCAGCTTCCAAGAGTCGTAGGTCTTGTTAAATGCTTTCTCACGTTTCTTGGTGTCTTGGTCATGCATCTCTTGGCCTTTCTCTGTTAGCTTTCTTTCACGTGAGCTGGACCTGAATGGTGTGTCTTCAGGATTGTCTGTCTTCTCTGACAGGAGTGACATCTTGTTTGTTTGTGCTGCTGCTTTATGTCGAGTGTAGCTTTTGATTGTCCTATGCCTGAATTTACACTTCTAAGCTGTAGTTATCCTTTACCACAGAGTAATAGTTATGTCAAGCATTTACAGAATATGGACTTGGATTTTAAGCATAAAACAGTAACAACAAAATAGAGAGAAGACAGTAATTAGCGCTGCAAGCATTAATAGCTTAAAGCACTTCACATTTCAGACCTTTTCCTAAATAGACACGTTATCAATTATTATTATTATTCCACAAGCACATGAGTCAGTTTTCTCGAAATAGTCACCTATTTAAGAAGTGTTAGGAACTGAGAATTAGCTCGTAAGTTAATTTTGACCTCACAATACCATGTGTTTATTTAAGTTATCCCTTCAGCTTGTGTGTAAAATTGTCTCTTTTTCAGTCTTTTTGCTCCTTGGCATCCAGTGTTTCTTTGTGCATCTGTCTGCATCTGCTGTAGTAATACAACCTCCACATTTTCCTACCTCATTCCGCACTCCAAGGGCGCTAATTACAGGATTGTAGCCATCAGCTAGCTTGCTCTCTAGCTCGATGCACATCTCATTTTGGAGTACGAACAATAAGAATAATAAAATAAATCACAACATACTCTTTCCTTGCAGGATTTAAACAGATAAAAAATTATAAATAACTTATGTGTAAGTTTTACCGTTCCGACAATCTGCAAGCACATTGTGAACAGAAAGTTTAGCGTCACAAAAAAAAAACATTAGAAGAAGAAAAACGCTCCTTCAAAATAAAAGCAGAAATGACCACAATGTGACACTGACATTTACAAGGGGCATCTTGTTAAAAGTATTTGTTGTTATATGTGCATATGCTTTGTTTGTATCTTTCTTTCAAAATAGCTGACGGTATATTTAGAACTTTAGTTACACTTTCACGGTTCTGTGTCAGTGTCGGATTAACATCTATAATGTAAAACAATAAATGGGCAAATATTCGAATTAAATGATGCTCATGATTAAACAGTAGCAGAGTATTTCTGACACCCAGATTAATTTAAAGCCCAGCCAAGATGAGCTCTGATGGTGCTGGATCCTGGATAGCACAACTAAACAAAGCGTTAGAGGGGGAGGTGGTTATTCCTGCACACTAAGGAGATAGATTAAAAGCGCAAGTTATTTTCACATTTTTAGCAAAAACATTTATTAATAGGCATTATAGCCTATTTGGCCAAATATATATATATATATATATATATATACAAATAGCCTTTTTGGCTATATATACATGTATCCAAATAGGCTATTCATTATTAGTATTATTTGGAGAAACCAAGCATTTATATGTAACAATCAATGAATTTGTCATGTAAAATCTTCTAAAATACAATTTTGTCAGTTCCTTCAATGTATGCATAGGATCCTGGTGGCCTGAAGATAGAAGCTCTTTCTGAGCTGCTCAGTGCTGGCCTGGTGCTTGTACCTTCTTACCAACCTCAACAGGGTGAAAAGGCTGTTACCCGGATGATCCGTCTTCCATTAAAGAAATTCTTAGTCTACCTACACTCATAAAACTTTGAAAACTAATTGATTGATTTAATTGACATATCTATAAAACAGAGTTTATCCACAAAGAATCATGCAAAAGCATCACTTTAAAATCTTATGTGGCGGCTGTGGCTCAGAGGTAGAGTGGGTCGTCTTCCATTTGAGAGACCGGCTCCTCCTGTCCGCATGTCGAAGTGTCCTTGGGTAAGACATTGAACCCTGAATTGCTCCCCGTGCTGTGCATGGGTGTGTGAATGTGGTGTAAATGGTTAGATCTAGATTAGATGGTATGTAGGTGTCCACTGCCACCATTGTGAATTTTGTAGTGTGAAAGTGACTTGAGTATTCAGAAGACTAGAAAGGCATTGTATAAGAACAAGTCCATTTACCATTTACCACATTTGTGCTCATATGTTTCTTAGAAATAAGTCATTTTGCATGAAAAAGGTCTAAATCTTAGTCGACTAAGACCAAAATAACCTATTAGACTAATCGACTAACAGGTGGCAGCCCTACGTGTTTTGGATCTTCAGGGATTTTCTTCTTCTTGCAGCTCCAGGTGTAAATATCCTTTAGGCAAGGTAGAGCACCGCCTATTGTATGATCAGCCAAATGAACCACTCTTTGCAGGGCCTTGCAGTCCTATTCGGTGCTGTGTCTATACCAGACAGTGATGTTCCACGTGAAGATGCTCGCAATGGTGCAGGAACAGAAATTTCTCAGTATTTGAGGGGACACAGTCTCTGCCTTTTCTTTTTACCAATGAGTCAGTATGCAGCACCCAGATCAGGCTCTCAGTGATGTGGATGCCAAGGTAGTGTTTTTCTGCAACTGTTGGAAGCCTATATTAATGCCCTGGGTAACAATGGAGCGGAATCAGTCATCTCAAAGCTCAACCTTTCACGTGTGCACCCTACCATAATAGACCATATTCACACCTGAACCAGAACAACTACAGCTGGTTTTCACTGAGAAGATAATTTGGCCACTAATCTTTGTCCTTTATTTTTAACCAGCAAACTTCCTGGACAAATCACAGTAAAACACTTTTCTATGTATCTCCAAAATGTAAGTGTTGGGGAAGAAGAAGAAAAAAATATTTGGGGGGAATTTGAAAACACTCTGCATTGAAATATTAGTCAAACAATAAAAAAAATCTGCCTGCAGTATACTTCTGATCTTATCCCCTTACCCCACGTTTTGACCACAGCCATCACTTCAGTGTTTATGAGACTAAATCAAAATTTAAAATTTCAAAGCATTTAGCACCTGGGAAGACAGTGACGGACAGTTAGATTGTAAGTAAAGGTTTAGTGTAGGTTATAGTTTGCAATGAATAAACACTGCAGCTCCTGCTGGGCAAAAGTGAAGTATACATCCACTAATAATGATTAAAGGTGTCTGACTATATTATGGAAAGATGGAGGAGTCTTGTTCTGAAATCTTGCAGGATGTGGCCAGAAGACATCAGTTTGGAACTAGAGAGAGCGAGAGAGAGAAATTGTGCCAACAATAGAATAAAAATAAAATAAGTATGATCCTAACCCTTGTGATAAACTGCATCTTGCAGACCATCGGAGTGACTACTGTCAGCCAAAAGCAGAACAAATCATACCAAAGTACATTTTCTTGAATGTGCTGTTCACACAGTGAAGAGCTGCAGACAGAGCAGAGGTAGGCTAATACTACAATACTAGACCTTCATCAGTAGCTACATTATACAATATCAGTAGCAACAAAATTGCATGTGGGTAAAAATAGTATCTGATAGGCTCCATCTCCCCCCATGAAGTTAGAAAATGAATGGATTGGTATTTCCATTAACCAAAAAGGTTTCAATTAACAAGCATGTAGCTTGTGTTCAGCTAATTTTTCATTGATTTTTTAACTAATTGTTTAATTAGTTGGTGGTTTAATTAAACAATTAGTTAGGTGTTTAATTAAACCACCAACTAATTAAACCCTAAATTGTCTTACTACCGATCTGTTTTTGCAGGTGAAAACTATGGCTACCATGCTGACAGCAGCAATAATTTTGTGAAGAATGCAAAGATTCCCGCGGATCTTTCATCTTCATCAGTCAGATCCCCCAATCACTCAATCCCATAAGCGACAGCTGCTCCACAACACACTTTATTTTCTCACTATTTATTCTCATAATCTCCAGAGCATCATTCTGTCACTTCCTTCCTGCAGCCTGCCTTTTCATCTTTTAAGGCGCACATCTTTGCCACAAACTCTCTCTTTCTGCCTCATTTTGCTCATTGTATCGCTCTCTTTCATCTTTGACCGTTTCTCTTCATTGGGTCATTTATCTGTATGGCTCTCACTACACTCTCTGCTGAGCTCTCTTCTTCTAAAGACCTCTCCATCTCTCTTCTTTCCCTTGCTTGACCTTTCTTATCAATTTTTTGCCTCTACCTCGGGTTCGTTAAACAATATAAAAAAGTTGTTACCTCGGTCGTTTCTCTTTCTATCGCCGTCTGGTCCATGTAGCATTCCCTTTCTCTCTGTCTATGTTTCTCTCTACTCTACAGATCATCCAGTTGGGCTGCCTGCCAGGTTATACTAAACCATTGCCAGCCAGGTGGCACTCAAAGATAAAGAACCCATGTGTGTTAGAGTGTGTGTCTGTACTTGTAGGTCTTCTTGATTGTATTTATGTGTGTCAGCCTCTGTATATGTGTGTGTGTGTGTGTTCATGTTTGCATTTTAAAATGTGTGTTTGTGTAAGTGAAAGAAAAGACAACGGTGTGAGAGATCTTTGATTCCACTGCATTTCCTTCCTGGAGGCATTTTCTACTTTCTTCCAATCTCTGTTTATCAAGCTAAGATGCTCAGCGAGAGGCTGCTGAGGCAACTAGATAATCCCCCCCCCCCCCCCCAACACGTACCTCACACGTATACAATTTCACCCATCTCCCCAGCATCCCCCTACCCAGATTCTTCTCAACAGCCAAGCCCAATAATAAACACAAACGCACACAAAAACCACAAACGCCCACGCCTCTTCACCTACACACTCTCCCTTAGACACCCCATGAGCGCTGTGCTATCCTGAGGCAGTGTGGCAGGCACACATTGAGGCTTAAGATGTGAAAGGGAAGGGAAAGCCGGGAGGAGACATATAACAGACTCTATCACCAGACATCCACCCTCCCTTTGCTTGTCATTCAAATGCCGTCTACCAGAGGACCTAACGTTTTCTCTCAGAGAGACTCTCACACATTCAGCTGCCAAATTGGGATGCGCCTCGATTTACAAAGTGAAGCAGCTGCCAAATTCTGCAGTTGGCTTCCAGTCAAAAAGAAAAAAAAGCATGATGTTTTAAAAGATACACAGTTTTTACTAATTTAAGTAGGAATGTCTGCAGATCTGTTGGAGAAGAATTACTACGTGTGGGAAGGCTTGTCAGAATATTGATTGGGACTGAAACAACAATTGCAGCGTTGGTCGTCTGAATAAGACTTTTCCAGAGAAATTGGGCATAAAATGGGTTCTAACAACTTTCTGATTAACCAGCAGTGTCTGTAAGCCTGTCAGTTTATGACAGTAAGTCAAGAAAAATAAATTAAACAACTACTTGGATATGTTGTCCAACATGCTTAAATCTGGCAATTATCTCTCAATACGTTGATAGAATTTCATCATGTCAATCAGAGGAATAAAAAAGCAGACCAGCATGCACACCAGTTAGTGATAAACCACAATAAATATATTGTTGAATAGATTAGATCAGCAATAGCATTGCATTCAAGTCAGATTTGGCTTGATGCTAATCTACTTTCCCTACTTTGCCTCTGGCTGGGAGTTTAGCTCCCTTGTGTAAAACCAAACAAACTGACCAAAAAAAAACGGGCACAAATTAAAATTAAATAAATATACCTCGGATAAGCGGTTGAAGATGAGATGAGATGATACTAATTTTGAACCTGAGCACCAACTTGACCTACAGTGCCTTTAGAAAGTAGTGATACCCCTTTGAAATAGTCACTTTGTCTTTGTTTTACAGCCTGAAATGATAATACATAAAAAATATACTGTATAGTTTTCCAGCATTATTGGAACATTTTACCCTGAATTTCTTAAATTGATTTCTGAAAATGAATAAAAAAATGAATAAACTAGAATAGCAGGATTAGAAAAGTCCCTTTAAAAATAACCATTACCAATCACCTTCCAAATTACACACCAAGTTAACTGGCCTCCACCTGACATCATTTGAGGTGTTTTAAAATTTTAATGCAGAATAAAATCAACTGTTCCTTGAGGAGTCTGCTCCTAGTATGCATGGTAACACAAATAATCCACCATGGTTGGAAAGATACTTTTAAAAAAAGCTATGGGATGAAGTTGTTGATAGGCACAAGTCAGGAGATGGTTATGAATATAGCAAAGGCTTTAACTATCCCTCTGAGGACCGTTCAGAGTATTGTCCAGAAGTGGAGGCATATGGATCCACCCAGACCTGGCCTAGATCGGGCCGTCCCTCCAAACTGGAGGACCGAGCCCCGAAAAGATTGATCAGGGAAGCTACCAAGAGGCCCATGGTGACCTTGAAGGAGTAACAAGTCTTAATGGCAGAGGTTGGTCGATCTGTGCATGGTACAACAATTTCACAAATTACATGTATGGCAGGGTGGAGAGAAAGAAGCCTCTTCTGAAAAAATGTCACACAGAGTCTTCCAAAAAATCATATTTAAATTCATGATGCCATTTGGCAAAATGTTATATGGTCAGATGAGACTAATATTTAACTTTTGGGGCTGAACTCCAAACACAGCACATCACCAAAAACAAAGCATCCCTACGGTGAAGCATGGTGGTGGCAGCCTTATGTTGTGGGCTTGTTTCTCTTTAGCAGGGACTGGGCAGTTGGTCAGGATTGAAGGGAAAATTGATGCTGCCAAGTCCACCCAAATTCTTTAGGAAAACCCTTGTCCCTCTGTTAGACACTTGAAAATGGGTAGGTGGTTCACCTTCCAGCATGACAAAGATCAAAAACACACTGCCATAAAAACAACACAGTGGCTAAAGGACAGGAAGGTGAATGTCCTAGAGTGGCCTAGTAAAAACCCTGACCTGAATCCTACAGAACATCTGTGGATGGACTTGAAGAGTGCAGTCCATCACCGCTCACCACAGAATTTGACTGAACTCAAACAGTTCTGCAGGAAGAACGGGGAAATATTTACCAATCTAGCTGCATAAAGCTGGTAGAGACATATCCAAACAGACTGATGGCTGTAATTAAAGCAAAAGGTGCCTCCACAAAGTATTACATCTGGGGACTCATCACTTTTCCAACCCTGCTATTCTAGTTTTTAGTTTTTTATTAATTTTCAGAAATTTTGGGGGAAAAAATCTCTGGAATCTTTTTTTGAATGTATGATCATTTCAGACTGTAAAACAAAAAAGTGACAATTTTAAAAGGTTATGACTTTCTATAAGCACTATACTGTGATTTAGCTGCTAGAGTGTGTCCTTTTTCTGTATGTGTGTGTGCTTGTGTGCATGATCATAGGTATAAATAAATTGTTTGCGCATTGTTTACATTGTGTGCATGCTACTAGCTTTAAATGCTACATTTTCCAAAAAGACGACACATTAAACATGATAAGTGTAATACAGATCTTTTCATTGTATGGTACATGGCCAAAGGTATGTGGAGACCTCTATCACCATAACTGGTATAACAATATTAATATTTATAGTGCTTCTTAAGATATTCAAAGAGGCCTTGAATGGCACATTTTATGAATTAAAAAAAACAATCAGAGCTGCATAGACAAAAAAATGAATGAAAGCATTTGAATTGAATCTGTTGTGGGACAAGAAGGCAGTGGAGACTTTTTAGGACAACAGTGATATTGGGAACTTTTGGTCTGGGTTGTTTTTCAGGGTTGTGGCTAGACCTTTTTGTTCCAGTTAAGAAAAAATAATTTGACAGCATACAGTGATATTTTAGACAACAGTTTTTGCCAAACTTCTTATCAGCTCTTTGTGCAAGGCCAGGCCATCAGAGGTTTACAACAAGGCCCTAAAGTTAGTAAATCTCCAGCTGTTTCCCAATGTGAAGGAAGAAGGCTCAACGGCCATCTTTTTAAGGCCACAATGTCATAAAACGTTTACAGGCACTGTTCCAATGTTGAGAATGCTCTTGAATTAGCTCCCTTTCGCGCCTTTTGTTTTTCAGAATTTTCAAGGATGCACTGATGGAACCTCATCAAGCTAAAATACCCACAATCCTATTACGGGAGGGAAACAACACACTTTCAAATGTAAGTGAAGTTATTTCAAATACTATTGCTTTTTGTAGATTTTATAGATTCATCATGAAAATGCAAAGAAAAATCGCTAATCGCGGAGATAGTCTGAATAACTTGTAGATGTATAAAAAAAATGTGAAAGGTTGTCTATTTGTGTGTTAGTCTTTCAACCTGTCCAAAGTGTAGCCTACCCTACAGTGTTGGTTCCAAAGCTTTTTCATTAAATAGATACTGTACCCCCTGCCTATTCAACTGGCAGCATGCGGGCAAAGCGTGGCCTGCCAATCAAGCCATTCCAGTCTGCCTGCTGATTTTCATGATGGAGCGAAGCCAGACATTGTTCATCTGCCTCCATTACCAGAGCCCATAGCAAAATACAACAGTACAGTACAACTGCAGGAAGTTTGTGTAAAATAAGTGATTATTTCCTGTTAATTTAACTTTTAATACAATTATCTATTATGTATTCATTTGGATTTTTAACCATTAGTAAATTTAGTGTTTTCTTCTTCGTGGCTCTGGACCATTGTTTGTTTTAATTGCGTACTTTTCTAATGCAGGACAAGGACATTTAGCAGAGAGGGAAGGTTCTCCGTTACTATAGCTTGTGTTCAGTTCTTCACTGCACCACTACCCTGTGCGTTTTTTTTAATAGTTTATATCATACAGTGTTTCCCGTAGTTTTTTATTTTGGGGCATTTTTTTTAAAAACGCAGATATTATTGTCCCCATCACGGCGGAACTAGGGTGGAACTACGCCGTGCACGATACAGAGAGCAGAGGGTAAATCTTGTAAATACAAGCAGTAAAGAGGATAAGCTGTTCAGTGCACGTAAAGTTTCTGAAATAAAACACAAACAAATGAATGTATATATATGTTATTTCTTATATCCAGCATTATATAAGCATTTAAGCACTGTAACTTAAATCTGCATCTTCTCTACATTCAGTATTAAACACAAAAGGTAATAATGTCCCCTCTTATAATGTTATAAAATCACATTGAACCACGTTACCTGAACATTTACAGGAATACAAGGCAGCTATAGCAGCTAGCCAGTTAGCTTATCACTTAGTGCAACTAGTTTGGGATCAGACAAATTACTGAAACAGCAACACAATGAACAGACTTAACCCAGTGCATACACTTAAGTAAAACCACATAAAGTAATTATGTTATTGTGCTTCATGAATCTTGTAACAGTAAACTTCATAACTTGCATCATCAGTGACGACTGCACCGCGATTGTCGGTAGGAAAAGAAATGAGATGCGCGCATTAACAGGAAACAGAAATACAGAGCAACCTCACAACAAACAATTTCAAGCAAATGTCAAATTGTTAATCAAACCCTGTCTTTTAAACACAGATTGAAAAGAAAAAATCATTCTTATGATTCTATTGCTATTATAGGAGAGAACCCACCGATGTGCACACTTAAACACAGTTGCACACACTGGTACTACATATGACAGGTACACCAATGTCACAGGCACGATCTGTGCCTGTGTACACAAGCAGGCAAAGTGTGCAAATGTTGCAGAGCAAGTCTAAGTCAGTGTGTAGATGTTCTCCATCGCGTTTTCCCACAAGCAAGTTCAGTTCAGCTGTAACAATAGCACATCTTCGTCTTGCCATTGCTTCAAATTTGACAGTTTTTTTTAGCCACAAACCACCAAAGTTCCTTGACTGACTTGAGGACTGAACACAGATTGTGTGTGTGTGTATTACCCAGACACCCAGCTTATTTTACTAAAGTGGTTTACCTTGCTGTATGTATGTATGTAGTTGTATGAGTTGAATAAGTATAAATTATACTATTATACCTTTGTGCTATCTTGTACAGCACATCTGCTTGCCTTGATGTCATTTTGCTACCTCTAAATTCAGTTTTCTTGTTATAACAATATACTATTTATCTTAAAACGTGAAACTTGCAGAGAGATTAATAAAAAAAATGTGGAAATGGAAACTGGAAATGGGCCAATAAACCTGGGAGTTAACTTTCTGGAGACAGTCCTGAGGGACCGGTCCCAGGATGACAAACCCTTTGTCCTATCCAGTAATGGGGAGCAGCGGCGGTCTGCCTGTGTCTTTTGACAGGCTGAGGAAACAGTGGAGGTTGATACCCAAAACAGACTTGAAATGGGGAGAGCACAGCAGAGGAGACAGACAGTGAAATGTGTACACACTCCACCCATGAAAGGACCTGACTTCAGTAGGATGGGTTCTGGCTGGCCATGCAGTGGAGGGTGGTCTCTAGATGTTGTTTGGCCCTCTCAGTCTGAAGGATGAAGTTGAAACAAGAAAAGTGCTCACCTTGCCAGCCTGGAGTTGAGACACTCAAGTTGAGGATTTCCCTTCAATAGCAGATTGGAGCCGAGGGTCAGGTGTGATAAGGATGGGGGCAGAAGTGAAGGCCTTCCTAAGTTTACTAAAAGCCTCCTCAGCAGTAGCTGAGCAGGAAAGGCAAAGAAAGGCAAGTGAATTCAGGGAATTCAAAGTGCTTTACATAAAACATTAAAAGTAATGGAAAGAAACTACTTTTATATTACATTTAAATAAAGATATGGAATGACTTTCAAGTAAAATAATTAAAAGATCATCAAAAGCAAGAGAAAAAAGTTCTGAAAAATAATTTTCATTTGACAATTATTAATTAAGTATAATTTTCAAGACAGGTAATAGGAATTACTGTGCAGAACAAGCAGTTGATAAATTGTTTTGTTTACTGAAAAGCAGCAGCAAACATTAAAGTATTCGGTCTTGATTTAAAATAACTAAGAGTTGCATCAGACCTGCAGGTATGTAGGAGTTTGTTTCAGATATTTGGTGCATAACAACTGAAGCGGCCTCTCCATGTGTAGTTCTGACTCTGGGGACACAGAGCAGACCTGTCCCAGACGATCTGAGAGGTATGGATGGTTCATAGCTGAGTAAATCAGAAATGTATTTTGGTCCTAAACCATTCAGTGCTTTGTAAATCAACAGAGGTACTTTGAGATTAATTATTTGACAGACAGAAAGCCAGTGTAAATATCTGAGGACTGGAGTTATATTATCTACTTGGTCTTAGTGAGGACTCGAACAGCAGCAAGCTGAATTAACTGCAGCTGTCTGATCGACTTTTTCGGGAGACCAGTAAAGACACTGTTACAGTAGTCGAGCCTTCTGAAGATAAATAAAGTTTTTCCAAATCCTGCTGAGACTTAAGTCCTTTAATCTTTGATATATTATTATGGTGATAGTAGGCTGACTTTGTAATTGTTTTAATATGGCTTTTGAAATTCAGGTCGGAGTCGATGACTACAACTCAGTTTCTGGCTTGGTTTGTGGTTTTTAGCATTACTGTTTGAAACTGGGTGCTGACTTTTGATGGTTCTTCCTTGGCTTCAAAAACAATAATTTTTGTTTTTTTCTTTGTTTAATTGGAGAAATTCTGCTCCATCCAATCGTTGATTTGCTCGATGTATCTACTCAGTGCTAGTATTGCGACTATAGTTGCCTGGGGATATAGTTATGTAAATGTTTGTGTTGTCTGCGTAGCTATGGTAACATGTTGTTGTTTTATTTGTTGTTTGTTGTTTTGTTTTAATGATCTGAGTCAGTGGAAGCATTTAGAAACTAAACAGCAGAGGACCCAGGATGAAACCTTGGGGAACTCCACATGTAGTTTTTGCCAACTCAGAAGTGTAATTACCTAAAAAGTAGTCCCTTTCCTTCAAGTAGGATTCAAACCATTATAATACTGTGCTAGACAGTCCCACTCACATTTCCAGACAGTCCAGAAATATGTGTGTTGAAAGCAGCACTGAAATCCAGTATACTGATAGTATAGTTGATAGAGATGATAGAGATAGTATACTGAGACTGAAATTTTGCCATTGTCCATGTTTAAGTGAATGTCATTGAAGACCTTAACAAGAGCCATCACAGTGCTGTGGTGTGGTCTAAATGCTGAATAGAAGACATCAAAAGAGCTGTTCATTAACACGAAGTTGTTCAGCTGCTTAAAAACGGAGCTGCGGCCTGAAGCTGCTGTAGGTGAGTGGCCAGGTGATCAAAACTGTTTGAAAGTACTTGCTGGTGCTGCGTCACAGCAGCCATTTCTTTGTAATGCATGTTGAGTGAAGAGCCTGGCTTGTCCACCAACAGAGGTGTTTAAATTATTCAGGGTCCATTGTGGCCAGATCAAACTGTCAAAAATCAGAGAAGACCAGCATGCAGAATCAGGCCAGGACATACTGTATAGGCAAGAGAAAATCATCAGTAACTCTTACTCAAGACCCATTTATGGTTCTGTTCTGTTTTATATTTAGGTTGTGTCCATTGTATGTAATAAAATAAAGGTGTATCATTATTATTATTTTTACAATTATAATAATAATAATAATCATTATAATTTTTATTATTATTATTATTATTAAAAAAACTAAAATGTGGAATAGTCAGTTTTCTGTGGCTTCCGAAAAGGACTCCAAAATGTGTTCTGTAAAGTGCCATTCAACTGGAAAAAAAATTTTGTATTAAGGAAAAACATTTTTTTGCAAGCTCTTATGAATGCTGTTGTGTATGTGTGTGCACAGCAGTTAATGTGAGCCGACAGGCTAAAAACAAACTATATGAATAAAACATAGAAGATAGTCTTTTCATCTTCGCTCTGCTTTTCTATTGCTTATTACTTTGGCTGCAGTCTCTTTCTGTGTCTGTTTTTGCAACCAAATCTTCTCTCTCTTACTTCCCCTATATATTTTTGCTGCTCTCTTGGTTTCTGCTTCTAACTTCCTAGTTCAGTCACACTAGGCCCAAGGGCACGCCCTTGAAATCTTGGCAAACTGTAGCATCTTACTTACAAAGTTTTTACAGGCAAACTCAGGCAATGACAATAACGGCTGCCTGCTTGCCTGGGGCAAGCAAAAATAATATTTGGGCAAGTTGAAATTGTTTTCCAATTGCCCGAACGTCAAGTTCGCTCTCTAACTTTTGGTTGGTGCTGAAATCTGAGCTAGTGATATATTTTTAAAAATCCATTAAAAATAATTATTAAAACTGGTTGAGATGAAAAATCAATTGGATGGCGCTATCTACTTTTTGTTGACGTTCTACGTCCGTCGCCTCATTAGACTGCAATACAAAGATGGTGGTGGTCTCAGCAGGATGAACCAGCCTGTTTTATCGGAGGTTCAAAGTCAGTTTTGTTTTTATAGAATTAGTTGTGTATCTTCATCCACTGCTTCCCTGTCCTACGTGCTGGTAGTGACACATGCTGGCACTGGTGCATAAGTTAAAGCATAGCTCCTTTCAGGAATAGCTCCGTACATCTGTGTGTGTGTTGCTGAGGAGAGAAATGACAGATGAACTCAGAGCAGACAGCTGTAGCTGGTGATGATGAGGAGCAGATAATAAATTAGCAGTAAAGCTGATCAGTGTTAGCAAATGTGTAGTGTTTCATATTTCCTGACGCTGATTTGTTTCTTTAAGCAGCCTCCGCAAACAAAATTGTGTTCATCATGTATACAGGGAATATGGATAACCTGACTTCTGTGTATAAACAGAACTGGGATGAGCCTCATAAATGAGATATTCATGTCCATATAAATGTAGTCATTCATGAATGTGCAGAGAACTAGGAACATGGGCCAAGCCTTAATTTGTCTGTTTTAATTCAATTATTGCTTTTGTTATTTAAAGAAATAGATACAGTATGTTCAGTTTCACTTTTAGAAAGAAAAGGAAATATATACTGTTTATAGGCTTACCTCTGAAATAATCTAATTATAAATAAAAAATATATTTTTTTAGATTTGATCACTTTTTGTTAAAAACATTGTATTGTGACCTTAGTATTGTGAATCCGATCCAATTGTGAGTTCAGTTTATCCTTACATCCCTGATCAGTCTCGTTAAATTGTGTTAAAAAATGACATTTCTGGTCCAGCTGAAGTATTGTTATTCCCTCTTTTTGTCAGGCACTGGCCTGTTTAAAGATTGTCCGAACAAATACGATAATAAAGCGAAAGAAAAGGCAAAGGTGTCTGTCATTTCGGCCATGTTGCCAGAAAGTTATTTCAGTCAAATAAAGAGGTATTTTCACAGATAAAAGGGACTGGATGGGCTCTAATCTGTCTCATATAGGCTAAATATAGACAAGTATAACATATGCCTTAATCACTTAAATGCCAAGCCGGAGCACACTCTAAACCGCAAACACAATTGTTATTCAGTTAAAAGAAATGTTGAAGTTTCAGAAAAACACATCATTGCTACTACCACAGATGTGTGGGTTATTCGAGAATTGCAGGTACATTTCAGGTAGTGAAAAAACATGGGAAACACTTGTGCTTTTTTCTGATTCAACTTTTTTAGTCTGATATATTTAAATCTTAATGTTGTATATTTATTGTCATCCGACCACAAATTTATATGATTTTAAAGATTTAGTAAAATTTGGTAAAATAACAACATATAATTTAAAACCTTGCCCTCCCTAAGATAACTTCATTCACCTTAACTTTGGACTTTCATGAACCTGAAAAATGATGGTATGTGTATTATATATATTATAATATATATATATATATATATATATATATTAAGCCTAGAACTAAGCCCAAAACCAGTGGCAAACATAATAACACACAAGTCAACACTAACACCAGGCCCATCATCCAAGACCATTAAGCATTCAGGAAACGTGGCATCCATGTTTCACTATTTTTAGCTAGTTGGCACTAATTTCTGCCCATATTTCTCGGTCTATCTCCACATGACGTCCCGTCACAGCGGTTGGTTTTGGAATGATTCTAAGGACAACCCAGTGTTGGGATCAGGAAGCAGAGTCGCAGTCTTACACACCTCTCTGCGCTCCCTGTGGAGCATTTTCCAGCTCAGTTTAGTATACAAACACTGTGTACCCCACGATCATTTAAATTAAACAGATCAAAAATGAACAGAAGAGGAGCTATAAAGAAAAACTTGATACAAATCAACGCAAAATCTGCGACTATGCAACAATATCAGAAAGTAAAATGTGGACTTATAAACATCAGATCTCTGTCTTCTAAAGCTGTATTAGTAAACGATCTGATATCAGATAACCATATTGATTTACTCTGTCTGACCGAAACATGGCTGCGTCCCGAAAAAATATGTTAGCCTAAATGAATCCACTCCTCCCAGTCATATTAATACTCATATTCCTCGAGGCAGTGGTCGAGGAGGAGGCGTTGCAGCTATTTATGACTCAGGCCTATTAATAAACCCTAAACCTAAACTAAATTATAATTCATTTGAAAGTCTTGTTCTTAGTCTTTCACATTCAACCTGGAAAACTGTGCAGCCAATTACAGTGAAGAAAATAAGTATTTGAACACTCTGCTATTTTGCAAGTTCTCCCACTTAGAAATCATGGAGGGGTCTGAAATTTTCATGGTAGGTCCATGTCCACTGTGTGAGAGATAATCTAAAAAAAATAAGTATTTGAACACCTGTCTATCAGCTAGAATTTTGACCTTCAAAGACCTGTTAGTCCGCCTTTAAAAGTCCTCCTCCACTCCACTGTATTATCCTGAATCAGATGCACCTGTGTGAGGTCGTTAGCTGCATAAAGACACCTGTCCACCCCATACAATCAGTAAGACCCAAACATTCAGCATGGCTAAGAGCAAAGAGCTGTCCAAAGACACCAGAGACAAAATTGTACAACTCCACAAGGCTGGAAAGGGCTACGGAGAAATTGCCAAGCAGCTTGGTGAAAAAAGGTCCACTGTTGGAGCAATCATTAGAAAATGGAAGAAGCTAAACATGACGGTCAATCTCAATCGGAGTGGAGCCCCATGCAAGATATCACCTCGTGGGGTCTCAATGATGCTAAGAAAGGTGAGGAATCAGCCCAGAACTACACAGCAGGACTTGGTCAATGACCTGAAAAGAGCTGGGACCACCGTTTCCATGGTCACTGTTGGTAATACACTAAGACGTCATGGTTTGAAATCATGCATGGCACGGAAGGTTCCCCTGCTTAAACCAGCACATGTTAAGGCCCGTCTTAAGTTTGCCAATGACCATTTGGATGATCCAGAGGAGTCATGGGAGAAATTTTTGTGGTCAGATGAGACCAAAATGGACCTTTTTGGTCATAATTCCACTAAGCGTGTTTGGAGGAAGAAGAATGATGCGTACCATCCCAAGAACACCATCCCTACTGTGAAGCATGGGGGTGGTAGCATCATGCTTTGGGAGTGTTTTTCTGCTCATGGGACAGGACGACTGTACTGTATTAAGGAGAGGATGACTGCAGCCATGTATTGTGATATTTTGGGGAACAACCTCTTTCCCTCAGTCAGATCATTGAAGATGAGTCGTGGCTGGATCTTCCAACATGACAATGACCCAAAGCACACAGCCAGGAAAACCAAGGAGTGGCTTCGTAAGAAGCATATCAAGGTTCTGGAGTGGCCTAGCCAGTCTCCAGACCTAAATCCAATTGAAAATCTTTGGATGGAGCTGAAACTCCGTGTTTCTCAGTGACAGCCCAGAAACCTGACTGATCTAGAGAAGATCTGTGTGGAGGAGTGGGCCAAAATCCCTCCTGCAGTCTGTACAAACCTGCTGAAGAACTACAGGAAACGTTTGACCTCTGTAATTGCAAACAAAGGCTACTCTACCAAATATTAACGTTGGTGTTCAAATACTTATTTTCAGCTGTATCACACGCATAAATTGTTAGAAAATCATAGATTGTGATTTCTGGGTTTTTCTTTTTAGATTATCTCTCACACAGTGGACATGGACCTACCATGAAAATTTCAGACCCCTCCATGATTTCTAAGTGGGAGAACTTGCAAAATAGCAGAGTGTTCAAATACTTATTTTCTTCACTGTATATTTGTTATAGTGTACCATGCTCCTGGTCCGTACTCTGAATTTCTGTCTGAATTCTCAGAGTTTCTGTCAAATTTAGTCCTTAAATCTGATAAAGTAATCATTGTAGGAGATTTTAATATTCATGTGGACAGCGATAATAATAGTCTCAGTATCGCGTTTATCTCTCTATTAGATTCGATTGGTTTTAGTCAGAGTGTACATAAACCTACTCACTGTTTTAATCACACCCTCGACATTGTTTTGGCTTATGGTGTGGAAATTAATGACTTAATAGTCTTTCCACAGAATCCTATTTTATCAGACCATTATTTAATAACTTTTGAATTCATATTACAGGACTACTCACCTCTGGGTGAAAGTGTCTACACTAGGTGTTTATCTGATAGTGCTATAACTAAATTTAAGGAAGCGATTCCATCTGCATTTACTTTAATGCCTTATCCTAATATTCAAGACTCCTGCACTAACGTTAGTTTCTCTGAAATTGATCACATTGTTGACAGTGTTGCAGGCTCTCTAAGAACAACACTCGACTCTGTTGCTCCTTTAAAAAAGAAGATAATAAAACAGAGGAAGTTAGCTCCGAGGTATAACTCACAAACCCGTGAATTAAAACAAATAAAACCTATAGGAAGGACCTCCGTAATGCCAGAGCAGCATATTACTCATCTTTAATAGAGGAGAATAAGAACAATCCTAGATTTCTTTTCAGCACTGTAGCCAGGCTGATAGAGAGCCACAGCTCTATTGAGCCATGTATTCCTATAACCCTCAGTAGTAACGACTTCATGACCTTCTTTAATGACAAAATTATAACTATTAGAGACAAAATCAACTCGCTTGGCACCAATTTTTCATCAAACCCAGGAACCTTAGAAACTGTACGACCTGATATATTCTTGGACTGCTTTTCTACAGTCGACCTTAAGAAATTAACCTCTACTATTTCAGCATCAAAACCTTCTACTTGTCTCCTAGACTCTATTCAAACTAGGTTACTTAAAGAAGTGTTACCTTTAATTAGCACTCCTGTATTAGATATGATTAACATGTCTTTATCAGCAGGTTATGTACCACAGTCTTTTAAAGTAGCTGTAATTAAACCTCTTCTTAAAAAGCCCAGTCTTGATCCTGAGGAACTAGCCAACTATAGACCTATATCTAACCTTCCTTTTCTCTCTAAGATCCTCAAGAAATTAGTTGTCAATCAGTTGTGTGACTTTTTACATAATAATGAGATATTTGAGGATTTCCAGTCAGGATTTAGAGCAAATCATAGCACTGAGACAGCACTGGTGAAAATTACTAACGACCTTCTAATAGCTTCAGACAAAGGACTTTTCTCTGTGCTTCTTTTACTAGATCTTAGTGCTGCCTTCGACACTATTGACCATCACATCCTGCTACAGAGACTGGAGCATCTAATTGGCATTAAAAGAACCGCACTGAGCTGGTTTAAGTCATATTTATCAGATAGATCTCAGTTTGTACATGTTAATGACAAATCCTCCATACACACTTAAGTTAGTCACGGAGTCCCACAGGGCTCTGTCCTTGGGCCGATTATATTATATATTATATATGCTTCCCTTAGGAAATATTATAAGGAAGCACTCCATAAATTTTCCACAAATGTTATTCGGGAGGCAGACACTGTCCCCTTATTTAAGAGTAAACTTAAAACTTTCCTTTTTGATAAAGCTTACAGCTAGGACTTACGATAAGACTTTATTCTGCTTAATTATGCTGCTATAGGCCTAGTCTGCCA
This sequence comes from Echiichthys vipera, assembly GCF_963691815.1. NCBI lineage: Eukaryota > Metazoa > Chordata > Actinopteri > Perciformes > Trachinidae > Echiichthys > Echiichthys vipera. The sequence continues at coordinate 8,729,858 of NC_139826.1, forward strand.
GGGGATAATACTTTTCCTGATACTTGAGCTTCTCTCCTCTCTGTCTGTACCATTCATGTCTCATCAATGCATGTTACTAATTCAGCTTCTTCCCCGGAGCTGTTTGTGCTTTGTCGTCTCGCAGGTCTCTGCTGATCGTGGTGGTGCTTGCTGCCGTGGTCCTACATGACGCTTCCTGCTGCTATTGTCACTGTTACTCATATATACTACCACTAGTTTAATAAACTATAAAATGTGTAGCTATATCGTAGATGCTATTGCCACTACTCATCATTGATCATGTTTGCCACCATAATTATTATCATTTTCATATTCTGTCACCTTAGCTGTGCTTGTTTCTACTATTCTGTTGTATTAACTGTCTTAACATATACGTTATATTCACATTACTATAAATATTATTATAGTTACTGTTAGGCTTTGCTTGCATCATTGGAAGTGTGTCTGTCTGTCTCTCTCTGTCCATCTGTGTGTCTTTTCTCTCTTTCTCTCTCCTTTTCTTCCTCCCCAACCGGTCAAGACAGATGGCCGTCCTCTACAGAGCTGGGTCTGTCTGACGTTCCTGCCTGTTATAGGGAAGGTTTTCGTTGCCACCGTACTCTACAGAGGGTCTATGTAAATCATAAATAAGTCATTGAGTGTGGTCTTTACCTACTCTGTAAAGTGTCCTGAGAGAACTTTTGTTATGATTCGACACTATAAATAAAATTGAATTGAATTGAATTGAATTGAATCATCAAACAGATACCACAAGGTATTGTTGCGGTTTGGCAAAAAGAAGTGATCTCCCCACAATGTGCATGCATTTGACCTTTGCAAGTGTCTCGTTGACCTTGACAATGGTTCCAGGATAAATGTCATTATCATAATTGATGACACACCACTGCCCAATGACATATCTGCCGTCCCACAAGATTTCATCCTTTGCCTGCACTTTTTGCTCTTCAGTGGGGACATAAAGTATGGGCTGGACTTCAAATTCAAACTTTTGTTTTGTAACATGCACACTCAAGTATCTACCTAGTTGGAAAGAGACAGCTGACATGTCTGTAGATGACCTTTCCTGGTGTCAGAGTGATCAGCTGATGAAGGTGCATTGTCAAAGGAACTACTGGGAGTACTTTTGGCATGGTTCAGGACTTTGTGTTGGTGTTGTGCCTCTCTCCAATACCTGCACTTTGATCTTTTCTCCCTTTCACCAAACTCTGCAATCATGCTTGCATGCCCTTCAATTCTCCTTTTCTTCCATCTAATCCTGTCTTTTCTCAAATGTTTTGTCTTCCTTTAAGGGTCGGTTCCTCGCCGGGCCTTGTACTGCCGCTGCCTTTCATGTGCTGAAAAATTACTCACTTCCTTATCCTTGAATTGTATATCACAGATGTACCTGTTGCAGTAAAATAATCTTGAATCAATCTAGAATCAACCAAAATCAATCATATCAATAATTGCCACATACTTAAATCGTCAACTATCGTCAACTCTTTCACAATCAAATAGTTTGAAACAAACAGAGTTGACAGTATCAGAGTTGACATTTTCCACCATTTTGTACTTTTACTCCATATGCTAACCTCACAGCGGATATCAGATAGCATTTCTTAAAACTGAATTTAATAGATTTTCACCACATATATATACTTTTTCGATTTACTGAGATAATCACTGAATATTAACACAACAGATTTGACAAATAATTAATCTACTGTTGATGATTTCTCAACATATTAGTAAATAATGAGACAAGAAACATGTACATACCTCACTGTCTTCCAGAGGTTTCCCTCCACAGGAAGTGACACCACTGTGCCCTGGTCAAATGTGTTTTAAGAGAACACTTTGGAGATTTAATGCAGTTTTATAAAAGAGGTAACAGAGTTGATACGAACATACAGTCAGACAAAAAATATATTTTTGAGTAAAGTTCAATTTTAAATCATACAGAAATTTAATATTTCATGGAATTTATTTTAAGACTTTAAATAGAGTAAGCAAAGTTTTTTTTTTTTAATTAGATCATTTTTAAATTTCAATTTGACCTTAGTGTATGAATCAGGAGTCGGAGACAGTCAATAGTGGGTGGAATGGGAATTATTTATTCAATATTTTATATATAAATTATACAAAAAATATTGAATGAGATCTTAATCAGTAAGATTTTAATCTATTACTCAGATTATACTCGTAATCAGCAAAAGTGTTTTATCCGTACCGGATACTCGTTTGAGCCGAGTATCCGGCTCATCTCTAAGCAAGACAGAGCGCTACAAAAAATACAAATGACACTGTAAGCATACATTTTCAGTTAATTTGATTTCATTTATTTATTTAAATGACAGTTAAGTTAGTATCCTCACAGTGAAAAATAAACAAGTATCCGGCTCATCCCTTCTAGAAAGCATTTAGAGAGCACATACTCATGCCAGCATAGCATGATCTTTTTTTTTTCTTGTTTGTAAAACAAACTTTTTCAGCACTGATATGTGTGTGTATCCTTTAAATGTAGTTGCAGTTGCATAAGGCTCTCAGCAATTAAGATGTTATTTTTTTTTTGGTATGGAATATCAATAAACATTGAAATTAATAACTTTGTGGTTGCGCAAATATTTGATGTACCAAATTATAACAAACCCAACAAAACAAAGTGCTTTATAAATGACCTAATGGAACTGCTATATCTGCAACCAAAACTGATCACTCCTTCCTTGGCCCGAAGACTAATTTTCGCCCAGAATTGATTGAGTTATTGATTCTTGATAAAGTTTATAATTAACAAAGTCAGAGTATACAGAAAAGTGGCAATCATTTTGGTTTCAGTTTGAGGCACTTCAAATAAGTGATTATTTAAAGCAAACGGTTTTACAGTAAGATTTGTTGGGAAAAGCTAAGCTCTTTGAGGGAGCTCTCAAAAAATCTGAGCAGCAACAAGGATTCTCATGGGAGATATAATCCCACTCAATCAACATATACATGGACATTAAACAGTCCCAAACACATTCCATAGAAGGAGGAGGATGGGAAAGCTGAGGGGGTTGCGGTAGCAAACAGCATATTTGTAGACTAATAGTGAGAAGTGTCAGGTTGTATTTGTCACTCTTTACACCTACATGCATATGGAAAGACATTTCTAGAAAGCTGATGGCACCACTGCTGTGAATGAGCCAATTATGGTTAAGCATGAATAAAATAGTTGACTGAATAGAGAGATTCACCAATCAACCTTTTTCACTCCTCTTTTCCACCCAGGGTTAGACTGGAAATAGTCTGGTTTACTGAATGTACAGTGCAGGGATAAAGCCTGACACCTTGCTCTTTTCTTATGTCAGGCCCCTTTCATTATCTCCACAATCTAATTTGAAAAGGCATTTTGGCTGCACTCAGTGTTTAGCGCTGCCCAAGACAATTGTAATTGGTTTAAATAAATACAAACAACCTAGGGTTTTTCTTCCCCCATCCCGGAATGATAAGACTGAGAACTAACTTAGTCCCTGTGTTACTATAAAATGAGACTGCACATATTTTTGTGAATATACAGAGGTCAGAAGCCCTCGCCACAGTGGCCAGGGTTTCGACTCCAACATGCAGCCCTTGCATGTAACCCCCTCCGTCACTCCCCCATTTCCCAAGAGCCATGAAAATATTTTTTTAAAAGAAAACATCATGCATCTCCCCAATGACAGACAGGCATCTGTGACATTGTTCAGTAATTTCTTCCCAAATACCCACTGGGATTTGTTCAGGAATGCAGTTATGTAATTTAAAACAAAGAAAAGGGGCCCACTGTCAATGACAACACGTGGTACCAACTATGACCCCATTGACTGTTGTTGTAGAAAGGAGAGTGATATGTGACCCTCTACCCTTCACTGTGCCTGTCGTGTGTAACCTGTTCTTAATATTGTCCATTTCCCTGGCTAAAAGAAGGAGCTCCAAAAAAGTTCAGTGGTCTATTGCAACATCTTCCAGATTATACGTGTATTCTGACCTCCTTCAACCTTGGTAACTCAATCCATGTTTGCCAATTACTTTGGTCTATCACCTGCCGTCTTTGTCGTATCTGTTGTACACTATTCTCATGTTCCTTGATTCTCTGATGAGTGTGTCTCAAGTAATTCATTTCGGTTATAAAGGGATCCTTCTGTGTGAAAGCTAAACATACTGAACCAAACAGTGTGAGTTTTTCTGTATGTAAGCTATTAATGTTTTGTGCCGTTTTTGCATTGTGTATTTTTTGTGTTCTGGTTTGGATGGCCAATCCATTTAATAGGTTAGTATCTGCACCAAATCTGATTCAGTTTATCAGATTGGTGCATCCCTACCTGGCTGAAACACAATTTGCCATGGTTTTAAAATGAAATCACTGTCTTAGTATTGCCTATTATCCACTATTGTTGGTAAAATGTTGTTGATCTGCATTGGATAATCACACAAAGACTTTACACCAAACTGCCAAAAAAGAAGAGATCATGTTCCTTCCCCGAAACAAAGCTGTTCTCTCTTAAGTCTCAATCCCCTTTATATTCTCTACCATCCTTGCTCCATCATGTGTAACAACATCTGCTGCTACCATTCTCCCCATGTAGCACTGTTGGTTAATGCATCAAAGTCAGCATTTTGCGCTCAGGGTTTCAGGTCCTGGTTTGAACTTCAAGCAGTTGCAGAGAGAACGATTTTGTCCGCTCTGAAGTCACATAAACTCAATTGGAGAAAATTCTGTGCTGCCACATGAAGACTTAAAAATGTATTTCTAAAGCGTGTCCTTAACCAATACTGTAAGATTCCTTATATTGAGTTGGCTGCCTCTACTTTTCCTCTGCTGTTTCCTGTATTAAAGGGCTAGGGGTACACTGTGAAAAGCTTAGAAAATGCATTGTCATACAGTTTTTGAAAAGGATTCAAGTTAGCAGCATCAGGAAAGCTCTTAAAAGTACTTTGTAATTTGTTTATAGTGCAATACAAATGACCCAACATTTAAGTCACCACTGATAACTTTTCTGTTTTAATTTGATTGCACGGTGTTATGGCGTTAGAAAAATGACACCACCGGTATTTGGATTTGTTTTTTATAAGCCTCACTTTCTATCTATTCAGATATAAATACAAAGTAACTATGTAACTACAAAGAAATATAGAGTAACTATGGAAACTCTAACATTACTAAGGTAGACCAGTAATAACAAAAACTTCCTACTTATTATTACAATTAGCTTTCACTCTGCCTTTAACATTCCAAGTGTTTTATTCTGCTTTTACCGAGCACTGAGATCAGGGTTCCTGGTTCAAATTGTAATACTTACAGTCTGCTACTGGTAGCCATGTTGCTAACGATATGAACAAGTGACCGGAGAGCCAACCTGACTGAATCAATCTACTTGTTCGTATGAAAATCATCAGACAGAAAATATGTTATCCCCCGTCTCTGTTGCACAGTTTGCTTGTAAACAAATGCATTGTGTTCTGTGGCTTTGGTAATGTTAGCTCTGAGGATAACAGAAAGTGTGACAGCACCACCAACAATACCACTTGAGAACGCCAGGGGGGTGAAAAATTATCTGTCAGCACTTTAAACTAGAAAATCCAATATTTCATGCAGCACAGGACAAGCAGGGGAGATAGATTCAGATACTACAGAACAAACGTGACGATGAAACAACAACATAAAAAAGAAAAAATTAAATAAAAAGGTTTCGATTTCTGGTAGACATTGTGGTGTGTGTGTGTGTGTGTGTGTGAATGGGCTTTCTGTGTGAAAGAGAGATGGAGGGGAGAGGGAAGATGGTATATTAAAGGAGGGTGGAAAGGAATATGCAAAAAGTGAGGAGAAAGAAATATATGATGATGATGCTAGAAATAATAATGAAAGCTGCAAGCAGCACTGAATGGCTCTCATACGCCATACACGTCGGGCGGGCTGGCGGGATGCTGGCATACCAAACCATACATTCCTGCAACCATCACACACTTTATGCATTACTTTAAGATATTATTTTCTGTATGGGCTACTGGCCCTGCAAATTATGGATTCCATGCCCAAGCCACATTATAACATCAAATCGAAAACATAAGTGGTTTGAACATGCGTCCATCACACACTGCATGCATGACTCGACATTACCAATGTTCACTATGTGGCACCAGAGAATACACACTAACTTTACACCATGTTGCTGTATATCAGATGTGGACCACACCATCTCAGTTTCATGTAAATATAACATTGTCCGTCACGTAAGATTTACTTCCTGTTGTCAGTAGGTGGCACTGTGAATCTGACTCAATATGGTTGTGTAGATGTCTTCAGGTCTGGTCTCTTATCCAGAATGAGAAATTTGGGGCAGAATTGACATTGTAAAGTCAAGTTACAACATTTTACTGTGTAATGACGAAACATACAACTAACCAAACATGTTGTGCGTTTGGGGACACTATTGAGCCCCATACCCGAGCCAGATGACTGCAATTTTTGCCACTTCTGACCTGTGTGCCAGTTTTGATTTTCAAGAATCGCAAGCCCCTCAAAATTCGATGAAGCTGACTTCCTGTTGTCAGTAGGTGGCACTATGACTATGACTCAATTTCAGCATGGAGATGTCTTCAGGCCTGGACTCTTATCCAGCATGTTAAATTTGTGAATAAGTGTGTGTGTGTGTGTGTGTGTGGGGGGGGGGGGGGGGGGTTGCATGTTCTCCCTGTGTCTGCACAGGTTTTCTACTGGTTCTCCAGCTTCCTCCCACTGTCCAAAGACGTGCAGGTGTTAGGTCAATTGGTGTCTCAAAACCTGCAGGTGTGAATGTGAGCGTGAATGGTTATCCATCGATATGTGTCAGTCAGAGGTACCATGCCTCGCCCCCAATGTCAGTTGGGATCTGCTCCAACCTCCTGTGACCCCGACTGGGAAAGGTGGTTGCAGATGATGGATGACTGGATAATTTGCCTGAGGACAGAGAGGTACTGAGGGGGATCCAGGGTGGACTACTTCAGGACTGAATTATGTGTATTTATCTATGTTTTTGTGTGGTTTTGCTTTAATTTGTTTTTTTATTATTCAATTTTTGGCTCTTTTACCCTTTTCCTTATCCTTGCTTATGGTTGATTAAGGCCACTTCCAGGCCCAGAGGAGGTGGCTGATATTGCAGTTTAGATCTCCTTTGGAACACACCCCTACCCTCCAGGAAGGGTCTGTTGAACTGAGTCTGAGGATCAGTTTTAGTTAGATGGATGGGGTGAACCGGGATACGGACTGCAAACTCTAAGCTGTCCAGAAACAGACCAGACACACATGACCCCCACCCCCAGCCGCCAGGACCCAACATTCAGCAATGGTTAAGATGTATGAATAAGACTTTAAAGAATAAGACATAGAAAAAGATAAATATACAACTTTGCAAACAAGTTAATGCAGGATAAATTAAGAGAGGGGGAAGAGAAAAAGGAAACAAATACAGATACAATAAAATATAAAATAACAATAATTCATAAAAAAAACAGAACAATATAAAAGGTGGTAAGAAAAGGGGTTGGGATAAGGAACAAAGGGACCAAGTGAGTTGTTGTTCTATTGTATGTGTTGTCTGGTGGTAAAGGAAATCAATTCTTATTGGATTTGCATCAATAATAATAATAGTAATAAGAATTATTATAATAATAATCAAAACATCTTTACGGTAGTAATAATTTAAAATGAAAAAAACTAGAAGGAAAGCTCTGTTTGGAAGTAAACGCTCTTTAAAAGTCTTAATGTATTGCACCATTTAGCTCTTATCTGCAGGGAACATCTGAGAATGCCTCATCTATACTAAGCGGTAGCAGAATACCTTTATATAATATATTTCTACATTTATAGCTGTGTTTGTATGTATCTAAGTGAGGGAGAGAGAGACATATACATTATTTAGTTGAATCAATGCTCATTGCAATAGAGGCAGCTGGTTTAACTGCATCAAGGGCAGGGGTTAGAATACTCCGATATATCAGAGACACCCCCACAGAACTTACGTTCTTTGCATTTGTTCATAAAATACCAACAGATCAAAAACAGCAACCTTTCCCTCCAGATCTATTTCTTGAGTTGAAAATGTTATGTTGTCTTGTGTATGTGTCTGAGAAAGGACAATGACACACACACATACACACACAAATAAAACAATGATATAAAGAGCAAAGGGTTAATCCGGATTTGATTGCACATCTCACATTCCTTTCCCACAACAGGATTTAAACACCTTTGTTTATCCATTTCTGTGTTTGCCTCAGTATGAGACGATGGGGGACTCTAATCTATAGACCATTCTTCAACCTTCATCACAAATGCAAAAGCATAATGGGTCATCCACATACACAACACAGCTAAATGTGGGAACATGCTTCTCCATTCATAGACATTGGCGTGGCAGTTTTTTTAAAAACTTGTTCGGATTTAAGTTTTAACATTACAATGTCCAATTCACTTCCAGTGTTGTGTTTTGTTCAGATTTAGTTTATTTTAAATGCAGTCAAACAACTCATTTTTGATGTTTCCATTTTTCCTGTGCCTCTGTAACCCACAACTCCCCTCTCTTGATCAATTGATTTACAAAGACTTTTGCATGCATTTTCACAGGAATACAATTAAAGCGTAAAACAGACATATGGTAAATTAAGTGTTGAGTTTGGGTGTCAGATGCAGCGGTCTAGTAGATTAAGACTGAAAATTTGGTCCATTCACATACTATTATGAGAATCAGTGTTTATGTAAACATACATACATCTGCTGCTGTTTTCTACGTCGATGATACATTTTGATTCCTGGGTATTTTATTATTCCAGATATTAAGTTGTCATGAAAGGGAAGAATAACAGGGCATTTAAACAAAAAACAAAACATGATGTGAAGACAAAAAAAAAACAACAACAACAAAACAGTTCATGTTTGTTCAGGTCTGCTCTAAAACATTATTCAAGAAGGTCTTTTTTGGTAATTGATTCTGAAGTTAAGTGACTGAGTAACTATCAGACCCAAAGCAGCACACAGGAAGATTAATGTGGATTATGACTCAAATGAGGTAATCAAACTATGTAAGAACTATTGCCTTATACGTATGTCGTCATCAAAGAAAGGGAACACAATTCATGATGACAATCCCTAATGCCAGTCCGATCAGAAACCCCTTAGCCTATCAAAATTGGGCCCCTCTCTGTCTGGCCCTCTCTGGTCCTTGGCTTCCTGTGATCTCCCCTCCCTTCTCTCCTGTCCGACTCCTTTCTTTGAGAGTTCAGTAAACAGAGACACTGTCAAAAAGTGAAATTAGCCATATTGCTAATGAACGAAGGACACCCCCACCCTTCTCTCTCTCCTACTCCCTAGAGATAAGTTTTATTGCTCAAGGAAACCCCCAACATTTCTCAAAGTAAACCTGTGAAACTGTTTTTATGACCCTTAGCAACCCACAGATTTCTAATCTGATCTGTGAAGAAGGCCAAAGAGACCCTTTTTTGAAACAACTACTAAATTGAATGTATATTGTGTAATAACATAAACTGTATTAATCTGTAAAGGAATATGTGTTGTTTGAAATGACTCTGAACTTTCCACAACCAATATCGCTAAATCTACAGAAATTTTGTGATATCAAAACGATACTATAAGTACTGTCATGAAGAAATCAAATAAGGATTATATTTTAAGTCTGTCCCAGTCTGTATGCATGTGTCATGATCATACTGCATATTATCATTAAGACTTTATTTTAACACATTATATATTTATAAATAATATATCAAAATATATTTAAGTTACTTTCACTGAAGGATTATTTTAACATATGAATGTGTTATTGTGTCATTGACAATTTACTCCCAAAGGATTATTTACTAAGAGAAAGTACACATTATGTGTTGCTGTGCTTATTCACTGTTAATTTCATACATTTGGTCTCATTCTGTGACTGAGACTTGAGGTCCCTTCTGTATTAGAACAAGCTTTTTTAGATTGAGATTGATAAAATAATTCATAAGGAGGTTGATAAAAAATTATTATTCTAAAGGTATTAAACCATTCGCCAAAGTTAAATAAAAATCCTGTAGATATTGGCGTGGTGCCCTTTATAACAAGGACACAATAATTAGCCTTGTTAATAATTAATAAGGTGATTAATTAATTTATTAAACGCTTAATTCAGAGGTAGGCACCTTACCTTAGCCTCTTGAGACCATCCCGATCTCGCAAGCTCCATTGTATTTTACTCACAGATCAGTCTTGCAATGTGCGACAGAGAATATTTGGAGCCATTTGCAAAGCAAACGTTCAGTCAGCATTAGCAAATTCTCTTGAATCCTCCTGGAATATGGACCGGATATTGAGCCTTTTATCTGTAAATTTGAGTAACACAAACGGCAAATATCCTTTACCAACATGTTCTTTACCTTCTAAGCTTTGCCTCAACAGTCATATGTTTCGTTGATCTGATTGGCGATTTGACCCGATAGACAGATGGATTATCCAATCAGAAAACGTATTTTTGCCCCTTCCCAAAAGATCTCCAAACCAGAGTTCCCAGATAGATATGTTGAGCAAATGTGAATCATGCAAATCAATCCATCTGGAGGAGTCAGGTTAAACTTACCTACCTTCTATCTTTCTCCTGCAAGTTATGTGTAAAGATGTATAGTTTTTTTCAGAAAATTAGAAAAGTTTCACCTGTCCATCCATTCATTTTCAAGAAGCACCACAGCGTCGCTGCCCCACGATGGTTTATAATGCTAAATCTAGAATTATGCTTCTCTGGGTTGTACAGTGGTAAATAAACTGGCTAGGAGATGTGGCTGATTCCTTTATATATTTATGTACAGATTTTATGATGTTTACATGTTTTTTGGTCTAAATTACAAACACTTCTTTTGCCTTTAATTGAATGAACCAATCAACTGTTTGTGTCAGCTCCTCTGTAACCTATAGTCACCCTTAACACACAATATATCTGAAAAAGCTTAATTCCAGCATATGTATTATTCCCAGTTAGCCTGATATCAAACATAATTGTTAATGTCAACTAATTGATTTCCGTGGGGGAGAGGGATTTAATTTTCTTTCACCAATGAAAAGAGACTCTCGGTCCGAACAAGCCAACTTCCAGTTTATGATAACTTCAAACTTAGAACCTAAATTTGGAGTAAAATAGTTTATTTGTGCAGCTCTTTTGGAAACTTTATCCAAAATGTTATCGTACTGGATCGATTGGATTCTGACAGGGAAACGAGTAATTTTGTGGAGGATGCAACGCTTATCCACCATTTTACAGTCATAGTAGCGACCCTAGACTGGATGTTAACAATAAAGTAGGCGGAGCTGATGACAAACCACGTTTAACTAATTTTACAACAGTTTTAGTCCCATCCATGGCGTTGGCTGGCTAAATATCAGTCCCCCCACGGTGCTCATTTGCTTGTCTGTGTGTTTAACCAAGAAACCTCAGTTTCATGTCATGAGTGGATGGATTCTAAGGTCTAGAACCAGGCAAATTCCAGGTAATATACCAGAAACATACACTTGCCTGCATGTGTTGGGACAAACCAACAACCTCTGTTTCAAAGCAGGAGTTTCATCTTACTAAATTGGATGGATTCTCTGTCTGTCTGTCCTTTGATTTTTCTTGACTACCGTGATCACCTTCAGACTTGGTGGGTGACCCAAGGAAGTGCAGTGGGAAGTACAAGCTTTTTTGTAGACACTTTGTATTATAATTAGACGGGACCTCTATTAACTGTTACTTCCACAGAGCAGCATGCTAGGTACAGTTCCTTCTCCTTCTCTCATTTCAACAAATTTTAAAGCAACAGCGATGTAACTTTGGTTATCCTGAGGTGTGTTTCTCAGGACTCAAGGAAGGGCAGTGTGGATGAGCAATTCTCGAAAAATCTACAAGCAGCAATACTGGAGGCAAGCATCGGTCAATTCCCAACAGGCACCTTTTTTCATAAACAACGTTGTTTGTTTTTCATGTGTAACCAGGGGCCTGTTTCACAAAGCAGGTTTAGTGAAAACTCTGAGTATGTTAACCCTGAAATGAGGGAAACTCTGAGTTTTCCGGGAGGTAACTCAAACCAGAGAGAGAGGGGTAACTCTAGCCTGTTTCACAAAGAGAGGTAACTTAACCTCTTGGTCAGTTACCATGGTAACATGCTCTCTGAAACTAACCTGGTCGGGACCAGGTTTTTCTCAGAAAACCTTGAGTTTCTCTCTGTCTCCGCCCTCTTTCAGCCACACACGGCATTTGATTTCCTCATTCATTCAGTCAGCGGGCGAGTTTTGGCGTAGTATAGTTCCGTCTGTTTTTTCAGAAAATCACTGCAAACATCAGACATTAGAAGTTATATTAGGTGGTGACTATTTCACTACCATGGCGTGTCCTTCTGATAACAAGCTGCATCATTACTGCGCAGATAATTATATATTCGTCGGGAGATGATTATCAAACTATTGATTATAGATGTTCTTGCATTTCCAGGCAATTCTCTTTTTGAGCGGTACCGTTTCATATCACAGCAGATATTCTGTGTTGCGCTGCGTTTTTTTGCAAACGGGAGTTTTATCAGACCGCGCATAGACGTCCTTAATATACTGCAGCCATAATTACAAAATGAATGAAATGGATCTTTTGAGCAAGTTGAATGTATTTGACTTAGCGTTTCCTGAATATAATCCCAGCTTTTCTTGCAATTCATAGGTTCAAAAGTGTGTGCTTTTAATTGGGTTACCGGTATATAAATTACTCCTATATAGCCTTCTGATCCAGAATATCACCTATAATGCGAGGGGGCTGAATACGCACAACACCGTTTCATGTCACAGTCCATCTCATCCCTCCTTACATTTCCAACATTAACAACCAGTAATGCTCTTATATCACAGCAGATATTGTGTGTTGCGCTGCTTTTTTTTTGCAAATGGGAGTTTTTTATACAACATTTATATGTTGAATAAAAAACAACCACTTACGGTAATATTTACTTTACCATGTAAAACATGCTAAAAATGAGGCGTCACCATGAGACTGTGCTGAGGTTTTACCTGTTTGAAAACTGTTTTTATTTTTCATCTTAAGCTGCGCTTCTCCCCCGCGGGGTTGCACTTAAATGGAATAAACTAATAGGCTCCCACTCAAGCAGTTCCCCCTGTGATATTACTGTGATTGCAACAGGACTACATTTAAACTTATGCACTGACCCGAGCAGCAATGTCCTCCAGCACCGCCTCCCTCTCTTTTGCTGCAGCAGCGGTGTAAACCTGCTCAAACTCTCCGTATGAGCGCATTAATATTTCCATTTCCAGTTGTAGCGTAGCCCTTCGCTTCCCCGTTGCCATGGTGACTCGTCGAATCAGGGCTCCATTGATGCTGTCTTTTTATACTTGTGGTGCACGCGCTTAACTCCAGGTCAAACTACTCTGAGTTGATCAACCTAACGCAAATCTGCTGTTCTGGAACCGAAAACTCAGAGTTTCCTATCTCAGAGTAGATCAACTCAGAGTTCCGGGTTAGACTCAGAGTTTTTTTAACCTGCTTTGTGAAACAGGCCCCAGATGGAAACAGGTCGTGTAGTTAGACTCACCTGTTCCAGCTCCACATAGAAGCCAAATGACAACCGCTAGGATGCATAGCAACCCAGACAATCTGCCCAAATCATCCTGCAGTGCAATGCCTCTAAGTCCTGATATACTTCCACAGTCACTAGCTGGCTTGGCACTTTACACCTCAGGGGAAGTTTGAGGTGGGCTTGCTGTGTACGTAGTCATCGGGGACATTGACTGGTTAGCAAGGGAGAGTGTAACCAGGTTAAGAGTCTTGCAATAATATTTTAGTGTTACTGTATTCATTTGTCCAGTATTGTAGTGGCTTTCCTTTGTGAATTTTACACTGGGAAAGATTCCACCGCACCCAAAAAAACACTAGGAATGCGGAACCTTCATATGACGCCAAGCAAAGAAAAGACACCATGAGAGCAGTTGCTGGTACAGGGAGGAGTAGTGTCCAAATTTTGGGTAAATACTTCTAAAAAACACACTCAATGTGATTATGACATATGAGCTCTGCCGTGCGGTAAAGGTCTGGTATATTTCTCCTCTCTTATTAAATGTGTGAATTCTGTATTTGTTTTTCTCATCCAGAAAGTAGAGAGGGCACGGTGCTTTCTGCCACAGGTCTATATTAGTGAGCGGTGAAATGCCAGTAAGTGTTTTGTGTTAATGCTTTACTGTTGAATTGAAGCGTTTTAATTTTGTAAACTATGTAAATGGTAAACAAATGATTTTGTTCTTGAATTAATTTACTCATCCAGTAAATTGGTGTATTTACCGTATGCATGATTTTCCAGTGCCTGTTTATGTTTATTGAACTGCCAAAGACTGAACCTAGTGTTACTTTAACTAAGATATAAGGTGCATTGATATTGTTGACCACCTTACATCCTGCTTTGAACATTCAAAAATAAATGATAAATGAATGCTGCAGTCAGTGAATAAAGAACCACAAAAATATGCTTTGTCCTGTTTCAGTATATGACCAGGGGTCCGTTTCACAAAGCAGGTTCAACAAACTCTGAGTCTAACCCTGAACTCTGAGTTGATCTACTCTGAGATAGGAAACTCTGAGTTTTCGGTTCCAGAACAGCAGATTTGCGTTAGTTTGTACAACTCGGAGTAGTTTGACCTGGAGTTAAGCACGTGCACCACAAGTATACAAAGACAGCATCAATGGAGCCCTGATTCGACGAGTCACCATGGCAACGGGGAAGAGGCGTGCTACGCTACAACTGGAATTGGAAATATTAATGCGCTCATACGGAGAGTTTGAGCAGGTTTACACCGCTGCAGCAGCAAAAGAGAGGGAGACGGTGCGGGAGAACATTGCGGCTCGGGTCAGTGCGTAAGTTTAAATGTAGTCCTGTTGCAATCACAATAATATTACAAGGGGAACTGCTTGAGTGGTAGTCTATTAGTTTATTTCATTTAAGTGAAACCCCACGGGGGAGAAGCGCACTTGGCAGCAGCTTAAGATGATACATAAAAACATTGTTCAAACAGGTAAAACATCGGCACAATCTCATGGTGATACCTCATTTTGAGCATGTTTTACATTATAAAGTAAATATTACCGTAAGTGGCCGTTTTATATGTTGTATAAAAAACTCCCGTTTGCAAAAAACGCAGCGCAACACACAATATCTGCTGGGATGTGAGAGCATGACTTTGGTTGTTAATGTTGGAAATGTAAGGACGGATGAGGCTGTGTATGTAAGTGATGGACTGTGACATGAAACGGTGTTGTGCGTATTCAGCACCCCTGCCGTGAAATGCACGTGGGAACAACAGCCTTCTGATCCAGAATATCACCTATAATGCGAGGGGGTGCATTTCACTGCAGGGGTGTTGAATACGGCACAACAACTACGGTACTGCTGGAAATGCAAGGATGTCTATGCGCGGTCTGATAATCATCTCCCAACGAATATTTGATTCTCTGTGCAGTAATTCTGCACCTTCATCCACGGGATCGTTATCAAAAGGACATGCCATGGTAGTGAAAATCTTTACCACCTAATATAACTTCTAATGTCTGATTTTTGCAATGATTTTCTGAAAAAATAGACGGAACTATACTACGCCAAAACTCGCCCGCTGACTGAATGAATGAGGAAATCAAATACCGTGTGTGGCTGAAAGAGGGCGGAGACAGAGAGAAACTCAAGGTTTGTTGAGAAAAACCTCGTCCCGACCAGGTTAGGTTCAGAGAGCATGTTACCATGGTAACTGACCGAGAGGTTAAGTTACCTCTCTTTGTGAAACAGGCTAGAGTTACCCCTCTGTCTCTGGTTTGAGTTACCTCCCTTTGTGAAACGGAAAACTCAGAGTTTCCCTCATTTCAGGGTAACAGACTCAGAGTTTTCACTAAAACTGCTTTGTGAAACGGACCCCAGGCTACAGATGCAGTGCAAATAAAAGCCTGAACTTGGCTTAATTTAAACATTTTTAAGGTATTCAGGACACATTTAATAATTATTACAGTCTGCCCCTCCTTCCACTAACCTGTCTGCCTGCCACCCCCTTCATCAGCTCATGTCCCCTCACCTGCTGCCTCTGATCACTAATTAAAACAGTAAATAGAGTCTCCTCACCGTTCACTCTCTGTCTGATTGTTCTTAGCTCTCATGCAAGACTCTCCAGCGATTTTTGGACTGCTCACACAACCCTGCCTGCCCCGACCATCCTGTCCTGTCGTCTTCCTGGTTATCACCTCCGCCTTCTGTCCTGGATCATGACCTTCGTCCAGTCCCTCCTGGTTTATGTCTGCTGTTTGGTGAGTCCCTGCAATGGTCCTTGACCCACTGCCTGGCCTCGACTCTCCTTTCACCTCTCCCCCTTTTGTTGAATTAAGTTCATTACCAACTGAACCTGCCTGATTGTGTGCTGCTATTGGGTCCTCAACTATACCCGTTGTTGAAAGACACGGTAAAGGAGTTTGATCTTAATATTAAATTAAAACATGTTGCCATCTCTGACTGACTTTGTTGCTTTCTTAGATCCCTCAGTCATGTTATGTGTTATTCTACAGCTATTTGATAAAAGAGAGATGATCTAAAGGTAGAGAAGTTGACAGGAAACAATGGAAGACAGAATTTAAAAGAAATCATAAACAAAATCAAAGATAAAACAAACCAAATAACTATGCGTCAAGACTTTTCTTTCCTCAATAGTTGTTTCATTGCTGTCTACATAAGTGGAGAATGCATTGCGAGGATCATTTGAAATAATGAGGGAGTCTAATGTGGTAAGCCGAGCAGAAGGCTCATTTCAAGAATATTTGAAAAGGGATCAGTGTGTGAACCATTTCTCAGATTGATAATCGCTCCAAAGAGCATCTGCAGCTGTCCAGGATATACAGACAAAACAAACAAAGTAAAACCAATATTCATGAGCCTGTTGCACATACAGACACAAATGGAGAGATAGACACCTGTCTTCTCATGACAAAGAACAAGACAGAAGGAGGAGAGACAGTAGCAGAGGGGAGAAACACAATGAAAATTACATTAATGTTTTGACCAGTCTTATCTTCATTTTCAGCATTGTTACTTGACTCACTCACTGGCTAGAGACTCCAAGTCCCATTTCAATTAAAGAGGGAGATGTTTCTGTACATTATTATTATTTTTTTGCTCCTTCCTTTAATTAATCTTTTTCTATTTTATTATATAATAGTTGTGATGTTATGAATTAAAAAGATGTGAGTCACTGTTTTGTTACTTTTTCTTTAATAAGTAGATCAGAGAGAAGGGTATACTTTTGTTGCCTGGACAGATGCATGTTAGTGCAAGGCCAAGAAGAGACGCTATACTCTCATGTGGATGTGTTTATTGGAAAACAATTCAATGTGTTTCAGTATCAGCAGCTCTTCAGGGCAATATCATGTCATGGCTGTGTTTTGAATGATAACAGATTCATACTGGCATGTTATCTCGGTGGCACTAGAGACTGGCATTGAGTCCAGACATTCTGACCATGATGCTGGCATTCGTGTCTCGATTTCTGGTGGGATCAGTGGGGTTCAGAAACAAGTGAAGGCAGGAGAAGACATAGATAGTGTCAATGAATGCAGGCTGGTGTGTGCAGCGGCATAAGGTAATTAAACCCTAGTGCACACAGATACTACTTGTTCAAAAACACACACACACAAACACACAATTAGGTGTATTTATATTTGATCAACAATGTGTTGGGTTTTACAGTCAAATGAGTTACTTAGGTTGTCACATCAGGAAGGTAGAGCGGTCAAATACAAAGTTATCAGAACAGGAGGAGAGGAGCTGTCTCTTTTACTGTGGTGCTGAAATGAAGGCTGACATTAACAAAACACTCTTTTGATGCAATAACCCCACAAGTATGCTCCTATCAAATATAAACATGATAGATACCAGTAAAATTAAGCCTGTAGTGCAGGTTGAGACAAAACAGTATATCAGATTTCACAATATTTAACTAAAAAATATAGATTACTATTTTACCAAGAAAAAAATATTCTGAAGAAAAGGAAAAATATATGAAAAGAAAAGTATTTTTTCGAGGTGGGAATCTGAATCACTTACAAGGGCCCGTTCTTTGCCCAACACATTGTTTTTACAGCTTGCTCTATCAAGAGTGCGACAGCACTGACTGCCCTTGTGTACGTCCATAGGTGTGTGTGAGACTCTTCCAAGAGGTTTTACAGGCAGAAGGTGTGGACATTGGAGGATTTGTCAGAGGCACATACCAGTTCAGTTATATTTCAGAACTGTTACAATTTTATTTATCTGGAAAGACTTATACTAAACTTGCAGGGCCGACAGGGAAATGAATCACGAACACTCAAACTCTCACAATAACTACTTTTGAATTGCCTCTAAGCAAACTGCTGAACTCCCCTGACCGCTCCAGTGGAGCTACTCGGTGGCCAACGGTAGACGACTATGATTGTACTAAGCAGCTCATAAATGTGAAGCTGGGCACTGCCAAATAAGTTCTTTATCAGCCTTCTCTACACAGTTTGAAAACTTCTAGTGTGAAACATGGTGTACACAATTACTTTTGTTTAGCTGCAACCCAATATATTTAATTTTGGACAGTGTAGTCCAGTTTTCAACAGAATTTCACTCTACATTGCTTTTGTCGAAAGACTATTCTAAATATGTTTAATGTGCCAAATGTAATAGTATACCTTAATCACACATAAAAAATGCATACGCTTAAGGACAAATCTAGTGACTTTTTGAACAGACCTGGACTTCCTCACCCTGGAAGAGTCACCAATATTCTGCAGGAAATGTGCTTAAATTTGGCTCTGGCTCTCTGGTGCTGAAAGTGTTCAGTGAGTGGAGGAAAGCCACAGCACCACGTTCAGTCGAACAATCGGCAGCCAGATAAGAGAGGTGAATAAGCTGTGAATGTCCATACCTAATGACCAATTGCTGATCCCCATTGTTAGTCCTGGGGAAATCGTACTCTCTTGTTATCCTCAAAGCAATTTCAGTCAAAAACAACTGGACTGGTTGTTTGTCTAGGAAGACGTTTCACCTCTCATCCAAGAGGCTTCATCAGTTCATGTACGCATCTGACCAGGCTGGGACTGGTCCAACTAACTGGTGTGAGATCCAGGTATTTAACCTCTCACAAGGCCGATGATGTCACTGAAACCCTATGTGCTCCAAAAGCCCACGCCCGTCGTAAGAGTGGCAGTCGTTGGTGGGCAGTTGGTTTCGACTTCGTTAGTGCTCTATTGAGTCTGAACGACAGTCGTTGGGGTCACCCGGGGCCATGTGTGAACAGTTGTCCTTTGAGGTTAGATTGTTGAATCTCCTGGGAAGGGATGAAAGGGCAGCATTGTAAATTGGAGATAAGTGGTGGCTCAGACCTCCTCCTCTGTTTAGCGATGGTTTCTCCACTTTTACATAGATGGCTTCTTTTACTCCTCTTTCAAACCATCTGTCCTCTCTGTCCAAGATTTGGACATTGCTGTCATCAAAGGACTGGGCTTTCTCCTTGAGGTGTAAGAGGACAGCGGAGTCCAGGCCTGAGGAGTTAGCTCTCCTGTGTTGGGCCATGCGTTTATGCAGTGGTTGTTTGGTTTCTCCAATGTAAAGATCTTTGCATTCCTCGTTGCATTGGACAGCATAAACCAGGTTGCTTTTGTGGGTGTGTGGTGTTCTGTCCTTGGGATGTACTAGTCCCTGTCTGAGTGTGTTACTGGGTTTGAAATACACAGGGATGCAGTGTTTGTTGAAGATCTTCCTGAGTTTCTCTGATACCCCAGCCACATATGGGATGACTATGTTGTTTCTCCTGTTATCTTTTTCTTTCGCAACCACTTTGGTTTTCTTCCTGGAGGCAGCTGCCGTTTTAACAAAGGTCCAGCTGGGGTAGCCACAAGTTGTGAGGGCGCCTCTCAGGTGCTTGCGTTCTTCCCCTTGATCCTGTGAGCTAGTGGGTATGTTATCAGCTCTATGCTGTAGTGTTCTGATAACGCCAAGCTTGTGTTCCAAAGGGTGGTGAGAGTCAAAAAGTAGATATTGATCCGTGTGAGTGGGTTTTCTGTATACCCCTATGTGGAGGCTCCTGTCATTCTCCATATGGACGTCACAGTCCAAGAAGGGCAAGCTGTTGTCCTTAACTTCCTCTCTGGTGAACTTGATGTTTCTGTCCACTGAGTTGATATGTTCAGTAAAAGTTTGCACCTCTTCGGATTTGATCTTAACCCATGTGTCGTCCACATATCTGAACCAATGGCTCGGGGTTACTCCTTTGAAGGAGTTCAAAGCCTTGTCCTCTACCTCCTCCATGTACAGATTCTCGGCCTTGTGAGAGGTTAAATACCTGGATCTCACACCAGTTAGTTGGACCAGTCCCAGCCTGGTCAGATGCGTACATGAACTGATGAAGCCTCTTGGATGAGAGGTGAAACGTCTTCCTGGACAAACAACCAGTCCATTTGTTTTTGACTGAAATTGCTTTGAGGATAACGATGACCTGGACGAATGAGAACATTCACAGGCGTACTCTCTTGTTGTTCCACATGATTTAACTTGACAATAAACCATGTTTTCCATCAAAGTTTAGGAAATAAAAATTACTGTTTGAAAATAACAACAATCTTCTCTGTCCAAGTAAGCTAAGCAGCCATACCGGGTTAAAAAAATCGCACATTGTGCATTTTTCCTTATCAGACTAGCTCTGTAAGATAGAGCTGCTACATCAGGCCTATTCAATTGGTGGCTTGCCGATCAAGTTAGACCTGTCTGTACATACATAAAGAGGCCATATAAACCAAAACCATAAAAGACAAGTATTGAAAAGATCCAACGCTAACTGTTCATTTATCACACACAGAGAAGCCGCAGTGGAGGCAATAACTTCTACTCCGGTTGATGACATCTACACTCGTTAATGTATGCAAATGCAAGTAAAAATACAATACAATACTTTAAAACACTTGTTCAACAATCATAAACAAAATAAAAAAATATGTAAAGCAACATTACATCTTAATATGCTTTGTCTGCAGTCTCTAATCCACCACTGCTGTTTACACCAGCAAAACACACTACTCTGCAAATAATAAATTGTTAGAAACATGCTAAAACAAAGCTGTTTGTATATAGTCTATTGATCCTAGTTTGCCACATATCTTTAAAATGTGGTACATTCTTGCAAACTTAGCTGCTGGCTGATACAAACCAGCCCCTCCTTTCTCTACCAACGTACTTGCACATTGCTAATTATTTTACACATCAATGACATCATTGGACCATTATGGAGATGGTGCAAGTACCTCATTCACATCAGATGCAGAGGGAGGGCAGGAGCATTGAGCATCAGCATTGAGCTTCAGATCAAAGTTTACAACAATGAATACAACACATGTGACAGGAATTATGTAAGCAAATGTAATGAATAAGAGTTTCCATATTCAAAATAACCTTCTTTTTTAACTTTTGATTTTTTTTTTATGATCAGTATGATTTTTAATTTTTGTTTGGA
This sequence comes from Echiichthys vipera, assembly GCF_963691815.1. Classification (NCBI taxonomy): domain Eukaryota; kingdom Metazoa; phylum Chordata; class Actinopteri; order Perciformes; family Trachinidae; genus Echiichthys; species Echiichthys vipera. Next base: position 8,751,393 of record NC_139826.1, read on the forward strand.
TCTTTTATGTGTGTGTGTGTGTGTGTGTGTGTGTGTGTGTGTGTGTGTGTGTGTGTGTGTGTGTGTGTGTGTGTGTGTGTGTGTGTGTGTGTGTGTGTGTGTGTGTGTGTGTGTGTGTGTGTGTGTGTGTGTGTGTGTGTGTGTGTGTGTGTGTGAGAGAGAGAGAGAGAGAGAGTGTGTGTTGACAGCTGACGGTTTAAAGACAACCAGCAGGGAGAGGGAGTGTGTGTGTGTGTGTGTGTGTGTGTGTGTGTGTGTGCGCACAACTAAATTAATTTGTAATATTTTTACCATTACTACCTTTATTTTTTATGGAATACAGCAAGAAAGTGTCAGACACAAAAAGAAAAAGAAAACCAATCTTCGACAGGCAGAGACGCAACGTGAGTCCCATTCTATCATGCACCACGTCTGAATGAACCCACTTTTACAGAACTCTGCGGTTAATAAGTAAGTATAAACTGAAGTAAAAATAAACCTGAAGCTGAAGAAACTTAAAAGTTAAAGGACTACAACAGAACAAGGATGGCTGATGGTTGGGAAGAGCGAGATATTTTCAACCTGCAATTGAGGCACAGCATGTTGAAACACTTGCTGGAATAAATCATCAATGGGCTCCTTCCTTTTGGATTGCATTTGGTTATTGACTTGAATGGACTTTACTACAAGAGGAGCTGCTATTGGGGCCAGTAGGTAAGTCTTTCAAAACACTCTTAATAAACTCTGTTGTCACTAGCTATGTTGTCGGTGCTTCGGTTAATGTGTAAGGACACCTATCATGTTACTGCAGAGGTTTGGTGTTATTTTGGAGCCATATTAGTAGTTAAAAAGCTATTTAAATGCGTTCAACTCACCGCCCAGAGCTAATCTGTGTTAGCTGCATTTGGCAGTAAGCGACTGTTAGTGCCTGTCCCAGAATTCTCCGCTAGTTGTTTGTGCACAAAAAAAAAATTGGCTCGGAAATCAATCTTTATTTATATGGCACTTTTCAATCTTTTTACAGTAGCACAAAGTGCCTCACGGAAAATAAAAGCAAAACAAAAACCAAACAGAACATGAACAACAAAGAAACACCATGAAAACCCATAAACATATAGTCATACACACACCCACACACACCACACACATATACTAGCGGTTGCTGAGGTGGCTAGGCACCAACATCTGAGGTGAGGAAAAATCTACCTTTGGGGGCCGCGCACACCGACAGGAATCAGGGTTCATGGCTGCAGGGGGCGCCACCACAGGGACCACCCCAGCCCAGGCAGACAGGAGGCTCCACACCACGGTGTAGAGCTCTCAAACCACCCGGGCTAGGGATACCACAGGACAGCACCCCCTCGGTGAACCAGAAACAACTCCCAGTGTGGTCGACCCCCAGGAGGAAACACTGGAAAAGCGAGGGGATAAAACAGTAAAATAATATAAAAGGTATAGAAACTAAAAACTGAGGGAATGAAAACAATCAAAACAGTAAAATAGGATAAAAAGGAATAGAAGCTAAAAATAATACAAAATATAAGAAGGTGGGTATTGAGCCACCTTTGAGGGGATGAGTGCATTTGCCTAAAAAGAGCCTGGGATGATTTTACACCAGAATTTCACTTTAACTAGAAAACTTTACATGTAAATTAAAAAAAAAGACGAGGACACAAGTAGTAACAAGATGAAGGACAAATATGGGTTACAAATAGAAAACTAGACTAGATTAGACAGCTTGTATCTGCTATTTTAAAAAATCCAGTTAACAGTGCGTTCTTGAGATGAGTTCACTTTGGCGCTTCAGAATGGGAGAAAAATGTCCTTTGTTCTGAACACGAGGCCTTTATTATTTTTCAGTGATGTTAATGACAAAGTATTTCATAATGCGTATTAGGTTAATTGATTACTCTAAGAATTGCCCTTAGGTGTGAATGGTTGTCTGTCTCTGTTCGTCTCTATGTGCCCTGCGATAGACTGGCGTCCTGTCCAGGGTGTACCCCGCCTCACGCCCGATGACAGCTGGGATCGGCTCCAGCCCCCCCGCGACCCCCCGGGATAAGCGGTTGAAGATGAATGAATGAATATTTAGAACCGAACCTCGATAGACTTTTGGGGTATTGCCATTGCTCATTTCTCATCAAACAAACAATAACACAATCAGACGGGCTACAGAAAATCAAGCATTCAGAGATCAAAATGATTATGTATTTAAACAATAAGCACAGTTCTGTGAACATGAAGTTTCTTTAAGTTAATAACCTGTGGGAGATCATGTTATAAAAATACAACAGAATCACATCAACCTTAATTCATAGACATTCAAACATTAGTTATTGTTCTTCATTTTTTTCAGTCATAGTAACTTAACTTACGTATATTTGATAGTGCATGGAACTACTTTCCTCTGATAATAATGATGTCATGAGGCATTCAAACATATTAGAATACCACATTTTAACAGTAATTTCGATGTAACTTTTGCCTCTTGAGTGATAAAGTAATTTTTCTTCTGGGTGATGTTTTATCCAACACGCACACACGCACGCACACACACACACACAGGTCGTTAAGCAGCCTCTTAATTCAAAAGAGTGCTGGACCTCAATATGAGTATCTCAGCTAGTGTGTGAGTCACGAGAGTCAGAATTACATCAAAATAAAATGTATAATTGACCAATCATAATTATCCAAAGTAAATGAAAGAAACAGAAAAAGCACACACTCTCTCTCTCTCTTACACACACACACACACACTTCACATTAGTCTTTGTTTTAAATCAGATAAGGCTCTGAAGGAATGTTAGGAGTCAGTCTTTGACTGTTTCAGTTGAAGCTGAGCTCACACATCTTTGTGTGTTAGGAATCAAAGATCCCCGAATTTTATAAGGAGTGGAAATGGTTTGAACGTCATGATAGGTTCCGCTGGTCAATTTCACTTTTCACCCAGGAGATCTTAACTGGAATGAGGGGTGTCACCACAAGTAGCTCCCCCCGAGGGAGAGAGAGGGCAAGCACTCCTACAGTAGTTACCTGTCTCCAGAAAGCTTTTAGATACTTTTCAGTAGATTAAGACAGAGAGATTCAAACAGGGAGCTGTGTGCAGAAGCTGTGTCCAGTGTAATTAATGATTATATTCATTAAAATTAGAATAGAAGCAACAGGTGAAATCACTGTTCATCCAACCTGGTTGGTAGATGGTTGCACAGCCAATTTCTCTCAAGGTTGTATTAACAGGGGTTTTACCTATTGCTTCTGTTATCATTTTCAATAAAAAAGAGCTCTGAAAAGAGGATTCCATCTGTAAAGAATTGGATAAATGTTACCATACTTTACTCATCTAATCAAGATTGAGGAACTATGTCACAATATCATGCGCTCATTTTGGATGTACAGTACTAGGACCAAATAATCTGTACTGTTTTCAGCATTTAAAACATCTGCTGATTAATATTATCAGTGTAATTCTACAGAATATGCTCAACAGTGTCACAGAGAGAAGCATGCTGAAAGGTGTTGATCTAAATGATAAAACAGGTTGCTGAAATCAAGCAAATCTTAATCTGGTTCTGCAGATTATGGTCAGGATATGCAGTTAAGAACAGCTAAGCCGTCTAATTCCTTTGCGTAGTCAGTATCTCATCCAGCAGAGAAAAAATCCACGGAAACAAAGTAGCCCGCTAGCTAGCTAAAACTTACTACAATTAGAGAAACATATAACGTAAACTCAGACCTCTTGGGTGGCCTAACCATGAAGGAGTGAATTGAGCATCACTGATCAGCAGAAAAAACTCCACCTGCTAAATGACATGCAGAACTACTTAAAGAGGATATCGAAAGACTGGATGTGAACACCCTTGAGCAAATAACATGGGTCATTATATCTTTGAATACTGTAGGTGACATTTTAGTCCTTAAGACAGTGTCAAAGAAACTACATTTTGCGAATTTGTATGCCACTGTCAGACATGATGAAGGTGAGCTCTTTGGTTTGAGCAGCTACGCTGGTCTCTGTGCAGAACATCCTCCCTACTGACCCTCTGCTCAGTCCGCCGTGTGTCTCCTCAAAGGCACTGCGTTTACAAAATGCAATAATGTATTAAATGGCATTTTGAAAACCATCAGAAAGAAAGGACTGCACACAACAATTCTTCATGCATTAATATCAGAAGATGACTTCCAGACGATGAAAAAGGTTTTGGATCCCGACACTCCTGAGGGGCTAATAAACAAAATGTACTTTGACGTTCAATTAAAGTTTAGCGCAGGGGAAATGAGGCCAAACAGCAGGTCAAACCCACATCATTCATCATCAAAGGAGACCAAAAGGGGCTTAAGTATGCAACACTGGCATTCAACGAGCATACAGAGAATCGCAATTACCTACAGGAGAAGAATGAAGAGCACATTTATGAACACCCTGACAACCCCCCCCCCCCCCCTCTATTTTTTCATATCTTGACAACCTACCCTCGGATGCACCAGCTTTTTTCTTCAGGGAAAGTGATTTGCAGTGTCAAACATGGTAAGCAGGCCAAGTACATAATCTTTCGGCTAAGAGCAGGGTACCACTGAGTGAATTGTAAAAAGTGCCCTTTGCTGTGTGTCACAGGAGGCAATGGGCATCAGTCATCTTGCAACAATGTTGCCCAGAATTTGCAAGCGAGCAGGAAAGCAGATTACACATCACTGCCTCCAAGCACCATGATTCCGAAACTATTTGATATGGGTCGTGACATGAGAGATCATGGCTTTAAGTGGCCACAAGTGCGAGACCTTTCTCCAGAACTCTTGGTGACTATAACTTGGTGACTTGAGATAGTGGAGCAATATCCTCACCGTGACACATCTCCACTAACAACATTTGCAGGCCTGCAAGTAGTTTTAAGTCATCCTACACATGCGTAACATCTTGAAAGGGTAGCAGGTTTAAGCAGCAAAAACTACTTGTTGTTGTTGTTGTTGTTTAAAAAAGATGGCTGAAGGGTTAGGTTTTGGCGTGAAGCACAGGTTTGGGTTGTAGGTTTGGGTTAGGATTAAAACCAGTAATATAAAAAGTAGTAGGAATTTGAGTTGAAAAAAAACAAACAGTTGTAAATGCTTCTTATTCTTATGAATTTTTTACTTCCATGGGTGTTGGTGCAAAGGCTGTCTTCATAAGAATATGATAAGAATAGGTAACTATGGTTGGGAACAACAAATATTACTGGTCTTTGAAATAACTGGGGTGTTTGATGGAAAACGCACCTCGGTAATGAGCTATATCTTGGGAGCTACTGTGGGACCTCAAAGAGGATGGTCCACATGTGGGACTTATTATGGATTTTGGGTAGTAAAGAGAATTGGCGGGGGCAGAGGTTGTCTTCTCCGAATAAAATGTCTCTGAAAAATGATCTTTTTGTTGTCAACGGTTTGGATGATGGTACATGGTTGCAGTTGGGTCTGGGGCCTGTATGCTATTTGGCTTGGGTTTGTAATTATTGATATCAGCTAGTTGTTAGTCTATGATGCTATTTTTCTTCCTTTATCCGCTTGTTTGAGGATTATATTAGGTGGAGGTTAGTGTTAGGGGTTATTAGTTTATCAAGTAGATAAATAAGGAAATTAGTAATTAGATAATTTAATAAATAAGTGAGATGCATACAACATAAGTAAAAGAGAGGCTCCACTAATTTGGCTAAGATTGGATCATATGGATGTAGGACATTGACTCACGATCAGATTATGAGATTGACTGTTCTCAAAGAATGTATGCGTTTATGAATTAATATTAGCTTTCACAAATAATGATCAAAGATAATAATAACTCTAGTTAAACTAGAGTACCTCAGGGCACCACCTTAAGAGAAGGATAGTGACAAAAGTCTCTTGAAATATACTAAACTATCAATTCAGGGTTTTGCACCAATTAATGTAGCAGTGTTGGTCAGTTAAAATGATTTGAAAGTTCTTTTCTAAGAAGAGGTTGGCAGATTCATCTTTGTGTAATATTAAATAAACAGACATATTGTAAACACAAATTGATTTACAAATTAATAAATGCAACAAACAAACACACTAGTCTAACTAAACAACAATGCACATGCCGTTCAACTGCCTGTAAGAGTTTGAAGGACTTACTGTGGCCTAATGTTATTGTAATGGTAAAATTACTACTAGATGTGACGCTTGTTGCAAGGTAAAATAACTAATAACCATGTTTGCTTAAGACTATGTCTGTGCAACATCCTGTGGAACAAATGTGTATGTAGCATGACCTTTTACTTGTACTTATGAAACTGTGACTTAATGAACTCTTTTTGCACTTCTCCAATACCAGGCTTCTTCTGAGACAACACATGCAGAGACGGCCTGTTCAGCTAGACGTCTGCTAGCATAGTTCCTCTTTAAAGTGTTATGTTGGGCGCATGATCATCTGAAGTGTACTCCACATAGAAGCCAATGTATGATCATCTTAAGTGTACTCCACATAGACACCAATGTATTAGAATCCTATAAAAACGCCCTGTTCTTGTTTTCTGTGCGCCATAACCTGACACTTGCCTGTGCACATGTTAGCGGATGACGCCCTGCTGTACACCCAGTAAATAAAGGCTTGTGTTTGCATCAAGGTCTCAAGAAGTTCTGTTCCAAAGAAGAAGATTTCTCGTTGTGTAGCAAAAGAACCGGTGGAAACAGTAATCCTGACCAGTCTAGAAAAGTTTCCACTACATTATACAGTTTCCAGGTGCAGACACTTTTAAGGAGATAGTAACCTACTTTGAAAACAGGTGGCAGTGTGTTTGTGCCAAAGACGGCTCACACATTCCGATAATGGCACCTTGGGTGTACCACACTGAGTACTTTAACACGAGAGGATGGTACCCCATTGTCCTACAGGCAGTCGTGGATGGAAAGGGACTTTTCTGGAAGAGTTCTGTGTAAATCCAGACTCTTGAATGTGATAGAGGGTGAAAGGAGGCTGTTCCCAGGTCAAAGGCAGGTCGTCGGAGACCATGACATGGGCCATTACATAATGGGTGATGCTGCCTATCCCCTGACGATTTGGGTCATGAAGCCATTTGCAGACAATGGCGTCAAACTCAGGATCGGAACATTTATAATATCAGGACCAGCAGGGCTAGGGTGGTGGTGGAGAATTGCATCACAGACATGGTCAAGTCGATTGTCATGACCTGCTGTGTACTGCATAACCTATGCGAGACTCATGGTAAGGACTTTAGAGAGGAATGAGCTGTCCCTATTGACCTTGACCAGCCTGATGCACCACTGCCAGCAGGTGCTGACACAGGTGTTGTTGCGGGTGAAGTTCAGAGTGAGGACCCAAATGCAAAAAAAACAAAAACTGACTGGATAAGAAATAAGGAAAGTTAAAGCATAAAACAAAACTTATACAGGTATGATCAAACTACAATGAACCCAAACCAGAACAACAGGGGACCAGGGTACATAAAAACAAATTAAATTAAAACAAAGATAAATTACAGACAAAACACAGCTGGTAACACAGGTGGCACAAATCAGGAGAAGGGAGACAATCACAGACAGGAAGACAGGGAACAAGGGAAGAAATCTTAAGAATAAACCAGGAAACAGACAACAAACTAGGGAATAGGCATACATAACAGAAAACCTGACAGTACCCCCTCATCAAGGGACCGATCCCAGACGTCCCAAGAACCCGAACAAAAAGTCAGAAGAACTCGGGCAGGTGGCCCAGGGGATGGGCAGGGGCGGAGCCAAATAACTTGGTGGGCGGCGCGGGGGCAGGGCAGGGGCGAAGCCGAAGAACTCAGGTGGGCAGCCCAGGGGCAGGCCAAGTGTTGGTCGGACCACCAACTTGGACCAGGGAGATGGAGTCTGTCGGACCATCGACTCAGAGCTGGGAACGGGAACAGGAGTTGGTCGGACCACCGACTTGAATCAGGGAGCTGGAGTTGGTCAGACCACTGACAGAGCCAGAAACGGGAACAGAAGTGGATCGGACCACCAACTTGGATCGGGGAGCTGGGGTTGGTCAGACCACCAACTGAGAGCAGGGAACAGGAACACATGTCGGTCGGACCACCGACAGAGAGCCTGGTAGGCTGGGCAACTGAGATACTGTAAGGCTGGGCAGCTGAGACTCTGGAAGGCTAGGCATCATGACACATATGTTATCTATAGAACAGAGTAAATAAAATCTCCATATTTGAGAAACTGGACTGAAATTTGACATGTTTGCATGAAAAGATGCAATACGTATAGTGGATATGCTGTATCTACCTAACACAAAAATGTAGTTTGTATATTTAGTCTATACCATAGCTATAAGGTGCTGGAAAAGCATGAAAATGCACCTTGAAATACTTAAAAGTACTTGCATTTGACTTTGGAAAAGATGTAGGGAACCCTGTATATGGTTTGCGACTGTAAATGTTGCAACTTCATTTTTAGGCTGAGGGGAGGCTCCAAAAGCAACATTTGCGCCACCGATGTGTGCATTTCTAGAATACCAAGACATGTACATATGTTAGAAACATACAGTTTGGTAAACTTCGTAAGTGCTCTATTGGGTCTTAACGACAGCCGTTGGAGTCACAGAAAGCCATTTGTGAACAGTTGTTCTTTGAGGTTAGATTGTTGAATCTCCTGGGCAGCATTGTAAATTGGAGATAAGTGGTGTCTCAGATCTACCCCTCTGTTTAGCGATGGTTTCTCTACTTTTACATAGATGGCTTCTTTAACTCCTCTTTCAAACCATCTGTCCTCTTTGTCCAGGATGTGGACATTGTTGTCATCTAAGGAGTGGGTTTTCTCCTTGAGATGTAAGTGGACAGCAGAGTCCAGGCCTGAAGAGTTTGCTCTCCTCTGTTGGGCCGTGCGTTTATGCAGTGGTTGTTTAGTTTCTCCAATGTAGAGATCTTTGCATTCCTCATTGCATTGGACAGCATAAACCAGGTTGCTTTTGTGGGTGTGTTGTGTTCTGTCCCTGGGATGTACTAGTCTCTGTTTGAGTGTGTTACTGGGTTTGAAATACACATGAATGCAGTGTTTGTTGAAGATCCTCCTGATTTTCTGTGATACCCCAGCCACATATAGGATGACTATGTTGTTTCTCTTGTTTACTTTTTCAACCACTTTGGTTGTCTTTCTGGAAGCAGCTCCAGCTGGAGTAACCACAAGTTGTGAGGGCGCTTCTCAGGTGCTTGCAGTCTTCCCCTTGGGCCTGTGAGCTGGTGGGTACGTTATCAGCTCTATGTTGCAGGGTTCTGATAACTCCAAGCTGGTGTTCCAGGGGGTGGTGGGAGTCAAACAGTAGATATTGATCTGTGTGAGTGGGTTTTCTGTATACCCCAATGTGGAGGCTCCTGTCATTCTCCATGTGGATGTCACAGTCTAAGAAAGGCAAACTGTTGTCCTTGACTTCTTCTTTGGTGAACTTGATGTTACTGTCCACTGAGTTTATATGTTTGGTAAAAGTTTGCACCTCTTTGGATTTAATTTTAACCCATGTGTCGTCCACATATCTGAACCAATGGGTCGGTGTTATTCCTTTGAAGGAGTTCAAAGCCTTGTCCTCTACCTCCTCCATGTATAGATTTGCAACAATAGGGGAATGGTGAACCGATGGCACAGCCATGTTTTTGTCTGTAAAAAGTGCCATTAAACTGGCAGGCACAAATCCAGAAGTCGGCAAATGTGGTCTGGTTTGAGATTTGTTCGGTTGTGTAAGGAGTTGTCCTGTGTGAGCCGCTCTCTTACTGTGGCCAGAGCCTCCACGGTTGGAATACAGGTGAACAAGGAAGTCACGTCCTAGAATACCATGGTTTCATCTGGATCCATATTTAAGTCTAAGACTTTGTTCATAAAGTCTATAGAGTTTTGGATGTGGTGTGGGGTGTTGCCCACCAGTGGTGCCAAAATATTGGCAACATGCTTGGAAATGTTGCAGGTGAATAAAAATAAAAAAATACATTTTATTTGTAAAGCACTTTTCATTATTAAGAACAATCGTAAAGTGCTACAAGGTTAAAAACAAGGGCAGGAAGACAAAGTTAAGAGAAAGCTTTTTTAAAAAGAAAGGTTTTCAGGCCTTTCTTAAAAGAGTCAGTGGTTTTTGGAGCCCTCAGATGGTCTGGGAGGGAATTCCACAGGCGAGGAGGAGCTGAGCAGAAGGGATGGTCCCCCATGGTGCAGAGCTTGGTCCTGGACGAATGGAGGAGGATTCTTTTCCCAAAGTGCCGGTCACGTGTGGAGGTTTGATGCACTGATGGGTGAGTAGGGAGATTTTGTATTCAATCCTGAAAAGAAACAGGAAGCCATTGTAATGAGTGGAGGATGGGTGTCATGTGGTCGTATTTCAGCACCATCATCAGGATCCTAGCAGCACTGTTCTGGATGTATTGCATGTATTTGTAGACCCCTGCTAGGAGCCCCGATGAGGAGTGTGTTGCGGAAGTCCAGCCTTGAGGAGACAAAGGCATGGACCAGTTTTGTTGCATCTGACAGACTGAGTGTGGGACGGAATTTGGCAATGTTCCTCAGTTGGTAGAAGTAGGTCTTGTTTGATGTGGGTGTAAAAAATTAGATGAGTGTCGAATCTTACCCCCAGGTTGGTGACTGTTGATGACAGGGGTATGTTTTGATCAGAGAATGTGATGTGTGTTATGGGAGATGACTGGACCTGGTGTGGTGTGCCAACTAAAATAGCTCCTGTTTTGGAAGTATTGAGCTGAAGAACTTTGTCATCCATGCCTTTATCTCCTCAAGGCAAGTGCTCAGTGTTGATGATGATGATGATGAAGATTATAACGATGATGGTGATGATGAAAGTGAGGCTGCAGATGAGAATGGGCGACTTTTTATGTATAGTTGTGTGTCATCGGCCTAGCAATTGAATGCCACTCCATGCTGACAGATGATGTGGCCAAGGGGAATAGTGTGCTTCTTTTTCTCCTCCAGGAAAACAGAACTGCATTGCATTGAGGTATACGGGAGTAAAATGTAGTGTACATCGTATGTACACTCAAATTAACTTGTGCAGGGTGGGGCCGAGAATTTATCCTTGAGGGACACCACAGGTAACAGTGTGTGTGATTTGGCACCTCCCATGGACACATACTCAGTCCTTCCAGACAAGTAGGACTGGATTTAGCTCAGGGGGGAGTCAGAGAGCCCGATGGTGTGGTGGAGGTGTTGAAGGAGGACATTGTGGTCAACCATGTCAAAAGTTGCAGACAGATCCAGGAGGATGAGAAGTGAAGGAGAGCCAGTGTCAGCCGCCATCAGCAGGTCATTTGTGTCTCTGACCAGAGCTGTTTTGGTGCTATGGGCTTACCGGAAACCGGACTGGTGTGAATTGAGGTGGTCTTGAAGCCGGGAGGCAACCACTTTTTCCAGAACTTTGGAAAGGAATGAGAGGTTGGAAATGGGCCTGTAGTTAGTGAGGACTTCTGGGTCTAGGGTTGGTTTCTTGAGCAGGAGTCTGATAACAGCAGATTTGAGAGCAGAAGGAACACAACCGGCCTGGAGTGGTTGATGACTTTAGTGATCAGAGGACTTAGAGTACATATGTTTGATTTGACCAGGGTTGTGGGTAAAGGGTCCAGGGAACAGGTAGAAGGTTTCATCCTAAGGATGATGTCCTCAATCCCTTTCTCAGAGATGTCAGCAAAGCAGCAGAGAGGGTGGAAGGTCCCAGGCTGTGGGTCGGCAGAAAGGACAGACAGAGCAGGAGAGCTGGAGAGAAGAGAGTGGATGATATCGATTTCTGCCCTGAAGAAGGTGGTAAAGCAGAGTTTGTAATAACCAGGTCAAGTGTGCAGCCTTTGTTGTGTGTGGGGATGTTAACATGCTGTTTGAGATTGAGACAGTCCAGTAAGTGTAGAAATTCAGCTGCAGGGTGGCAGAAGGGGGTGTCAACATTAATGTTTGCATCACCGAGCATTGGCAGATATGGTACAGAGTGGGGTGAGAAGGTAATTTATCTCTGAGATGAAGCTGGGTTTGGTTTGGGTGGCCTGTAAATAAGAAGAACAGTCACAGGGAAAGGGGGATTGCATTTGAATGCAAGGCATTAGAAGGAGGATCGTTTAGGCAGAGACAGGGAAGTCAGTTTCAGGTCACTGCGATGTATAACAGCTAGCCTGCCACCGCGACCAGTGTGACGGACTTTCTCAGAATAATTGTAGCCAGGACGACAGACTTCGTTTAAAACAAAAAAGGCCTCATGCTGACGCCAGGTTTCAGTAAAACACATTAGATCAATGTTCTTATCTAAGATGTGGTCATGTATGAGGCAGGATTTGTTTGTAAGAGATTGTGTGTTAGACAGTTATATTTTGAGTGTAGAAGGAGTGCTGCCCTGTGAAGGCCAGAGTAGACTGAAGTCCACTCCACATTTTCTGTCCAGCTTGATGTGATGTTAAATTACTAACATTACTCCATTACCTGTGGCAAAACGCGTCATGGACTCACTATGTTTCGAGACTTCCAGCCTGGTTACTGTTCTTCTTGTTGTAAAGCTTACATGTATACATAAAGACTAAATATCTATCTAATTTTTAGGAAAATGCCATTAAAAAAAACTACACATTGACGAAACAGAGTTCTAAACGTATACTTTCAACTCCAATAGCACCACTGACCAGTGACCTGCAGTGAGGGTGGGGTTGGGGAGGCACTGACTCACAAGTAAGATTTACAAACATACAGTAGGATGCCAATAGGATAGGATGAGAGAATAGGATGCTGAAAACCATTTTAAAACAGCAGTGCCACTATATATTGCAGTATATCGTACTGTACTTTACTTGTAAATTACTTCTTGCTTTGACTGAAAGTCCAGCTTTGAAAAATGTCTTAGTTTAGAAATCAAATCCTCCATTTTCAGGGCGAGAAATGACAGCTTGTCGCTAAGCTCTACAGCGTCGCACAGCACACTTCTGTGTTTACTTTTCGCACACGGGTTAGAGTTCACCGAGACCTAGCTGGTGACAGGCTATCAGGCTGCTCAATATCGCCGCCTTCCTTGAGGCAGAGGTACTAAGCAGGAAATACAGAATTTTCTGCGATTTTTACTATAAAAATGGTCAAAATTCATTGAGAACCACACCAAAATCATAGTCGAGAGGACAAATATTAACACTTGTGTTATTTTATTATTTCGTTTCTTTATCCTCTTATGATGACAGGGGAGGCACACCCTCACCTGCCTCCCCTGACTGCACGTCGCTGCCACTGACATACTATGGTTATAATAACATCCACCTGCCAAGATACTTTCAGCAAATTTGATCTGTACTGCAGAGTACGTAAACCAGGGGTTCTCAAAGTTTTGATACAGTTGGACTTTAAACTAACAACTGCAGTTCATTGCGAACCACTAGAAATGTTTCTGCAGGCCGCCATTGGCCCACGGGCCACACTTTGAGACTCGAGGTAAACCTTAAAATGGATCCTTCACTTTAACAAATAAAGTCAAAACAAATTAGAGAAAATTCACAAAGTCACAGACACAGACAAATCACTCTGTGCTCTATGACTGTCATTAATATTCAGTGGAGAGACTCCTAACACCTGACACCCACCTTCTAAACTAAAAACCCTTTATTTCCATAGTAACACACTCAAAGCATCTAAGTAGCCTTTGGGGAAAAATATGGACCCAGTGATGGACCCTTCACATGGATTCTCTCAGCCTCTCTGACTCACACACATACAGTGTATTCACTCAAATACACACGGAGGACCCCATATGCATTTTTTAGGTTTTGTGGTATTTGCCCAGCCTGCATATGTGTGTTTTAGTGTGTGTGTGTGTGTGTGTGTGTGTGTGTGTGTGTGTGTGTGTGTGTGTATGTGTCTGTGCGCACGTGTGTGTGTGTGTGTGTTTCTGTTGACAATTCTTGCATTATTCATTAATTTCCCTGTTTTTACAGATCCTCCCATCAGACCACCAGTCCAATTGCATTAAGATAAGACTTAGACAGGCTTGCACTCACATAAACACACACACAGCTCAGCAGCTATACTTCTGAATCCCAGTTTCATTAGGAAAAAAATAAATCTGTAATAGCTGTGGTAAAAGAACCGTAATCAATTGCTTCCAATGCTAGCACTGTATGCCTGAGAGAGGTAGGCATGCTGCCTGCTTGTCATTCAATTCATTATCAACTACATACATAGAAAGGTGTTTATTACAGATAAACAAAAGCGTTCCAAGTCACAATGGTGAAACATTGAACACAGTTCCCTCTTGTGCGCTGCAGGTTAATAATAAAGTTTTCAACTACTTTATGGGAGCTTCAAAATAATACAAGATGCGTGTGACAACATTACTGTATATGCAAGTCAGGTATAATATTTGTTGGTTGCAGTATACAGGTACCAGGCTGTCCAAGGTAGATGCAATTAACATTAACAGTAAAATAGGTTATCAATTATTCTTGCATGCTCCTATCCATCACTTAAAATTAATTTGCTTTATGATCCACAATGATGTCAGAATGAACAAGTGGGATAGTTGTCCTGGACCTTAAACCTACAGGGTCCAAGCAGAGTGCATTATCAATCATGAAAAAAATATATTTATTTCGCTATGGCTGCGGGGAAAACACATATATTAGTGACAGATGACTCCCTTTCAACTCTTGTGTGCTTTGGCATACACATCTCCCCAAGTTCCAGATTGGAGTGAGTCCACATGAATTAGCACCAACAGAACAAACATGTTGTTTTCAATCAATCAGTCAAGGGAAAGAGACCTCAATCTCCGTAGAAACAGTCAGTTTTATGCTCGGTCTTAAGATGTGTCACTTGCTTGCTGACAGTGTTTATCTTACACTATCTTACACTATACTGTCTATAACTGGTCAAACTAGCATGCAAATTTTAGGGTGTCAAGCAGCAGGGTCAACAATGACAGTTAAACTGTCAGTATATGTACAGTGTAGGTCACAGTTTGCCCATGAATAAACACTGCAGCTCCTCAGTCTTCCTGTGTCTTGCCTCCCAGTTGCTCTCCGCCATTTACATATGTACGTACCTGTGGTCTAGACCAGGCTGAATTCACATTTGCAGCGAAATCGCCAGTCCTCCCTCTCATATAATCTGTGTTCAAAGCCTGTGGTTGTCTCTGATTACACCAGAGAAGTAAAACACAGAAGTTGTGACGCCGAATCCCACTAGCGAGGCGCCCATTTTTAAAGAACTTCTTTAACTCAGTGGGATCTAAAAGCAACTGGTGAAGTGGGCTGCCTGCCCAGGAGTGAAGAAGGTCTCCCTGGACATTCGTCTCCAGGGCCAGAATTAAACTCACCTCCCTGTAGTGGTTGTGTGTCCCGTGTGCGAGTCTCCCCATCCTCTCAAAACTGAGGGAGACCGTCTCTGGCCTGAAGGCCGACTTCAGGGAGAGGGACAAAATCCTCCTGGATCTCTCCACCGTCGCCACGCCCCACACGAAGCTCTAGATATTGATATCTTAGGGCTTCCGGCCCGGTGACCAGACCATGACGGCCGCTGACAACACCACCCTGCCATGGACTGGCTCCAGCACCAGCACTCACTGAGTCCCGCTGGTACCATCAAGGAGCCAGCCCAAGTCTTCAGCACCCCTCACCTCCTGCACATTCCCTCTGTGCTGGTTGTCGGGACCTGAATGGTCAGGCACGTGAGGTAACGTGGCGGCCAGACCTTCTGCTCCCCCTGGAGCCTGCGTTAATGAGGTTGAGTCCTCAGCCCTCCAGCACAACTTGGCCACCACGCTGGTCCTGCAGGCCGGTACCAACGATTTAAAGAACCGCCAGTTCCAGGTCCTCAGGCAGGTCTTCAGGTCCATGCTGAACTGCCTGCTAGATACGGGGAAGCTACTGATTATTTCCGGCCCGCTTCCCCGAACGCATTTTGGGGAAGTCAGCCGCCTCCGTCAGCTGCACATGTGGCTTAAAGGATACTGCCATGGAAAAAGTATTCCATTTATGGACAACTTTACTGCTTTTTTAACAGACCCAGGCTTTATAAACACGACGGCCTGCATCATAACCAGGAGGGGTCAAGACTTTTATCTGCCAACATTGACTGTCCAGTCTTGCACCACCCCCTCCTGACAACAACCCAGTGTTGGGATCAGGATGCAAAGTCACAGTCTAATACACCTTTCTGCGCTGCCCTTACCACAGACGCACAGGAAGCAGAGTTTCAGTCTTACACATCTCTCCCTGTGAAGCACCTTCCAGCTCAGTATCCTATTCAAACGCTATGTGCCTCACGATCATCTAAATTAATTAAATCAAAAATTAGCAGAAGAAGAGCTATACAGCAAAACTTGATACAAATCAACACCAAATCTGCGATAATGCAACAAATTAAATGTGGACTTTTAAACATCATATCTCTGTCATCTAAAGCTGTATTAGTGAATGATCTGATATCAGATAACCAATTGATTTGATTTGGACTTGATTGATGACATCCCTGCCAAAATATGCTTGCTATATGTCTGCTTAAAAAACAAGTGAGGCTAATCTTCCCAGATTACACTTGAACCCTATTGCCCTACAGCCATCACATGCCTTGAGCAGTACTTTCAGAACAGACGAGGCCCCAATCATGATTTAATGTATCCAAGTAGCTGTGCAAGACTATATATTTAAGCATCCGATATATTATTGAAATTATGAAATGTTGCCGTAAACATTTTAAAACAACTCTCAGCGTTTTTTAATGACCTGCCAACTCAACATAAATTCAAACTCAGATTACATTTTAATATGTTTATTTATTATTTTGTCTTTTTTGGATTGTTTTGACTTTTTTTTTTATAGGATAATGACTCACAATTTGCATGTAGATTGCTTCATGTTTATTTTCAATTTTCAAAATTGCAAAAGGAAGCAGGGTTGTGAGAGACACAAGTATTAATCTGTGTTTATAATTTGCATGCATTTGAGGGATTTACTTTTTTTTCTTGGATAAAAAATGAACACCTCTCTATTGCATTTTAAACAGTATCTGTGACCTTTTTATAGGTCTGCACTACTTACTTTTGGTTTTCTCAGGGGCAAGACTTTCTTTGTTAACTGTTTTTCATAACCTTGTGGCAGTTGGAGCAATCTGTAAACCAAAGTATACCCCACGTTTCTTTTCAGCAGGTAGCACACGTTTTCTTTCTGCATAAACCCATCCAAGATCCCCTTTCCCGACATTAAAACAGTTGTTATTCATCTTCCAATTTCCAATTTGGTTTAAGTCAAACACTGATCAAGGCCAATATTTCACTAGCCAGAAGCACACTAACAGAGGTATATTTCTTTAAGGTTTAGAGATACAGTATGATCCGTAAGATTTTCATCTATTTAATTGTCTTTTAAGTAAGTATTAAAGAGTAAAACAATGGTGATTGATCATATGACACACTAATGAAAGCACTTGTACTTGCTTCTTTGCCAAGTATTCTAATCTGAGTGTCTGTGGCGCCATGTTAGTGACGCTCAATTGCTTGTAGTAAGGGAAAAAGTTTAATAGGAACATGTGTGTGTGTGTGTGTGTGTGTGTGTGTGTGTGTGGATTTAAGAGGGTAAAATATAGGGGACGAACTGAAAGTAGAAAGATGAATGTATGTCAATAATGTTTACAAAACAGCAAAAAAAAGTCAACACACATAGTGACCGTAAACCTGACAAGATGGAAGGCTCTGAAAGAACAGGCTTACAGATTATGGTAACTTTCTGTAAAAAAAGAAATCCTGAAAGCACAATGAGAGAGAGAATACGTGAGATAACCGCTCTACCTAAGCCTGTGAATGTTCTCATTTGTCCAGGTCATCGCTAGTCAAAAACAACTGGACTTGGTTATTTTTCTAGGGAGATGTTTCACCTCTCATTCAAGAGGCTTCATCAGTCCATGTATGCATCTGACCAGGTTGGGACTGCTCCAACTAACTGGTGTGGAGATGTCACTGTAACCCTTTGTGCTCCAAGTGCCAACGACCGTCGTTAGAATGGCAGCCGTTGGTGAAAAGTTTGTTTGTACTTCGTTAGTGCTCTTTTGAGTCTTAACGACCGTCGTTGGAGTCACAGGAGGCCATTTGTGAACAGTTGTTCTTTGAGGTTAGATTGTTGAATCCCCTGGGAAGGGATGAAAGGGCAGCATTGTAAATTGGAGATAAGTGGTGTCTCAGACCTCCTCCTCTGTTTAGCGATGGTTTCTCTACTTTTACATAGATGGCTTCTTTTACTACTCTTTCAAACCATCTGACCTCTGTCCAAGATTTGGACATTGTTGTCATCAAACGAGTGGGCTTTCTCCTTGAGTTGAACTGGACAGCAGAGTCCAGGCCTGAGGAGTTAGCTCTCCTGTGTTGGACCGTGCGTTTATGCAATGGTTGTTTAGTTTCTCCAATGTAGAGATTTTTGCATTCCTCATTGCATTGGACATCATAAACCAGATTGCTTTTGTGGGTGTGTGGTGTTCTGTCCTTGGGATGTACTAGTCTCTGTTTGAGTGTGTTACTGGGTTTGAAATATACGTGCAGCCAGCCACATACGGAATGACTATGTTGTTTCTCTTGTTTTCTTTTTCTTTCTCAACCACTTTGGTTTTCTTTCTGAAAGCAGCTGCCGTTTTCCCGAAGGTCTAGCTGGGGTAGCACTTGTGGCTCCACAACTGTAGTTAAGACTCAATAGAGTACTAACGAAGTAGGAACCTACTTCCCACCAACGACTGTCACTCTAACGACGGCTGGTGGCACTTGGAGCACAAGGGGTTCCAGTGACATCATAGGCCTTGTGAGAGGTTAAATACCGGGATCTCCACACCAGATAGTTGGACCAGTCCCAGCCTGGTCAGATGCATACATGAACTGATGAATGAGGATGAGAGGTGAAACGTCTTCCTATTTTTTTTTCGAAATTGCTTTGGGGAGAACCGCTCTACCTCTCTCTGTGTGCAACTAATGTCATCTGCTATATCCAATGCATCCATGCTAAAACCAATCAAAGTTGAATCTGACACAGTGTCTATGACTTGAATGAATGAATGAATGAATGCTTTATTTCAAACTTATGAAAAAAAATAAATTACACTTGAAACACGAGTCATTAAAAACACTTTGTATGTTTGAAAAGGAGCAGGAAGAAGCATAAGCTTATTCATTCCTACCCCTTCTCCACTTGGTATCTATACTATAGGTTTTCTTACTTCCTGTTTATCCTGTTTCTTTTATTTATTTATTTTTTTTTAACTTTTTTTTTTAATGTATTTATTTATTAATTTATTTATTTATAATTTTTCTTAATACGCTCAACAAAACCAACAATTCCAACAAACAAACAAACAACAACCGCTTGTGTATAAATAAATAAACGACTTCTCATGAACTCCAATCAAACTGTCAAACTAGTCAGCGGTGATCAAATATTTCTCACAATTTTTTTTCAGAAAGATATTTTATAACGTTTGGCTGAAAAATTAGAAAGTTGGCAGAGACTCTGTTGCTCTGAGTGGTTGTTTTTCTTTGGGCACGTTGAGAACTAGCAGATGCCATTAGGAGCAGACAGAGAAAAAAGTTGCCAACTTCAGTTTAAGATGGATGAATTGATGTGACTTGGCAAACTGTTTTCGTTCCCATGGCGTCATATCCCACCATTTTATATAAAATACACTGGGTTTTCAACTGTAAGCTCATCTTGAACAATATTAGATGTTCAGAGCAAGTGCTCCAGAAGTAAAAGCGACAAAGTCCTTATAAAGAGGAGGTCAGGGGGTGGACTTTTATCCAGGAGAGCGCAGTTTGTGTCCCCTCTGTGTCCTGTTACAAATTTACTTATTTTAACCCTACCCATGATTCCTAAACCTAACCAAGTGATTTTGTTGCCTAAACCTTACCAAGTAAATTTGTTTGAGTGCACGTTAACCAAATGTTCCCATTTTTAAAACAGTGAATGTAGTAGAGTGTCACAATTTGGCATAGAGAGCTACCCAGTGCTTTGACAAGTGACACCAAGGGGGCATGACAAAGTGTCAATATGTGATGAGTTGGGATGCGAACAGGTTAGAGGAGGGGGGTGATCATTGGGCAAGGATATCTTCTGTTTAGTGTAAGTGAATCAGTTCACTTACACTAGGACTGGGCCTAGTTAAAAAATAAAAAATACCATTACCAATACCAGTATAACTGATACCGATACGAAAAGTGTACGTCATTTGATACTTTTTCCCCCCTACTTAATTCCATACCCATCATATGGATGGACGCATCATGGCATGCTGAAATGCCAACTCCATCAAATATGCTGCGCTTGACCTCACCACACTAGTTGCTGTGGTAGTGGGCCAATGCTTGCGGTGATTGGCTGTGAGCACCATACAAATAGGAATTTTTTGCAGATCTGGGTAAAAAAAAGGATCAAATGCAGGTATTGTTTGACTGGAGAAGCTTTGATACTGCAGATGCTACTTATCTATTTTTGATCTGATTGATACTGCTGCGGTGGCAAAAGGCGGGCAGAGAACAATTTTATCCTGGAGTAGAGCTGGCTGCAGTGAGCAGTCCAGATGGGGAATCAAAGAAAGATAGAACAATTTGGGAATGAGTCACAGTACTCTGTCAAATTATCTGCCAGTCACTAACATTATACTTATATATCTTAAGTTTTAATTTCATAGTGGACATTGTGTTATGACCGTAGATAGTATTAAATAAGTGGACAGATGTGGTTTGCAGGTCTGAAAAGTTTAGTGTACTTGGAACTTATATCGATACCTTAAAAGGTATTGACTACCAATACCCAGCTCTAAAAGTTATGACTAGAAATGCTCAACTCAGGTTATAGGCCTGTCGCGGTATAACATATTGGATAAGAAGGAATTAATGATTTGTGCATCAGACAGGGTCATGGTTTGTCATTTTTAGAGGCCCCCAAGTCCTTCAGAGGCTTGGCATACAATGTGTGAGGAGGCCCTGGGTGTCTGGAGTTTAAGATAAGATGAAGACCTTGCAGATGTTCCCGAGTCCCATGGTAAACAGTCTGGACCATGGGTGATACAAAATTGTTTTGCCTCCTCCAATGAGATGTCATTCTGTATGATGCAGGATACACTGTTTATGGCTGAGTGGACTTAATGTTACTGTAGGTTTTGCTAATACAGTGTCTATGCATGTTGTACCAAGATCTTGTCTAGCGAGATTGGTTTTGATGAACATATATATGCAAGTTAAGACAACTGGGAGTCAGCACATTATTCTTTTATTCATCTAATCGAAGACTGACCTAAAGAACAAGCTTTCCACATAAAGGCCGCATATTCACAATAAACAGAGAGGAAGTCTGAATGGATTCAACATGCTGGCTAAAGGTACTGGTAATGCATCTCACCCCATTCATAACAAACACACTGTGTTAGGATTCTGATTTAAAATGCAATCTGTGTTTGTGTTTCTGTCTAGATAAGGCTCACATGCCCCCCTGGAGACAGGATTTCATACTATGATTGCATATGATGAATACTGCTGCATGCAGATTTCAATAAGATGACAAGTGACAGAGAGGAAGAGAGAAAGAGTCAGAAATAGAACAGAGGGATAAATAACCTCTTTTTGTAACCAGAGACAGGAGAGACAAATAATAATGAATTGCTCCTGATTAATTGATTGTAATTTTATGACAGCTTTTGGCTCAATGATTTATCATTTTTGAAGACTGTCACAGATGCTGAAATATGTATGTAAATAAGCTTGTTTAAATTTGAGAAACAGAGGAAGAGAAGCCAAGGGTTATCTGACATCTGCAGTGTCTCTGATTTTAAACAAACAGATCAGCCAGATGAAACCAATGTGAAAAAGATTCAGTCAATGCGTGTGTGCATTTTTGTTTTCACTTATCTTGCTTACGTTCAAACCAACTCTAAGTGCTTTCTGCTGAATCCCCATTTTCCTTTAATCTTCACTTGCAGTTTATGCTGAGATGAAGCATAATACACATCAATCAGAAACACACACACACACACACCAATGCATATATCAAAGATAAAATGAATGATATCAAACAAAGTTATAAATATGTAGATTATGTTCTTACCCATTGCCGTCTGGAAAAAAAACATGCCATGTTTGCAATCACAACAAAACATATTCTGAAACACACTAAATCAGATACAAAAAACGAACAGCACTTGAATTAAAGCCAGATTTCTGGTCGAAGTCCAGTAAAGTCCATTCATGCAGGACTTTTTTCCCCCTCCCAGACTAGTGTTTGTAAAACACCCTGTTTTAAATGAACAGTAGTTCTAACACATATATTATTAGATCTTCTCTGAGCTTGAAAAAAAAATCATGTAAATTATAGACATGGCAGATTTATTCAAGGATGTTATTGTATTTCTTATGTAAATGTCAGAGTATCATACAAAAGCTTGAAATGGCATTTATGTAGCTGTTTCTCTTTAATGTATTTAGAAAGTCTCTTCCTCTTTTGTAGGTGCACACACATAATATGCCTGCCTCTTACAAGGGCACACCTCAAAGCAGCTCCCACTGTAAAAACCCAGGGAGCCCTTACCTTAAATCAGGCTCCATAATTTATGTTTGTGGGTGTTTTTTTTTTAACTCAGGTGGGTCTAGAAACATTTGGTAGGGGACCAGAGCACACAAAATCTACCAGCTTTGACACAATAAAGGATATTAAAGCAGTTGTTGCACCATGTCTTGGGTGCTGTATTCTTTCATATTTACGGGCATCCTTGAACAAATAGAAAACTGCTTAAGAGACAGTTTTGCAAGGTACTTCGAAATGATGAGGAAATCATAGTGTGTGTGACGGGAGAGGGGATAAAGTGGGTGGGACAGAAAATATAATTTGTATGGCCATTGTATTGTGACTTGAGGGTTTTGAGTGTGAGCAGTGTGTTGTCAGTTTACCCTGAAAACTTGGGATTTTGAGACAACTGACACAGTTTGTCTAATTAATCATGAGCAACCTTGGGAAGCTTTCGTGGAGTAGATGCAAGTCAATATGTCAACACCATTCACAAAAGTTTCAGAATTGAAATGCAAGTGTAGCTTACTTTTTAAGCTTCTAGTCTTTTCTCTTCCTTTTTACTTGAGGATCTACAGTTTGCTCTACTGCGTATTTATTTCTGATAGGTTCATTTATTATTTCTGGGTAATTTTTTCATAAAACACAATTTTGTTTCCTTTAAACACAGAAGCATTTAAACGTGGTTTCAAATTTGTAGCCAAGATGGATTTCAGCCTGACTTGATCTTTTATTTATACCTATCTTACTCTTTTTCAGTTTCATACATGTATTTTGTAATTCTACTATAACATGTGTACATGCTTTAATGTTGCTGCTGCATCTGTATTCACCCTCAGTCTGAGACAAATAATTTTCTGTGAAAATCACCAATAAAGGTTTCTAAGACCAAACACTACACAACAGAAAATGTTCCAGCAGAAATGTGATCCGAAATTGGAGAGAAAACATCGGCAACCAAGATCAGAGCTTTCTCTGATGTTAGCAAGAAGCTTCATGTAGTTAGCAGGGGGCTTTAACGGAATATAGCACCACTTTTTACCCTCAAAAATCACTGTTAAAGGCTTCTAAACCAAAACCTGATGTGATCCGGGTGGATCTAAAGTCATGTCTGGCTGCTTGATGCACGGCTCTATTGCAAGCTCATGTGCAGATCACCGTTAGATCCCTAAATAACTTTAGTTATATTGTGTACTCCCTGAAACAGGACTCATTAACATTAGGTCCGACTATCAATGCAAGACAAACATTTCAGTGATATAATGTTCCTTACAACTTGCGCTAACGCAGCCCGCTATAGATGGAACAGCTCATCTTTTAGCATTAGCTTTGCGGAAAATTCAACTACAAAAATAATACAGTATGTAACCAATATTATAGCTGTTATCGTCTTTTGGAAAACAAAATTAATTTCCCCTCGCAACTGAAAAAGCACTTTCTTGGTGACATTCTGAAGAACTGAATCACCAACAATGTGGTGGGTGTTGAGCAAGTTTGGCTGTGCACTGAGCAACAGAGACACAGGATCAGAAGCAGGGACGGGGCTGCAACACTCTGTACTCTTGTCCTGTCTCTTACTGTTGTTACTTCTGACCGTTGCAACTTATAACAAGCCAAATTCCTTGTATGTGAAAACCTACTTCACCAATTTAAGGACAGGAGAATGTACATCTGTACATTTGTACAAGAAGAAGGTTGTGCCTTGTATGCACATGTATGTGTGTATTGATGTCTTGCCCCAGGCAGACTGACAAGCTGATCCAAATAAATAGGGTGTTTCATAAGGAGATGGTATTGGTAGTTTAGACTTTGGCCTTCTGGGACTCAGTTTTGCCTATAATTGGACCAATAAGTCTTTGCTACAAAACATTATCATGCTGTACAGGTACAAACCTGCTCACAAAGACAAACTCATAGACATATAAAGCTACGGAAATAGATGCCCAAAAGCAGTTTGAGAGTGGGCTTAGAGTTTCTGGTTAGATTTGTATTGACACTGGCTTGGGTAAGTATGGGAATGCAAAACAAATATTGCAGCATTTTCACACCAACTTAACAACCACTCATCACAGTATCTGTTTTATGCTGCATTCACATGGTAGATGGTAAACCGGATATCATTTTAGTGGATAAGAGCAGGGCAGTAAAATCAGGTGAGTGTGGCAGAGGATATCAGCAACAATAGCACTGCCAGTCAACATATTTTGACTCCGGACTTCGACCTCTGCAACAGAATTTACAACTGGGTGTTGCGTAGCTTCCTCACACAAAAACATTAGAATTAGAATCTATTTATTGTCCTTGCACATAGTACAACAGACTTCAAGTGTATTCCAGACGGTGCAAATTACAGCAACAAATATTAAATATAAAAAGAAGGTGTGCGTGAGTGTGTGTGAGTGTGTGTGTGTGTGTGTGTGTGTGTGTGTGTGTGTGTGTGTGTGTGTGTGTGTGTGTGTGTGTGTGTGTGTGTGTGTGTGTGTGTGTGTGTGTGTGTGTGTGTGTATAAAGTGGCAGAAGTAGAAGGTATTGCACAGTAGTGCTGTCCAGGGTATTTTTTCTAGTGCAATTTTTTTTTCTTTTTTAAGGTGCTTGAAAATGAAATGTAGTTGAATGTGAATGTATGAATCCTTATTTTGTGTTATTTAGTTCACATATGGCTGTGGGTAAGAAGCTGTTCTTAAGTCTGTTTGTGTGGGTTTGAGGGACATGTACCGTCTGACAGAGGGCAGCAGGTGGAACAGAGTGTGTCCAGGGTGGGATGGGTCCTTCAGGATTAACAATCTGGACAATGAGAAGCTAATAATTTTGGTATATTTTAAATCATCTTTCTAATTTAATAATAACATTGATAGCGTCTTTCACATATCTGGGCATGTTAATGTTACATTAATCTATATAACAAGATGAGACCGACTTCGTGTTCAAATTTGTGCTGCTTCATCTCAGTTGAATTGCTCATCAAGACAACTCATGTTTGAAATGTTTATTGCAACAGCAGATCATAGTTAGAGCTAGGCGTCTAGATTCTGACCGCATCTCTCTCTGCAGATAGTTTAAATTTGATACTGGGGAGTGGTGATTTCAAATATAAGCCCCCCCCGTCGGAGCCTGCTGGGGTTGTGCTGGGGTTGAAAGAGCAGCCCTACTAGTGCAGGGCAGCAGCAACACTGACAAGACAACAGGAGAGATGGGAGAGTTTTGCAGCTTCAATAGACCACTAGATAAGGGTGTGATTATGGGAGATGATATTGAGGAATGTGCCATGAGTATGAAGCAGCGCAGCTCTTATTGACTGCCTGAACTAGCTCACAAGCATCGCTCTATGCACGGCATGACTTGAGCTTTCAAATGATGCTAGGGGCTTGTCTGTGTGAAGAAGGGTGAATAAACTGTGCACACTATTTATGAAAAACAACAGAAGTTTAACCCTTTTAAGTGGGTAAATTGACATTACTGATGTTTAGTAAACCAAACACTGTTGATTAAAGTGAGATTAGATTTACTTGCAACAATCAAAAACATGTAGACTTTGTGGATGTTTTGTTCTCCCAGTTTCAAAAAACAGAGGACTGAATAAAGTGGATAATTAAGGATACAGAACAGGACAGGACGCTTTACTAATTGTGTCTTGTCTTTGTCTTGTCTAGTCTACGCATGGGATAGTGAGAAATTAAATTTTGATTCCTTGTATGTCTTGTTCATGTGAAGAATTGACAATAAAGCTGACATTAACTTGACTTTGACTTGATACAGTGGAGAGGAGAGGATGCAGCATTGACTGTCTCTTTTTAAAAGGTACTTCATGTTAATAGCAGAATTACAATACATGTGAAGAGTTCATTTGGTAGACTACATGTATTTTATTAATGTGAACTATTATTTCTCATCATCTGATTTGTCTCTTACAGAAAAGATAACTGAAAAAAAACTTGCCTGCTATTAGGGCCCTTAGAAACATTTTTTTTTTTAAATGAAGTTGCTGATTGGATAGATATGGGACACATTTACCCAATCAGCTGTCATCATGTGGCCAGATTCATAATGTCAGTTTTGTTGTCAAATGATACATCACATCAAAATGTCAGAAAGGAAATGTGGAGCACAAAAAAGAAAAGCATAAAGACTGAAAGAACAGCGGGACCACAATCTACTAAAGAAAATTCATAAATTGACAGTATTTTTTAAGGTTGCGGAGTCTTCTGTTCTAGCGTGTATTTTTATTTTGATAAAGCGTGATTAATAATGTAGGGGGGCCCAAACAAACAGTGGCCTAGGGGCCCCTGATCACCTTAATCCACCACTGTAAGTATCCCTACACATAAAACAAAGCACCAACAATGTAGTTAGTGAACCTGGAGTTTATTAAAATATAGTTTTGAAAGACTTACCTACTGGCCCTGGTACCAGCTCCTCTCGTAGTAAAGTCCATTCAAGTTGATTAGCAAATGGGATCGAAAAGGAAAGAGCCACTTGGACCAAAAACCAGTAATAGGCTGCTAATTTAAGAATTCCACTGAAACACTGCAGTCCGTGAATGTTTTCAGTTGATTTATTGAGAAACATCGTTTAACTACTTGCGTTAACTTCGCATCAAAAAAATGTGTGACGCGTTAACCTGTAATTGTAAAGCACTTTGTAACGCTGGTTTTAGTAAATGCTACATATATTAAAGTTTAATATTATTATTGGCAATTTTTTGGAACAAGCAGATTGCAGGGAACAAATGAAGGCCACTGAAGAATGCTGTCTGGAGACTGGTGAATACTGGGTATGAGGTGAGGTACATGGGAAGAATGTAGGCTGGTGACAGAAGAATGTAGACTGCTTTCCACACACATGGCGCTTATTGGCATTACAAGTCAGCAGGGGGGAATTTAATTACAACCAAGGACCGAGCATGATCCTTACAGGAACCTGCCAAGGTTCTGCCTCGGCCTTAACATTGAGGCACGGGAAATTCTAAGATAACTTCATCCGTGGAAGGGCACTTAGAGGGCACAGACCTCAGACAACGGCTTTCCCTATCTCATAATATTAATACAACTGTTTTTTCTGAATATTATGACACCATATGTATGCAGCGAAAATGTCCTATCCCACAACAAAAGTGAAACATAATCTGTGTATCTGCCTCTTTGTTCTTATCTGTTCTAAAATGTAATGAGTTCTTCCTTGGCCCATGCTTCATCCTTTCACCACATTTCATGAAATTCGGGCCAGTAATTTTTCTGTAATCCTGCTGACAGACGGATATACAGACAGACCAAGCCAAAAACATCACCTCCTTGGCTGAGGTGACTTTCCTCTGGAAGGTTCTTCAATTATGAGAGGACCTAAGAGTGTGTCAAAAAAAAGTAGGTCACTTGGACTACAAGTATTTCTAGCAGAGGGAGTGTGTGTGTGTGTGTGTATGCAAATATTAAAATAATTCACCACCGTTGAAAGAATACATTTAGTCTAAACAGGGCTTCAAAAAGGCAGAAACCTGACATGACCAGGGGAACAGTGGCAAGCAACAGAGCTGGTCAGTCTGAAAACAATACCTCAAGTACTGTAAATCCGAACTTAAGGCTGTCAGATTCACAGGTTAGAACAAGACAACTTGTAAAACTGACAGAGGGTAGCCAGAGACTCTGCTCGCAACACTCTGATGCCTTAAGAAGCAGCTGAGAAGTAATCAGGGAGATGCAGATGCAGCTGGGGTTGAGACATCCCAGGGCCGACTCAGGAACTGTCAAGTGATGCAGAGAGCATGACATGACCACAGTAAATGTGTAAAAACAACTCTTGCTTTTTCAAGCTAAGGAAGTTACACCAAAACCTGATGTCTGACTCTGAGCTCCATTCTCCTCTAGAAATACAGCCCTTGTTTTGTTTCCAAATAAATATGAAACAACCGAATATTGCTATGTACACAACTAGAATTATAACTATAACTATTTCTGATTTTTTTGTTGTTGTTGTTTTTGGAATTCAAAAGACTACACACAATCTGAAAAGACAAGGAGCAACTTTATTTAAATGTCAGCTCTGTCTATGTTTCAGTATATTGAGTGTGTGTGTGTGTGTGCATGTGTGTGTGCGTGCTTGTGTGTGTGTGTGTGTGTGTGTGTGAGAGAGAGAGAGAGAGAGAGAGAGAGAGTGAGTAAGGTCATCATGCATTGTGTATGTAAATCGTTGAGGGAGCAGTGTTTCTAAAGTATTTATTATTAGATTTATTATCTCAAGTTTGTTCTGATATGATTTATTAAGGAACAGGAACTGTCAGTCTGTCATCTTATCCTCTTTGTCTACAGTCCTGTTTTTCTTAAATGTCTCTTCTGTTAACATTATCAGGCATTTTCACTGTACTATATTTATACTTATTTTCCTTACACTTTATTTTTCATGTGATTTTCCAACAGACTACCAAAGAAGGTATATTTAATACATGTTTTAGATCTTAATTCCTACACTCCTACAGTATCTACTAAACTAAGTTACTTATTTAACAAAGGTAAAATCGCTTTTAAAAGAAGATCTTATTCTCTTTGGCAGCACATGTGGGGTGGTCTTTTTAGATCTCACTTCCCAGGGATCCAAAAAGTGTCGCCTGTGTGATTTGAGTCAGTTAGCAGACACACAAAGACCACCATCTGTCTTTCAAACTCTCACCGAAGTCTATCAGGAGAAGAGAGAAAACATCTTTTCCATGGAGAAAAGCCTTCAGTGCTGTTCTTTTCACTCAATAAAGGAAAACACCAGTTCTAATAATACTGATGCTATTGCAGCTACTAAGCAAACCTCTTAAGGAGCTGGCATTGAGGTTTTGAATGAGCTCTTGTGTTGGCTGGTTAGGTTTAAGAACAGATCTGGGTTAAAATAAGTAGTCTGTAATGATATAAAGTTTTTACTTTCAGATGGGACGGAACATGAATGGGACATGAACCGCTGTCTCGTGTGTATGACAGTGTGTATGGATTCGGTCTCTATCATGAGATTCAGCCTCTTTCAGAGAACCTATGTATATAAGAAATCTAAATTTGAGTTATACGATGTTCAGAGTTAGAGGCCAAAAAGCTTTTTACTTGATTATAGCTGTCATTTTTGGTGTGTTCTGTGGGGGCCCCAGTCTATACCTCCCCTGAAAGTTTTGTTTACATAACTTGTACAGATAACGCTCCGGTATTATAGCACCACCTGCTGGTGGACGTGTCATTTTTTGTGTCTACCATACGTGCAGGGGTCTGAACCACAGTTCCAAGTCTCATTTGCATTACTTGTAGGGTGTAGGCTGCAGTATGTTGCTTTACAGATGGAAAAGAAAGTGCCACAATCCAAAGACATGCACGTGTTAGGTTAATTGATGACTGGTTGTCTGTCTCTGTTCGTCTCTATGTGCCCTGCAATTGACTGGCGTCCTGTCGAGGGTGTACCCCGCCTCACGCCCGATGTCAGCTGGGATCGGCTCCAGCACCCCCCGCGACCCCGACCCCGGGATAAGCGGTTGAAGATGAATGAATGATGAACAATGGCGGTGAAAGGTTCACGTTGGTGTGATGCGGAGGTGGAGTGTTTACTGCAGATTTGGTCGGATGAAAATATTCAAAAACAGTAGGACCAGACGCACAAAAACTCTGTGGTCTATGGAAAGATTTGTAAACAAAGAGACGCATCGCGATGACCTCAATCAATGCGTGTGACGTGTTACGGCGTGATGACGTATGGACAGCAAGAAGCATTTGCGCGAGGACCAGGCAGTGTGAGTACAAACCGGCCTGGGGCGCGGGGGGAGAGGGAGGGGGGACAAGTACCCTAAAGCCCGGGATGCGGAGCGGAAGGACAGTGTGAGTGCGCCCTGAGTGTCCGATGGGCGGGACAAAGCCAAGCATTTATCCAATGACCACCTAGTTTTGCTGCAGTGGAACAACCCGCTCTACGCTTCCCCATTAAAGTCAGTAGAAGCTGAGCGTCCGACTGTGTAAAGAGCTGTGGAGCTGTGGAGCTGTGGGGATGAATGAGAAGGAAGTTGCTCCGGTTACCTGTGATAAGTAGCTGATTCTGAACAAAAGATGAAGGCTTTCTAGCACGTATTTAGTCAATGACATGTACACACAGCAGTACGTATTTAACCATGGTGACATTTTAAGGGACACTGAGCTTCCCTTGCAGTCTTAGAGCAATCACCTTTGTTTGGTATCCTTTCTGATGTTTGGAGATTAAAATATCACTGCTGATTGAAGTTTGTTTTGAAGTGAATTAATGATTGTATGGGGACTATAAAAAACCACAGCCAAGCATAATGGTTGCACTGTACTTATTTTATGTTACTTGAATTTAAAACTCTGGTTGACAGATGCATTGATATGCAATCAGGTAATCCATTCCTTGCTATCTGGTAGGGTAACCAGGTTTGTGTATGTTGTCCCAGGTCCACAATGATTGAGATTTACAACACAGATCCATATACCTGTAAATGCATAGCTTTATACATCTGATGCACAAAAGGAGTAATCTTATTTCATAATCGTCATCCACCTTACCTTCTAAACTGTGGTTGGTCAATAGTTCAATGAAAGTGATTCAGCTATTTGAAAGCATATTTACAAAGTCAAAGCAGCTTAGCCTATAAATCAACATTAACCACAGTCAACCATTAGTCTATTAATGTGTTAAGCAGGTATTAGCTCCTGAAAAGGAGTGAAATACTGATTAGTATTCATAACATACTGACCATTAAATCAAACACAAATTAACTGATTAATGAGAACCAGTTAAGAACAAAATGGCCAGCCTTAGTCCCATGCTTACATGCAAACCACCCAGTACTGCATATTATTTACTGTAAATCATGTAATTCCATGCACACATAGAGAAAGAAAGTTCTACATTAAAAAAAATGCTGTGTTGCTCACCCTTAGTCAGTAGTTAAGTGGGGGCACAAAATAATTTCTTGTAAAGGATTATTCAAGTACTTTTGAATTCACTGTAGAATTTAATTAGTCAATTCAAACATTGTGTGTCAGTGCAGAGTAAGTCCCCGAACACCACTAATTTCAATAAATGTCACAATTCATTTTCC
This sequence comes from Echiichthys vipera, assembly GCF_963691815.1. NCBI lineage: Eukaryota > Metazoa > Chordata > Actinopteri > Perciformes > Trachinidae > Echiichthys > Echiichthys vipera. The sequence goes on from NC_139826.1 coordinate 8,782,950, forward strand.
CAGATCTCCTTTTATCTCATGTAAAAGAAATGTCTGTTCAAGGAATTTACCTTCCCCCAGCTTATGAAGACCTTTAAGCAAAAGAAATCTGCTTTAAGATCCTTTATTCTTGTGATCATAGTTCAATCAGATTTGTAAAATTGAACATTTCTATCCCTAGGCTATGAGCCCAGAAAGAATAAGCTTTGCAGTGGTGTTATTAAAAGACCAAACCTTGAGGTGCTTTATTAAATGAAGAATAGTAAACTGACAGTGCTCTCATACTTGAGGGAAAATATGCTTTTAACTGTCATGCACTTCAGCAAAGGAAGGATTTATTAAATAATGAGTAGATGGAACCTCTGTCTTTATGCTGTGCATGTGTCCTTTGTTGTACCACTAACTGTATTGATTGTTACTGTCTTTGGCATTTTAATGACTTCATGCATTCTGGATTGATCCTTTGCTAACTAATCAAACTGAACTACCATTTTCATGTACATTCTCAGTCTATTTATTTATTTATATTTAGCAATTTTCAGTAACCATTGTCAGTAGTGAGTGATGTATCTGTCACATCTACAGCATATCAGATGACAAACAAGAATGTCAATAAAAGAAAGACGATGCTGGTTTGAGAGTTGCCATTAATGTAACAGCTAAACTCCATGGGAAGCAGAGGCTTTTGCCATTGAGTTTTAATACAGTTGGTGCTGCAGGTTTGTATGCTGCTTCACATTACCCTCTGGTACAATGAGATATGTATCATAATCATTAGATTACACTTTTATTTACTCAGTTCTATGTTGTTTTTACTTGTTGGTAAAAAAAAAATGTTTTCCTTGTACAATAGTTTATTGGGATAATAAGAGACACTCCTCCCTCGCAAAATGAACCCAAAGGTTACAAGCAGCTTATTACGACCCAAATTTATGTTTATTGTGGCGGCGACCTCTAGTGGCTGTAATTTTATGACGGGAGCAAAGGCTAGTATAAGCCTAGTATAAGCCTAAAGAGTGACCATGTCCACGAAGGAGGGCGGGTGGATGGAGCGATTCGTGTCCTGAGTGAAACCAAAAGTCATTGTTGACTTATTTTGAACTTATAAGTTAAGTTATTATTATTTATTTTTTTAATTATTATTATTATTATTATTATTATTATTCATTCATTCATCTTCAACCGCTTATCCCGGGGTCGGGGTCGCGGGGGTGCTGGAGCCGATCCCAGCTGACATCGGGCGTAAGGCGGGGTACACCCTGGACAGGACGCCAGTCTATCACAGGGCACATAGAGACGAACAGAGACAGACAACCATTCACACCTACGGGCAATTTCAGACAATAATAATAATAATACGATCATGCTAATTACGATCACTGTCAGTACACCTAATAAGAAGAAGCGTTGCTCATTCAGAGTGAGCTGGTCATGGAAAGCTACAGCTGTGAACTGTTGGCTAGGACAGTTTGTATTCACCCAGAGAAGTCCAGATCTTTTCATGTGTAACACAGCATGTAAGGAGGCACACTAGGTTACAGGCTTCTTGCAGCTTGCATGATTTTTTTTCAGTGTTTCTTTCCCTTTTGAAAATTACACCTTTAGGAATATTTCACACATTATTATATTTTGTTCTCTCCACAGTGACAGTGACATTCTAACAATTAACAGCCTACATCGTGTGGGGTTAATATAATTCTGTAACACGTAAGCCCATTCCACTGTAGAAAAGTGTAAAACAATTCTCATTAAATACATTTTGACTAGTGCTGTCACAGCATCACGTTTTTATTGTCAGTGGTGCACATGTTTCCTTATTCAAAGCAGAGCCCACAGGTCGTTAATATAACAGCCAGTTTCTTCTAGCCAAATCCTAGTTTACACATAATTACCTATGCATGATTAGTACACGTGCAGAGCTCCTGCTGTGCAATCTCCATCGCCTGCCAGTGGTTGGTGTGTATCATCCTATTGTTTTACATGGGGTTGTGGGATGTAATCAGAAGCATGACAGCCTGAATTTATGAATTTAGCATATTGAGATCCTGAGCCAGCAACAAACATAAACACACATAGTCATTTAATTATAAATCTTTGGATTTTAATACCTTTTTTGCACAAACACATTACCTTTAATCTTTAATGAACAATGCATTTTGATTCATGGCTGGTGTGATTCTGTGCCGTAACTGAGGTGGGCGGAAGAGTATTCAATACCTCCATAAAGTAGTGTCTTAACCTGTGTGTGTGTGTGTGTGTGTGTGTGTGTGTGTGTGTGTGTGTGTGTGTGTGTGTGTGTGTGTGATCACTTCATTGAATAAATTAATAGATGTTTCTTTCCTTCACTGTGTCTATCTGTTGATTTCCCCAGTGAATAATTACAGGCAGATGAAGAGGATGTGGATCACTAGGCACCTTCTCCTAAGACGATTGCCGGCTTAACCGCCCTATAACTGCATACTCAATATTGATCAAGTGTGCCGCATCATCATGCATGGTTTGAAACATAGACCACATGTGCTACATCTGTAGGGAGAAAGGCAAGACTGACATTGGGTATAAGGTGTGGAAACAATGTGGAAGGTGACAGAAGAAGACTATTTCTGATTGTGTTTGCCTCAGTCTGTGTGTTTGTGAGAGTTGGACTGGATGTAATTTGCTGCAGTATTGCAGTAGTAGGGTGTGTAGTTGCAGCCATCTCACTTCACTCATTACCAGGAGAAATGAATGGCTGACTATAGATCAGTGTCAAGGGGCTACTCAACTCTGCCCACTGCATCAATGTGCATTGTAGGTGTGTGTATCACATCGGTGTATTCAGGCTTATGTCTGTCAATAAGTGTGCATGTCAGCATGAATCAGTATCTGTTTGAGTGTGTGTACCTTCTTATGTGATTGTGTAAGAGCATAATAATATTTTTTTAATCTTTACATTGTCCCCTCCCTCCCGACTAGGTTGGTGCATATTGTGAAACAAACATTTTATGTATCTTTTTTTCTTTTCTCTTCCACACACACCTCAGCGAGACAAACAAATCCAACTGTTTGTCAGGGCTTGATTCATTTCCCCCTTCTTTAGAGACTCAGCTACGCTGGGCACCATCTTGCATCTGTCATAACCTCTCCTTCATGCCATATAGCCCGGTCTGTCGCATTTAGATTGGGGTAGGGACAAGACTAAGATGTGCTTCTATGGGCTGTACGGAGACAAACGTCATTCAGAGATGTCCACATGACTGTTTCCTTTATGTTCCTTATATGGTGTACATACAATTTTCTCTTTGGTACAAACTTAACTCAAGAGTAGTCCAGCCCTATCTTTCCATCATTGCTGATCAGACTTTGAATTTTAATATAATATATACTATAATATTCTAATATCTCTGTGACTCTCATGTTACCCTTGATGTTACAATGGTCCCATGCTTCTTTGCTTTAGAAACATGTTTGATAGCATCTTACCTCATGTCAGACCATTGCCTCTTTAAACTGTTACAGTGGCTCTGTCATTAATATTTTATTTTGGGGTCCCCTAATACGATTACTGACATAGCTAAACTTGTTATTCTTAGTCTGATTATTTCTGACAGTTTCTTGAAGCTCTGTGGTATTAAAATCCTCTTTTTATTGTTTGTGAATAAAATTTGACCACAAATGGAACAGAACACGTAACCCTTTACCATCATTTTAGGGACATCAATCATGAACAAATCTCATGAACGTGCACCTATTCATGAACAGATTGAACAGATTCATCAGTTTGGTGAATCCGACTTGAAACACCCCTCGTTTTCCAGTGTTTCCTACAGGGGGCCGACCACACTGAAAGTTGTTTCTGGTTCACTGATGGGGGTGCTGTCCCGTGGACGGCCCTGGCCCTGGTGGCTTGAGAGCTCTACACCGTGGTGTGGAGCCTCCTGTCTGCCTGGCCTGGGGGATCCCTGTGGCGGTGCCCCCTGCAGCCATGGACCATGATTCCTGTCGGTGTGCACGGCCCCCAAAGGTAGACTCTTCCTCACCTCAGATCTCGGCCTCCTCAGCAACCGCTAGTATATGTGCGTAGGTGTGTGTGGGTGTGTATACAGCTATATGTGTGTGTGAGTGTGTATGCCTTTGTGTATCTCAATGTGTATATTTTTGGGGGTGGGATTTTGGGGTTTTCATGGAGTTTCTTTACTGCTCATGTTTCGTTTTGCTTTTTTGTTTTGCTTTATTTTCTGTAAGGCACTTTGTGCTACTGTCAAAGTATGAAAAGTGCCATATAAATAAAGAGTGATTGATTGATTGATTGATTGATTGACATAAATACAAAAAAGGTTATTGCATGAGGCACCCTAACACTATAGTGGGAATCGCAGCTTAGACATTAAAGGTCCCATAATCTGCTCATTTTCAGGTTCATACTTGTATGTTTTTACTAGAACATGTTTATCCTCAAAGCAATTTCAGTCAAAAGCAACTGGACTTGGTTATTTGTCTAGGAAGACGTTTCACCTCTCATCCAAGAGGCTTCATCAGTCAATGTACGCACCAACTAACTGGTATGAGATCCAGGTATTTAACCTCTCACAAGGCCGATGGTGTCACTGAAACCCTTTGTACTCCAAGTGCCAACGGCCGTCGTTAGAGTGGCAGTCATTGGTTGGAAGTTGGTTTCGACTTCGTTAGTGCTCTATTGAGTCTTAACGACAGTCGTTGGAGTCACAGGAGGCCTTTCGTGAACAGTTGTTCTTTGACGTTAGATTGTTGAATCTCCTGGGAAGGGATGAAAGGGCAGCATTGTAAATTGGAGATAAGTGGTGTCTCAGCCCTCCTCCTCTGTTTAGCGATGGTTTCTCTGCTTTTACATAGATGGCTTCTTTTACTCCTCTTTCAAACCATCGGTCCTCTCTGTCCAAGATTTGGACATTGTTGTCATCAAAGGATTTGGCTTTCTCCTTGAGGTGTAAGTGGACAGCGGAGTCCAGGCCTGAGGAGTTAGCTCTCTTGTGTTGGGCCATGCGTTTATGCAGTGGTTGTTTTGTTTCTCCAATGTAGAGATTTTTGCATTCCTCGTTGCATTGGACAGCATAAACCAGATTGCTTTTGTGGGTGTGTGGTGTTCTGTCCTTGGGATGTACTAGTCTCTGTCTGAGTGTGTTACTTGGTTTGAAATACACAGGGATGCAGTGTTTGTTGAAGATCCTGCTGAGTTTCTCTGATACCCTAGCCACATACGAAATGACTATGTTGTTTCTCCTGTTTTCTTTTTCTTTCTCATTTATATAGCACCTCCACCTTCTTTATAATTAAAAAAACATGGAGATTTCACTTTTTACTATGTAAGACCTTTAATGTTGGTGAGAACACTGTGTTTGCTCAGTGGAGTGCAGTGTTAATTTTTGCTAAGTCATGTCAAATGTCCTCTAATATTTCATCAACCTTATCTTGTTTTTATATAGTCAAGTTCACAGAAAACTAATTATTTTAGTCTAGTTTAGTCAATAAAAACAAAAAACACAACTTGTTTTAGTCTTTCTTCAGTATACTTTGAACATCAGTCATTATAGCCTAAACCCATTTCATAAGACTGTATCATATCGTTACCTGATTAAAAACACAGATTGAATGATCAAGAATGCAGCTTTGCACACAGTGGCCCTCATTTATCAAACAAACGTACGGTAGAAAAACGTGCGTACGACCATTTTCTTGGCAAACTTCGGCATTTATCAATTTGGACCTGAGCGGGAGCTACGATCAAATCTCACGTCAGGTTCTGGCTGAAAATAATTAACAAACCTCAGCTGTCATTAAGCATAAGCAGTCACATATTAAGAACAGATAAAAACGGATTCTTAAAACGAATAAAAAAAAAAAAAATTGTGGTTGGAGCAATTGATTGTACTCATGTGCGTCTGAAGGCACCATCCATGAATGATTACGCATTCATCAATCGCAAAAACTACCACTCGATAAATGTATAGGTCATTTGTGATGCCAAGAATGCTTTTAAACGTGGTGGCTAGGTGGCCAGGGGGGGCACATGATTCTTTTAACAGCTCGGCTCCAGCCCCCCGCGACCCCGACAGGGACAAGCAGTTGAAGATGAATGAATTAATGAATGTGTTGGCGCGCGGCTGCAGGAAGGCACACTGCAGAGCCAAAGTCATCTCCTCTGTAAGTGGCTACCCTCGATAAATTGCATTAAATAAAACAAGGTATCAGATGATTAACATTTTGGTATGGTTTTTCTAGGTGACAAAGGTTATCCTCTAACGGAATACCTAATAACCCGCTGGCAAACCCCGCTACAGAGCAGGAGCGCAGGTTCAACAGTGCGCACACAGGTGGAGCGCTGCTTCGGGGTAACTGCCTCCGTTATGCTTTTCCATACAGCGTTTTTATGGGCCCCTTTTATTCCACTCTTAAGACTGCCAAAAAGCACATCTTTATTTTGTTCTATCTCGGATGTCAGGATGCTGATCTCTGTGTCGGAAAAGTTTCTTTTCTTACCAGTGTTTCGTCTCTCCGTGTTTGACCTCAGTGGGCGAGGCCTCCTTACCAGGAATATTTAAGGGCGTAACATGTTAATGACGATCAAATTCAGCCGCCGCATTTATCAAGGCCCGCTCATTCGTATACTGAGACACGCAAGATTGATAAATGAGGGCCAGTATCTGGTCTCAGTGTCTTTGTGGTGAGGCCTGATGTGTCTCTTCAGGGTGGAGATATTATATCCCGGCTGTTCTATGACTGTATTGCTTCCCTTTTGATAAAACAATATGTTATGTTTTTTTCTGCCTCAATGAAACGAAAATGGGCCCACATATCAGTTAAGGTTGTTTTTTTTCCAAGCCTTGTTGTTTTTCTTTTTTTTAAATTAGGCTAATATTTTAAATATCTCAGAATCCTCCGGTGTTGTGTGTTGCTGCCGATGTATCAAAGTTTTTGCACGCAGCATTGACAGGGAACAACTAATGCACTGACGGAAAAAGTCATTAACAAAGTCAACACTCGTGGGAAGCCCAGCTCTGGCAAAACAATTCGTCCTTGAGTTACTTCGGCTGTGCCATCGACCTTTGGAGTTAGTATCATTTGCCCTTGATGAGCTCAAAAAGGGTCTTTGGAAGGCAATCATAGAATCAGCTTCAAAGCTTCTAATAGGTCCTCTCACTTCAATTCTGTAATTTTACACACAACTCCTGAAATGACTGTTTGAGCTGTGGAGAGACATGGAGATGGAATCAAAGGCATGGATCAATTATCCACAGTTACTACAAGAACACAGCTTCAAAGGATACATATCAGATCACAATCTCTGAGGGTTATGCTTTCTCTACCTCTTCTCAGATTTCACAGACACATGTACAGAGACAGACAGAGTACATGGTGTGAAAAGATTACATGTTTACATCCTTGCATTTGATATCACTAATATTATCAGAAAAGGGGTACTTATTTGATTAATCACACTGATGAATACTGTCATTCATAAGTGCAGATTAATTATTAAAAGTGGTTTGTTAGTTTATTAATCTGACCCACTTACAGAGGAAGTGACAGAAGGAAACAGAAACAGAGAGGATGCTGCTATGTTGAAACACTATAAACCAAATTAATGAACCTTTTGAAAGGGAAGGCAGTGTCGCACAGCAACATACTGTATGCAACGCAGTGAGAAAGGAAATGAAGAAAGAAAGGAAGGCGTACTTCTGTTGGTGATGGAAATGTACACTTATTTAAAGACACAACCTTAAAAAACAAAACAAAATGAAAGAGAAGACCTGAATGAAGCCTGAGCAGTGAGGCGGCTCTTGCTGTGATGCTCCGGTTTCAGAGGAGAATAAACGAGGCTGAGAAAAGTGGGCCTCCAGATGTGACTCCTTGTTCTTACGCCCTCCTTGGCATCATCTTCTGACGGCTGGAATGTGTTCAATTATATTCATAAATATAGGATAGTCTCACAGCTGACAAATATAGACTGGATTTGTATTATTTAAATGCAACCTGGGAGGAAAATTACAGTGTGAATATGCAGATGGGTTAAGAAGATTAAAAAGATCAGCAAAAAGTGTGAGTGTTTATGTAGCATGGCAAGGCTTCACAATAATGGGGAGAGGAGAGGAAAGGAGAAGAAGAGAGAGATGAAAAAAGAGAAGACGGAAAAAGAAAGTGGAGAAAAAGAAGTGATCAAATAGAAAATGAGATTATTAGAGATTTGAGGAGAGGTGGGTTCAGAAGGAAGGAGACAACATATGAGTGTTTGAGAAAAGGATCAGGGTAGGACAAGGAAGGGCGAAAGGAGTTGAAACAGGATGAAAGGAGGACATAAAAAAGAGCAGAAGTTTTAGCTGTAAAGAGGAGTAAGAGCATTATCTGCAAGGAATGATGCATACAATGGGCCTGCAAAGCTCTTTTCTTAAAAAGCAGAGTGGGCAAGTCATAAAAAGCGATGCTCATCTTCAGTGTCCCTCACTTAGAAGACTTTAGACTTCTGAATACTAGAAAAATATTCGAAAAATCCACTGAATAAATCAGCAAGGCAGTATTGCCGCTTTCATTGTTTTATGTTTTTTAAATTAATTTCCCCAAAAAATAAAATCCAGCTAATAGATAAGTTGCTATGGCAACAATTAACATAATTTTCCCATCTTCAGTGTGGCTCCTTATTTCCACGGTAATAAACATTGTCGTATCGCCTGGTCTTCATCATGAGGACAGATCAGCAGAAGAAATTTCTGTTCTTTTCCGAAAAAGTGAGTGGCGGTGGTTGTTCTGGCGGGGTGGGTGAGGCCTCGACTGAAGAACTGAGGATAGACGGCAAGACAAAGGCTGTGGGAGATGAAGCAGAAGATATGTAAAGCAAAGAAAAGGAGCTATGATGTTCAAACTAGGGTGTTCAAAGCTTTAAACAGTTGTTATCGCTATCCAGATGTCATTCCATCACGTCGATTCATTTCAAATATGTTAAGCAGGATCTTTAATCTGCACTGTGGGTTTTTTTGGGAACTGTATTGAAGTAAAAAAAAGTCTGTGATATTAAATTTGCATTAAATATTAAAACAGTCTCAAGAGGAGGACTAGATCTATTTTTAAAATGAAAAAAAAAAATCAGTTTCACTGTAGTGCTGCAATCCAATCCTGTTTATAACACAGAGATGCAGAGATGCATCTTCCAGGCACACTTTTGGTTCAATTGACCTCAGTGGGCTACTTACAGTATATTTTTTTATGTACTTGCAGTCAGCCTAGAAATAACTTATTATAATAAGTCATCTTTTTCTTTCTAAAAACTACATTTCGCAGACTTCAGTGTCCAATCAGAAAAAAGTATTGAATTCAGGCACTCTTTTTATATCAAAGATCAATCTAACAGAAATCCCTTCTGCAAGAGGAAGACTTGTCATGTTGTTAATACATCACAGCCTGAACTCTAGGTTTTTTTTAATCCTCATAATAAATGTTTTGCTTGCTTTTTTTAATATTGTCTCAGAAGACTAACTTACCCATACTGTATGTATCAACAGAACATACATCCTTCCAGCAAATTAGAACTCTCACATAACTATCCCAGATATATGAAACAGAGCACTAGGACCATTTTTTAACATAATAAAATCTTTGGGGGGTTGCCGAAAGTATTAATTTTTTTCATTAAATACCAAAGGCTCATTCCCTTTGCACCCAGGTGCTGATGATTCAGGCTTTCAGAAATCAAATCTCACAACTGGTAATCAGTTTTGAAAGTAAATCTCCCTGTGCATGGGAACGTCTACTTTCAATTCCCCACTCTCCACTGTATTTTTAACTGTTCGGTGATTGAAGACGGTGCATCGAGCGATCAAGCGGCAGTCACAACACATTTCAGCAACAAAAGCTTCAAAAGATGTTTCCAAGGCAAAAACAACAAATGACAAGAAGTATTTTGTGTTTTGACAAATCATCTCTTCAGCAGATATGTCTGTGGGATGTGTGCTCTAATTAGTAAACTCATTTGTCTCTATTGTCAAGCTGTGATTGTATTATTTGTGTCAATCACCGCCATAGTTCCCAGAGAAAAGAGCTGGAGTGTATGATCAAAACTGTTGTCATTGGTAAAAGTGAATGGAGGTCAATTGAGGCCAAGTAAAGACAGTGAAAATCTAAAATAAGGTTTCAATCTTGTGTCCCTGCTATAAATGGTCAGTTATCGCTGGGTTTCTGTCAAATATAGTTTTTTTAAATAATTGAGTGTTTTATATTGAGCATTTGAGACAAAACTGCCTCAGTCAGGATGTGTGTATAATAATGAGTTAATGGCTACATCAAACCTTCACATGGGTATTAAAACCAAACATCATAGTATGATACAATTCAGCCAAATAAATGTGGTCATGATCTACACTTGAGATCAAAATTGAAGATGAAATTATAAATACTTGATTCATTCTGAAATACTGTTATTTTTATTGTTCAGAATTTGATAGAATATCAGCTGTGGCTATACCACTGCTATACTAGGATGTTTTTTAACTAACCAAAGCACTTGGCAAAGCAACAAAAACATTTATTCCTGTTAAAAAAAAAAAAAACACAGTGAGCAAAATTAGAGAACAATAACCATTGTGTCAGAAGAAGATTTAGACAATGTTTTCTTAGGGCTATAGGATTAAAAAATGAATAGGAATTGTGGAGGCCGTTGCTCTTACTGGCTTCAGCACATCTGCGCCCACAGGACATCACTAGTTTTAATATTCTTAGCTTCAAGGAACTGCGTAACCGGTTTTGCAGTGTGACAGGGGGCAGGAAAATTGCAGCTGATTGGAAGAGAATTGCAGTAAATTTATTGCATGTTGCTGAAGGAGGTTCACATAAACAGCTGCATTCACCCTGCCATGTAGCTGTACAAGAGACCCAACACCTGCTGCAGAAAACATCCCCAAACCATGACACTTCCTCCTCCAAATGGAACTGACTTCTTTACAAACTTTGGGTTCAGTCTTTCCCCAGTCCTACGCCGAACATAATGTTTCCCATCAGACACAAATAAATTGAACAGAGTCTCATCACTGAAGTGCACTCTGGACCAATTTTCCTCTGTCCACACAACATGTTCTTCACCAAAGGTAAGTCCAGCCTTTTTATTGTTTCTGCTGATGAGAGGTTTGGTCACTGCAGAGACGATGGGAGGGTCATCCCTTTGGCCTCCATCTGGACAACCTGCTTGCAAAGTAACCAGAAGAGCTGCCAGATAAATAGGATGTGTCCAACAATTAAGTCAATTGTCACCAGGTGCCAGATTAACACCAATAACTGGGAGGTATTTGAAAGTGCTCTCTAATTTTACAAAATAAAGGTTTTTTTTGAAGTGTCATGGTTAAAAAAGCAGCAGTGGTATAGCCACAGCGGATATTCTGCCAAATTCTGAACAATAAAAAATAACAATATTTCAGAATATATCAAGTACTAATAAAGTTCTCTAATTTTGATCTCCAGTGTAGTCTACCAAAGTGGAGTAATTTATACTGTTTTGAAATGAAATTACCTAAATTCAGGGATGCACGATATGTCTCCAATCATATTTGTATCGGTATGAAGTAATCAATGTGAGTAATTTTTTTACCACGCAGCACATGGCTTTCATGCTGCAGGCGAAGCAATATCCGCAATCTGGCCGTTTTTTCACAGTAAAAAAAGACACACGGATTGCAGTATGCAATATTTGCATTATTGAAGTACTGCAAGAAGGATGACGTGTCAAATTCTTTAACACCACCGATTTGAGCCATAAACCCTGCTAATCTGCTCACAGCAGAGTTCAACAGAGTTTAATATAATGTCCTGATTCCTGCTAAATTTCTTGGCAGGTGTAGTTTAACACTTGTCTACATGTTGCTATAGGTGCATGGCTGTCTGAGTGAACACACCATCCCCAGGAATGAGAGTCCACTATTGGAAAGGCAACATGTCCAGCTACCCTGCCCTCGTCAAAGCGCCACACAACTACCTCTGGGCTCGATGTACATCTGTCGACAGAGAATGTCTTTACTCTGCTGCAGCACATGCTGTAAAGGGAACGGAAGATAGGATTTTCTGTCAGAAAAACAGAAATGCTTCTCTTTGTCAAAAAAAAACAAACCCTGCCACTACGGAAGTTGGCCTAGACTTAAGTGTCCGATGGAAACATTGTTTCAGTGTTAACAACATTTACTTTGAGAACACCATCTTGGGAAATGTGCAAAAGACTACAGTGTCTGTTATAAATACTGTCAAGAGTCAACATGTTTGTGATATTTTTGTTTCAGCTATTTCAGATTGAACTTGAAATGGACATAAATTGTTTTGCACTTTGCAGGCTAGTGTTGTTTCCCATTGCCTAGTGGAAACACTGTTTCAGTGCTTGGGACATACTTACTATCGAGAACTTTAAAATGTACGTGTGTGCACAGACTACAGTATCTGTTATAAATATTCTTACTTACTTAAATTTCACAAATCATGTTTTCAGGAGAGTTCATGTCTTATTAAGAGGAGCCAATCTCCCCCTGGCTCCACTGTAGTGCACACCCTGCATGGATATGTAAAAGTTGGTGGATTCTGGGCATGGGCCGGTATGAGGCTTTCACAGTATTGCGGTATTGCATTTAAAGCTGTAAAATGTATTATTTTTGAAATGTCTGTTTTTTTCCATTGAACACAATGTATTTTATTTTTAAACATATATTATATCACTACAATTACTACTACTTTTAATACTATTTAGTAATGCTACAATATTGATTTCATTTTTTAATGTTGATGCACACACATATGGAGAGAGGGATAGTGTATGTGTGTGTGTGTGTGTGTGTCTGTGTGTGTGTGTGTTTTTGTGTGTTTTTGTTATTTTGCGCGCGCACACACACACATACACACACACACATGCTCTCTCTCTCTCTCTCTGTGCAACAAAAATATTTGCAAAACCAGGGGCCTGTTTCACAAAGCAGGTTTAGTGAAAACTCTGAGTCTGTTAACCCTGAAATGAGGGAAACTCTGAGTTTTCCGTTTCACAAAGGGAGGTAACTCAAACAAGAGACAGAGGGGTAACTCTAGCCTGTTTCACAAAGAGAGGTAACTTAACCTCTCGGTCAGTTACCATGGTAACATGCTCTCTGAAACTAACCTGGTCGGGACCAGGTTTTTCTCAGAAAACCTTGAGTTTCTCTCTGTCTCCGCCCTCTTTCAGCCACACACGGTGTTTGATTTCCTCATTGATTCAGTCAGCGGGCGAGTTTTGGCGTAGTATAGTTCCGTCTATTTTTTCAGAAAATCATTGCAAAAATCAGGCATTAGAAGTTATATTAGGTGGTGACTATTTCACTACCATGGCATGTCCTTTTGATAACGATCCCGTGGATGAAGGTGCAGCATTACTGCGCAGAGAATTAAATATTTGTCGGGAGATGATTATCAGACTATTGATTATAGATGTTCTTGCATTTCCAGGCAATTCTCTTTTTGAGCAGTACCGTTTCATATCCCAGCAGATGTTATGTGTTGCGCTGCGTTTTTTTGCAAACGGGAGTTTTTGTATACAACGTATAAAAATCATTCAGTAGGCCTACATTAGAAGTTATATTAAGTGGTGAATATTTACACTACCATGGCATGTCCTTTTGATAACGATCCCATGGATGAAGGTGCAGCATTACCGCACAGAGAATTAAATATTCGTCGGGAGATGATTATCAGACCGTGCATAGACATCCTTAATATACTGCAGCCATAATTACAAAATTAATGAAATGGATCTTTTGAGCAAGTTGAATGTATTTGACTTAGCGTTTCCTAAATATAATTCCAGCTTTTCTTGCAATTCATAGGTTCAAAAGTGTGTGCTTTTAACCGGGTTACCGGTATATAAACTACTCCTATAGGTGGAAACAACAGCCTTCTGATCCAGAATATCAACTATAATGCGAGGGGGCTGAATACGGCATAACACCGTTTCATGTCACAGTCCATCTCATCCCTCCTTACATTTCCAACATTAACAATCAGTAATGTTCTCATATCACAGCAGATATTGTGTGTTGCGCTGCGTTTTTTTTGCAAATGGGAGTTCTTTATACAACATTTATATGTTGAATAAAAAACAGCCACTTACGGTAATATTTACTTTACGATGTAAAACATGCTCAAAATGAGGCGTCACCATGAGACTGTGCTGAGGTTTTACCTGTTTGAAAAATGTTTTTATGTTTCATCTTAAGCTGCGCTTCTCCCCCGCGGGGTTGCACTTAAATTAAATAAATTAATAGGCTCCCACTCAAGCAGTTCCCCCTGTGATATTACTGTGATTGCAACATGACTACATTTAAACTTACGCACTGACCCGAGCAGCAATGTGCTCCCGCACCGTCTCCCTCTCTTTCTGCAGCGGTGTAAACCTGCTCAAACTCCCGTATGAGCCCATTCATATTTAAAGTTGCAGTTGTAGCGTAGCCCTTCGCTTCCCCGTTGCCATGGTGACTCGTCGAATCAGGGCTCCATTGATGCTGTCTTTTTTTACTTGTGGTGCACGCGCTTAACTCCAGGTCAAACTACTCTGAGTTGATAAAACTAACGCAAATCTGCTGTTCTGAAACTGAAAACTCAGAGTTTCCTATCTCAGAGTAGATCAACTCAGAGTTCAGGGTTAAACTCAGAGTTTTTTGAACCTGCTTTGTGAAACAGGCCCCAGATGTGTTAACTCCTCAGGACGGGAAGTGAAAAGTTGATCTTCCATTATCTGCAGAAAAACAAGCTGAGCTGTCACACAGGGCTAAGGCTAAGATTTAGCACTGCAGAATGTCTAAGAAAAAAAAAACTGCCTTGTGGTGTTCTGGGCTTAATCTGTTAATGAAGGGTATAATTATGCAACATCATCAGGTAGAAAAGGAACCCCTCTCTAATTCCACCCAGCCAAGCTCTCTCATTTAAAGAATCAGTGGATATGATACATTGTGGGTGAAAGAGACAATTTCATTTTCCAACCCCTCTTCCTCCCAAGAGACAGCACACAACTTCCCCCTTTTTAAATGTTATTGCATTTACAAATCCATTAAAATATGTCCTTATTTTTATCTTTTAAAATAGTAATTGGAGATTCCAGCTCTACACAGCGGCTTATGCAGTAGCAGCTAGTTGATATAATTGCAATATATGTGTGACTTGAGTATAATACCAATTAGCTGTGTTACCTCCTTGAAGAGCAAACTGTGTCCAAATAAACACATCTTAATTATGCCCGCAGAGACTAGGAGTTGGAGAACACACAATTAAAGTCGCTAATTAATTCAATGTTTAATCATCACAGTTTTTTTTTTACCCTTCTTGCTTTCTGCCAAGAACCATGCAACTAAAAGATTAATAAACTGTTTATCCACTCCCCAGGATGATGGGTCAGCCTTTGTAGATCACTGTCCTGGCAGCCATTAGCCTCTATGGACTTCAGAAAAGGGGACCAGCAAAAAAATAAAAAAATAAAAATATAAAGTGCCACTCACTGGGGCCTTAAAACTAATACTTATTTTTCTTTGGTTTTAAAGTTAGTCTATTATGCTTTTCCTTATATTATGGTATACTGTATACAGTGGTAATCAAAAATAGAGAACAAAGGATAAATACTTGTTTTATTCTGAAATATTGTTATTTTTCATTGTTCAGAATTTGATAGAATATCAGCTGGAGCTATACCACTGCTGCCATAGCATGTTTTTTTTAAATAACCAAGGCACTTGGTTACAAAAAAAAAAAAACAGTGAGCAAAATCAGAGAACAGTATCCACTGTGTCAGAAGAAACAATTTCAATAATGTTTTCTTAGGGCAATAGAATTAAAGAAAATGAATAGGAAGTGGAGAGGGCCACAGCTTTGAATGACTTCAGCACATCTGCGCCCACAGGACATCACTAGTTTATCACACTGCTCTGGTTTGATCTTGGTCCATTCTTCTCCAGTCTCTTCCACAGTTCAGTAACTGTAGTGGGTTCTCACTTTGTTGCCAAGGATTTTCCAGAGATTATCTATGAGATTTAGATCTGGACTCCAGGCTGGCCATTTCATTGTTTCAATATTCTTAGCTTCAAGGAACTGCTTAACCTGTTTTACATTGTCTTGCATGAAAATTGAAGCTGATAGGGAGACAATTGCAGTGAAGGTATTGCATGTTGCCGAAGGAGGTTCGTATTAACATTTGCATTCACCCTGCCATGTAGCTGTACAAGAGGCCAACTCCTGCTGAAAAGCTGACCAATCAGAGAAGACTGGGCTTTTTCAGAAGGCTGTCTTAGAGAGACTACAACAGAGCATTGCAATACAGGTACAGCAGTTATGGGCAGTTTGAGAGAGATAAAGGGTTTTTTGAACATTGAAGTGTAGGACCTCATGGGAAAGTGCTGTTCAAGGAGTTTTTGTGTCTGGTTGTCTGCTTAGCGTAGCAGGAAGACAACCGTAGATAAGACATTTGTATGCTTGTTTCGATAAGGTGGGGTTTACAACCTCGGACCCTCCTGGAGTAATAAAACCCAGAACTCTAGAATAAATGACCCTTTTAACCTAAATCAACGTCAAATCTGACCGCACTTCGAACTGGAGGAGCTGTCTCTGGAAGACAGATGGATTTTCATTAATAAAATCTAAGCAACAGGACTTTGTGCAGAAGTTTGGAAAACAGTTAAAGTTCGATGTTTCTTCGCAACTGGTTGTTCAAAGACATTTTTTTGCAAGTGTGTAACAGTATATTCATTATTTGTATCTTGTTGTGATTATGTTTATGTGGTTTCAGAAGTGCAAAGTCTCTGTCTAATTCCTGAAATAATTTGTGTTTTAATAATAGGCCTGTCACTATATCCAGGAGAGTGTGATGATGTGTAGTATCTGTATCTGTTAAAACTGTCTGCCTAAAGATTTTGGTTAAATTGGATATCAGAAAGCTTAATAATGGAAAATCAACCAAAGATAGTTTAATCTCAGAATTAGAATTCCGGCGTAAAAAGCAGTTGATTCATTCAGAGCCAAAGGGATGGGTTAAGTCAGACCCCACCTCTTCTTTCAACTGTGAGATAAAGGAACAAACAGAGGTGTCCAAAACATTCTTGTCTCCTCTCCTCACTCTCTACTCTTCTGCATATCTCTTCTCTTCACCTCTCTTGACCTCTCTCTCTGCATTTAGCACCTCTGACCACCCCTCCCGCTGTTCGTTCCTTGGTTAACTCAAAGTTAGCAAGAGACGTACTTTATATTTTGTTTCTTACTAAAGTATTTTCGTTTGTTCATCTATTTTTATCGCGTGACTTTTTAAGTTTTCTACAACACGTTTTTTTAATCTTTTATAAGTATAGTTAAACCCCTCGTGCTGTCTTTGCCTTTTTGTACGGCCGGCAAATTGCATCGAACTCGCGACTCCAGCCCCACAGAACCGATCAGAACTTTTGTCAATCCACCTGAAGCACCAAATCCAAGCCACAACGGGACTCGACGAGAGCCGCCAGTCCAACCACGCAGCTGACCCAGTCTACAAACCGAGCCGAGGTCCGCCAAACACCGGGACGCGGACCCACGGAAACCTGCACCGGTACTGTAAGACGCCAGGGCGACTGTAACATCAACGGCAAAGTAAGGTTGGCCTTTTAATGCAACTCTTGGTTAAACGTTGGTGACAGTTAGATTCTGATCCGAGTTCTGTTGGCAGGCTAATTAGAGCAAGTTTTTGTATCCGCCAGTGATATTATAAACAAGCCCCTCGAGCCTCAAGCTTCTTATATCCACATTTAACCTTTTTTCACTTGTCTATTCAATGTCGCACTATACTGTATTATATTCTCTTTGTTAGGTAGTCAAATAAATGTTTATAACCTTATGTCGTTGTGAGAGTCTTCCGTTCTGTGCAGAAAGTGTTGGTCACTGATAAAGGCTGTGGTACGAATTAACGAGTTCAAGACGAGACTGATAAAATTTAACAATCAATAACTTAAATAACTAACAGGTATTAAACCTTCACCAAAGTTGAATAAACATCCTGTCTTAATTTGTTGTGGTGCCCTTACTTCGAGGTAAAATAAATCCTAAATTTTAACGAGTCGAGTTAATTCATAATTAATTCAGCGACTGATATATTTTAGCCATAACAAAAGTAGGCTTACTCTCCTACAGAAGCATGTAAATATGTTTTAGCAGAAACCCAAAACACAAGTATGATACCTGAACATCATATTTGAACAATACACATTCTTTAAGCTCCTCCACAGTAGTCCAACCATATGCTTAGCCTCCCCTGAATCATGAGGACTTGTTATAAGGTATCGTAAAACCTTCAACCAGAGTCACCTTAAGAG
This sequence comes from Echiichthys vipera, assembly GCF_963691815.1. Taxonomy (NCBI): domain Eukaryota; kingdom Metazoa; phylum Chordata; class Actinopteri; order Perciformes; family Trachinidae; genus Echiichthys; species Echiichthys vipera. Next base: position 8,801,249 of record NC_139826.1, read on the forward strand.
TATCACACCTGTCCAGGGTGTAATCCTCCCACCAGTGTCAACTGGGAATGGCTCAAGCGCCCCCTTGACCCTCAAGGATAAGCTGGTATGGCTAATTGGATGGATGGAGTCACTTAAGAGTACTTTAAACCAGCCAGGCTGTACTCATTTCCTATTTGTGCAAAAGTAAGGCACTAATTTGTATTTAATCCACATATATATTACTGAAACTAATATGTCAGGTGATGTAGTATAAGACCACTAAAAAAGCCTAGGCAGGAGGGTGGAGATACCAAACCAAAACCTTTTTTTCCTTATCCCATCCAAGTGAAGTTGGTGCCCAATCCTAACTGTCACGATCACCATCACTTAATAGAACGTCATATTTTGCAAGATATCAATATAACCCTCTCCATTGTGAAATGGAAGAACACCTCTGGTCGATGATGTCAATATAGTATTGAGCACACTTGATTGGATTGGATCATTATGAGATACACATGACTGTACAGTAGCTGAAGTGAGAATAAGTGAGCTGATAACCATGCATCCTTGACAGGAAATATCTGTCTGAGACTAGAAGTCTGTGAATAGGCTTACATCAGATCAGATACACAATTCACAGTAAGTCGACGCTCAACCAGCGCAGTACAAATGCAGGCTCAAAGTGTCAGTCCCCAGAGAGTCAGCTGCGCTGTTGACATTAGGTTGTGAAGAGAAATGGATCACATAGTGAGTCAATCAGTCTCCACGGCTTTGTGAAATAGCAAAGAAAAAAAAAGAAGCTTGCATCAGAGAATGACTGCAAATTCACTCTCTGATGCAAGCTTAATTTCAAGCAACAATGGAAGGAAGCACTACGGACAAATGAAGGCGTTCTTTTATTCATGTTTCTAAGACTTATTCTTGATCATCCTGCTGTAATAGTTATGTAAAACTGGTTTCTGAAATAAATCTTCTATTGATAATGCTTATTTTCAACCAATCTTAAGTCCTACATTATATGTCTCTTAGCTCTGAAAACACAACCACCACATTTTGGCAGTTTACAGCTGGTATTTACATGCAATGTATATTATCTGAAAAATGAAAACAAACACTAATTCAAGGTGTAAATGCAGACATAGTACATTGCTATGAAAACTCCATATCTAGCGGTGGTCTGGCTCACACAGAAATCAGAGTGCGTGAATGCAACCTGTACAATGTGACCACCCTGTAAGGTTGAAAGGTCATGTAACTTGACTTTGTCCTGCTATCTCAAGCATCTTCGGTCAAATGTGTAATCACTGCTCCTATAGGAAAAAATAAATAATTAGAATTCCTTCGGCAGCACGGATTCCCGAGACTCTTTTCTAATGGAAGTACAGTATGTGGGTAAAATGAGCTGTAAGTAATATCTCCCTTGTTTGAAAGGCAACTGAGAAGTACCCTGAGAGAATCCAGCTTCACCGCTCTTGACCTAGTCTCACATAGCCTGACCTTTCACCACACTTTGTTTCAGCGCTTCAGAAACATAGGGCTGAACCCATCATAATTAATGTTTAGGGGAACAAATGACAGACCTCAACCAATCACCTAGATGTGGCACCTGCCTATGTTTGAGCTCTGTTGGAGTTCACTGGGCTCATTAAAACCACAGATGATTTAATACCGGTATGTGGCTCTTGCAGAACGGTATTAAACTGATATAAATTGTTCTAAACATACTTTTTCTTTGTAAATCTTACTATATATCAACCACTTACCCACTAACATCTATAAACAGATTCTGAAAGTAGGATCTGTCAGCAATTATATTTGGGTAGCAGAAGCAGTTTGGTTTTGTTTTGTAGTCAGAGTAGTATCCAGCACACTCATCACATTTGAGCATGCTTTAGTTGCATGTGTGTTAAAAGTCTGTGTGGAGAGCAAACCAGGCAAAACAAATTGTCGGTCATGCATCATAGAACCAAGGGCTAATGTGTGACGACGATTAAGCTTTTCATCTTCATTCCTATGCAAAGGCATACACTGTTTCTCAATTTCAACTGCATTTTTGCAGTCATTTGTTCCAAAGTGGAAGTCTTGGTCCGGATATCCACTGGCCCAAAATATTAGCCATTGCCCCCGGAGGCTTATCTGCCATCAGACAAGTAGCTAAGGGGTTCTGAGATTGTTCATCCACAGAACCAAGCAGGCCACACACTCCAAAACTTGACAATTTCAGGTTATAGGTTGGTAACTCTGAGGTTGCTGTAGTTTCATTTAGCAACAGGAATTTTGAAAACAGTAACACTCAGAGAGCGGAGGGGGAGAAGAATTTAGTCTGAAATAGAATGACTTATATGCACAGTTTTCATCCTGTGAGTCAGACTGCTCTTGACCTGAAACGTGACATGTTTGTTGACTGAAGTCAGTTCCATGTAATTTACGTTATTAAAAATGTGGCCAGAATACGATAGTGAGAATGCTTATTAATACCAGGTGTAAATGCAAAGGTCCACATCATTAACCAAATAGCACTTTCGCCCGTTTAACAAATGCACGAAGCCACATTATGTAAGAAAGAGATTAGGGAAGGTCATGTCATACTGTACGTCATGTTAGCTCCTACTAGCAATCATTTCAGTACCCAAGATAATTTCACTGTAGGCTATTTGACTATGTTAAAGTGATTTTTAGAGATTGAAGATATTTGATACTGGAACAGATGATTTAGTCAGAATTGTGAGCTCTCTGCCTGCTACAACATGTGTGTTTGGCATTTGTCTGCATTTCCCTTTTCCTCCTCTGAGCAGCCTGACTGTGTGGATGCCCACAGACACAGCATCATGCCCAACTCGCAACCAGGCTTGTGGGCAGAGAGAGCAAGCAGAGGGACCTTTATTGATATGTTAATGCTGTCGCTCATTTGCTGTCTTTAATTAGATAGTATGCTGCTGTGGGCTCCGGGCTAAATGCAGCCACCGACACCAGACCCCTTGTTAACAGTCAAGATACACATCATTTCTAAATAGACCCGGATAGAGAGAGAGAAATCAGAGACATGAATATAGTATGTTGATGAAAAGCAAAGGTGGTGGATTTTGGGGAAAAGAGGACAGATGAGGCTTTGACTAAAACACAATCATCTCTTGTTCAGTAAATAGAAAACCTAATCACATCCTTGACACAGTATGATTTGTTGCAGAAAACTATTTTGCATATCAACCAGAGCCTATTCTATTTGATTTCAGAATCCAGTAGCGCTCGACCACGTTTGAACAGTGATGAGCCATTGGGAACCACATTCTCAAACATGGTTAGTATTTTGTAATGATTTATGACCTTTCCTTGCACTCTATTGAGTTATCGACCGCCTATCCAGTCTTATCAAGCAATGTTTATAAATGTAAGTAAGTGCAAGAAATGGTAAAATGTGCCTGATACTACAAACTAGTGGACATTTACTGACACACCACATTTACCCTCAGTTTGACCCCAACCAGCCTGATGCTGGTGTGGACAATCCATTCAAGTGCTGCACATTAGTGGATGTGAGTCAAGACAAATGATGGGTACTGCGATAACTCTAATGAGCTTTAGTTGTAGATTCCCAACTAAAGTAAAAGTATAAAGATAGTGATGACATAACCCAAACATGTTGCTCAAGAGTTTGGTGGTGATTTAAGGCATGACTGAAATAGTCCTTAGGGGCCCCGAGGCAAAATGAGCACTGGGCCCCACTGAACCACAATTTAGCCCTCTCTCTGTGTGTTGTATGTTAGTATGCAGGCTAAGCAATAACCTTCAAGGACCCAGGACACATAGCAAACAAAGCACGACCAGCTTTGTTATATTTTGCCTGGAGCAATGTAGGAATACCAAGCCCAGGTTTGCTGTGTGCCAAATTATTAAATAATAATTTGATTAAACATAAACTAGCATTATAGGGCCTCTTTAAGCAGCTGCTTTTTTAGAAATACAATATAAGAGCTGTTGGTATATCTGTTTACAGTACAGCAAAACAAACCAACATTGTAATGAAGGAGACAATCTTTGGTAGTTTTTAATACAACAGCAGGGCGGTAAAGTTACCCTGCTGTAGTTGCCAACTTGTTACTACAGCTTTTCATCCAACAGCTCACTTTGGCTGCTTCTGACTGTTCCTTTACATTCTGCAATATTTAAAACTGTTCCACTGTAAAAAAAAAAAAAAAAGGAGTATTTCTTTCAAGACATATTTTCGATGGCCAGTTGCTGTCAGCACTAATGTTCAGCTTCACAATAAAAGTCAACACGTGTATCGGCAGTTGAAATGCTTTTAATGTTTTTAAATACTGTGGAAAAATGGCCAAATCCTTGTCAGATAAATCTACAAGCTCATGTTTTATTTGTCCTGGCAGAAGCTTCTGGTGCCCCTCCTCTTTAGATAGATTTCCAGCCGTCCGAGATGTCCTTGGCCAATCACAACCGTTGATCTACCATGGGGCGTGTTTGAGATGAAGACTTAAAGAGAAGCAATAATAATTTAATTTCGATCTATTATACCAACATGGTACTCAATTCTCAAGTCAAGTCAAAGGTGAAGTCTAAAAATGAATAGACCTATGTTATATGTTTTGTTAAGTTGTGTACTTACATTGTCGCAAATGTTTCCATCCATGTTCAAACCAGAGAATTCTTATTCAAGGTAACAGTCCATTACATTTGGTCACCTGTCATGCCCCCTGGATATATAAGTTCCAATTATTCATTTATTTTTGGTCTTGGTCATTATTAACTACATATTTTATTAATACAAAGGATTTTATTCATCAGACATTTATATCTGTATGGACAACAGTACATCTGTCATCGGATTTTGAAATTAAAAGGCCATTGAATTTCTAGCACAGAGCATGTATGTATTGTAATTATGTATCTGAATGTTTTGACTCAGAATTTAACTCCTTTCTTGTTTACATTGGTTGCAGACAACAGCTTAGGTTGAATGCAATTTCTGAAGCCCGAGTGGGGCCTTGGCCAAGCAGAAAATCCTTTGTTGTTTTTATAACAAACTTTTTATACCTTAAGAATTGGTTTGGCTTTCCTCAAGAAAAACAAACACCACACAAGGAGAGCTGTGACAAGAGTGGCTGGTTAGTTGGTTAAGTCCACCACATAATTGATATATAATGGCTATACAGTATAAACGTAGTTATCTATGATCCGTCATGCTTTTGTGCTACACTGGTAAGTTTCAGATTCAAAGTGAAGTTTAAAGTTAGAGTCAGTCAAACTGAACTTTTACAATAGATGGATAGATTTATTTCATCTCATCTCATCTTCAGCCGCTTATCCCGGGTCGGGTCGCGAGGGCAGCACCTCTAGCAGGGAACCCCCGACTTCCCCCTCAGCTCTCTTTTCATCACAATGGTGCGGTAGAGCGACTGCAACACCAACCCTGCTGCAGAGGCTGCAGCCCTTCCGGCCCGTTTGTACCTTGCAACTGCCTCCTGAGTCTTCTGGGATAACATATCCCGGAAGGCCTCCTTCTTCAGTCGGACAGCTTCCCTGACAACCGGTGTCCACCACTGTGTTCAAGGGTTACCGCCCCTTGAGGCACCTAAGACCTTAAGGCCACGGTTTTTGAGGGTTACAGCCTCATGAGGCGCCTAAGATCTTGAGGCCACAGCTTAAAACATACATAACAGGCTTATCACAATGACAGCCTCCATACAATACATAATAAAAATATGGCTCATATTGTAGTTCTCTTTTGTAATAAAAGTCCTTGACAATTGCCTTCACTGCAGAGGGAACTCAAATACACTGAGTATTTTGCAAAAGGGAAACAAAAGTTAAATATAGCTTACAGTAGCTTAGTGTTAGCTTTTCCTGCTTCGGCTTCTTGTCCGTGGTAGGAAAGCATACAAGACGGGACACTTTTCTGTTGTCTCCAGGGCTTCCAGGGAGTCTCTGGAGCTATATCCCATCACTCAATTAAGCAGTCGGGGAAACAAAACATGAAATACCTCTACTGCAGCACTTATTTGTGCTCAAACTGCTCACTCTAATGACTGTACATTAACTTGATATCTTTACCATTAAATTGTAACCCTCCTCTTCCTCCGCTCAGATCTCTCTGTTCCACCGACATCCTAAAGTGCTGGCGCAAATATTCAAACCTTTTATTGAACTGTCAAAAATTTGCATCACTGTCATTATCAATAGTTTAGATGCGAAATATTTGCAGTCAAGTATTTCATATTTGTTTGTTGTTTATGTGTCACGCCCCCAGTGTGAAGGCCTTTAAAGTGCAACTTAAGTAAACAGTCAAAGTGCTGGTGAGGCTAATGCAACTATACAATTTCAAAGATTCTCTCAAATCTCCAAAATATTTAAGTTCTTGTGTATCAGTGACAGTTTATATTCTGTCGTTTCTGTGTTTGTTGTCATCTCTCAGTGTCACTTTTCACATACGTACTCTCGTATTCGTTTTTGGTTTTGTCATTCAAGCTGTTGTAGACATGCTGCGAGTATTAAGCACATCATTTACTGAGACAGGGTTTCCTCCATCAAACTTCTCTTCTTTCTTCCTCCTCTCCCGTCTCCACTCCTCCTTGAGGCCACACGGTATGTAGATGAGATGCTCTTGATGGTTTTTGTTGTGAGATGAGGTATTCTGTGATTTCTGATTCAGCTTCAGACGAAGGAGCCGCCATTCTCCCTGAAGCCTGACAGCCATGGTAGGATATGATGACAGCCAGAAAATGCAGAAAAGAGCGACATTTTTCTGTCATTCACGGACAAAACTCCAGACATCCTTTTCATCTCCAGCAACATTGCTTTGTTATTCTCTCCACCGATTATTCCCTTCTTATTCTCCCACGCACTCCCTTTATTTTCAATAATATATACATTTAAACATGAGATCTGCCTGATTTATTGTGGTCTCACAGTAGGCCACAAATCAGTGTGATAATCAAAACATGTCAGTCTGTAGCCTTGTCCCTCCATGATTAGAATTTAATTTAATCACAAGCAAAACTGACTCTTTATTTCCTTCTTTTCTCTTTCTTCATCTGTTATCAATTTGACATCATGCTGTGTCCACTTTTAAAGTCAAAACCTTTTTTTTAATTAAAAGGTGGAGGTGAGCATGGTTGGCATTCAGCTGCAGGAGCGAGAGGTGTGGGGATGGCTCAGGAGAGCAGTGCCTGGTGAGTTGATTAGCACAGCTGAAGCTTGTTGACTAATTACATTCTCCTTTAAATTCAGCAGCGGGCTGATCCTCAGATAATTGCAACGGGCACAGGGCCACGCTGCCTTTGAAGATATTGTTTACTGAATTGTGTTGTGAAAACTAAGTGACTGGACTGTGTGTCAGAGAAGTTGGGCAGAAGCATGCAGTGTAATCAGAGCCGACCCTTCCTGTATGCCAGCTGCTGCTTAGGGCCACGCAGCCGCTCGGAGGCCCCTAAACTCATGACGGTTGGATGAATTGACTGATCATTTCTGACCTTGTAACCCGTCTATCTACAATGAATTGGCGCGCTCTGTTGACAGACTGTATGCTAGCCACTGACAGTGTTCTATGGTAGGTAGACAATAGCTGTGTTCGAAATTGTTGCCTTATTCACTCACTCACTATTCCCCATATAGTGTTTATTAAACAGTGCACTAAATAGGGAATGACCTAACGTGGTTTCGGACACGATCGTCCAGCATCATGTAGCAAACCGAGCTGTAAACTCATTTTCAGTCTGTTTATGATACGAACCTGCACTCAGGAGGACGGTAAAAAGTTGTATTTATGTTGCTTGTTTATGTCAATTATAAATCCCCTATGAATTGTTGAAATTTCGATGGTGTTAACATGTCGTTTTGTTAACGACTGTGTGTCCTGATCACCAGCTGTAATTGCCCATGGTTAATAATAAGAGGTCGGAAAACAAGTCTGACAGTAGGACAGGACTAGGACTGACTAAGCTATGTTTTTAATAACACAATAACAAAAAGTTTAGATTTTATCGATTTGGCAGTTTTCTTTTCTTTTTTTTTATTCTACTTCACTGACTCACTACCCCCTGCTCCATTTAATACATGGATGGTTTTACATTAGAGTTAGTTGAAAGCTTGTTGTGTGTCACACATAGACTGTATAAAAATGGACATAGCATCTGATCCAATAATACTCGCCTATGGGAGTCGCCATCTTGGCAGATTTCAACTTCTCCTCATTTCCTCTTAACAAAAAAGAGCATTGATGTGACGCTAGGGGGGAGGGAGATACATCCATCTGGTTGACATATACTGAATTAGGCTGACAACATGCTTGTAGATAAACAGGAATTGGAGTCAATGTTAAGATTTTTTTCTGGGATCGGGAGGGAATGGGACTCTATAAGAGGGAAGAGACTGACAAGGGAGGTCAGTCTCTAGCAGAGTCAAGTGCAGGCTCACCCGTGTCAGTCTCTAGTGGAGAACAAACCAGCTCCGAGAGTTGAGTGCAGGCAACATTTATGATCTATGATTTAAACTGATATTTAACACAGTACCATGCCCATATATGGCGTTATATTCGTGAAGGAGCAAAGCGAGATTTTGTGCACTGAAAAATACATTTTGCAAGCACATATTCTCAGTTGAGCAAACAAAAAAAATATTCTGTGCTCAAAAAATGTATTTGCATGTTTGCTCTTATTCATTTTAACATGCAATAATAAGCCCTCTCACTCAGTTTTACTCACATTCTCTCTTAAAACTCTTGCTCGCTGCGCTGCAGAGCGCGGCATGCGCGCACTCAATCTCTCCCTCCTGTGCGCGCTTAACTTTGCATTTACACTTGCTCAACTTGGCACAGCGTGACAAATGTGCCACAATTCCAACCAATCAGAGACCTAGCAAAGCTCAATTGAGATTGGATGTTTCGTCTCCAATCAGCTCGCGAGAAGAAGCATTACAGCGTACATCCCGGAAGCATTCAGTAACATCAACAGACCACAGTAGAGCCCAGTGGAGTTGTTAGACTAAAGCTGGATTATTATTTTTTATTATTTACCATTGTGACCGTGGGTTATAGTCGCCAATACTTGGGTAGAATAATAAATAAAAGATACGGAAACTCCATTCACTGAACGGGACAGTTAACTTTATTTCTTCACTCCTCTTAAGTCAGACAAACTCACATCGCCAACACTTCCAATCTGTCCCCTTCAAAATAAAAGCAGCGCAAGCTCAAAATATGTTTTTTTTGTCCCAGGCCTTAAATGGGTTTAATTATGCTGGGAAAACGGCCTGTTTACCATGGGGGTCAATGAGAAACTGCTCCATTATGAAACCTGCCCTTCGAACTGCAATTTTTGGCACTTGCTTATTGCTTATATCAACCAGGAAGTTGCTGTGGTGGGGGCTCAGTCTCATACTTGTGCCAAATACGTTCCATATCAGCATGTATGTGGTTTGCAGAAATATACAATGCCAACATTTGTTTTCTGTTGACTGGTCTATTTTTTTAGAGGACAGTGTCTCTGATTTTTCTTCCAGTAAAACTAACACTAGTAAAATGTTTTATGATGCACACAGCAAGAAAGCAAGAAACAAAGAAAAAGAATGAAAGAAAACAGTTCCAGAGACAGAGCCAAGATGGTATTGGATAGAGAAGAAACACGTACAAAACATGTATGATAGTTTTTATAAGCCAGATTCATACACAGATGAGGTTATGAGGTTAAACAATTGATGTTTGCAGCTTCATGATCTCACAGTCAGATATAGAGGATCTCCCAATGTCAAAGTAACAAGGGAACCCAACCAGAAGCAGGATATAATCAATGAATGCTGCAATAAATACCAATGACTGCTGTTAAATGTGTAAAGATTATGGATTGGTAAGATCATTATTTGCAGGCAGATATCTTGTTTTTCATTGGTTTATCACCCTGTTATGCATTTAGAGCTTCTTTTGTGAGACTGTCCTCTACAGATAAACTTAAAGCAACAACTGTTGTTACTGGATAAGATTGAATTTGGTTGCTGTCAATTTTATGTATCTCATCCATCAACTCATCCAGTTGTACTGCACCATTCAAACCCCATAACTTGTTCTCTTCTATCTTTGATCGGAATCTGTTCTGGAAAACCAGCTCGGGTGGATGTGTGCTGATAGACTCTCCCTGCACCTTGCAGTAAACTGTGACAGTAGGTAATAAACACACATCAGGTGATACAATTACATGTGTGCTATATTGGAGCTTTGGTAATGTGCGCTTTGTGTTCAGATGAACAGTGTTTGGCCTGTCTCAGTTATGGAAGTCCTTGAGGAACAGAACATTGGAGATCTACCAAAATCTGCCAAATAACAATCTCTGCAAAAAGATGCTCTGTTCCTCTGGTACACTGCTAATCTGAACACACTGCCCACATTGCCATAGCACAGATCTGGATTAAAATTGGTAAAGTATACCGCTGACCCGTTGTTTTTTTTTTTATTGATACAATGTTTACTTTTATTATTATTATTATTATTATTAATTTACCCACTATGATAACTAACATTTCACCCCACATTCAAAAGTAGCTACTTTGAAGGAGTATGGACACTGGACCACATAGACACAGTGGACCCAGTCACATTATATGTTTGTGTATCTGTATCAATTTTGCCTGATATGTGTATGGATATACATTGATGTCTTTTTCTGCCTCATGTCTATTTGTTTTATGACCCTGATGAAAGTAACAGTCTGAAACGTGTTTGTCTAGCAATAAAGTTTTACCTCTTCAGACCTTTCTGTTCTTTATGCACCTTGGAGGTAGGTCAACACATCTGATTCTTTCCGTGTCTGATTTCGGGACAGGGAGAAGGTTTGTCCCTGTCTGGAACCATTACTCATAATGGTTGAGGGAAGAACCTGTGTCTTCTGGTTGAAGAAAAACAGTGGTCAATATTTTAATTGTTCAAGGTAAGGAGGTTTTGACATTTACTCATGATAATAAAACAATAAAGAATATTTACAGAGCACTTATCAAAACCAATCTTGAAAAAACTAAACAGAATACAGGGCTAAGACATAATTAAAACAGTCAATCTGAGACATCAAGTAAATGGTGAGGGGCCGTATTCACAAAACATCTTACGGCTAAGAGTAGTTCCTAACTTGCTGATTTAGGAGTAACTCTTAAAGATAACGGGTGTTTCACTCCTAATTTTAGGACTCCTACTTTTTCCCATTCTCCCCTGGTGTAACACTGAACGCATGAGGAAGTATTTTCTTCCGGTGGCCATCAAACTGTATAATTAATCTCCCCCCGGTCAGGTAAGGAACAGTCAAGACACTGTGTCCTGAGCAAATGTCACTTGTCACTTTATATCACTTTATATCATCACTGCATCACTTTATTCAGTTGTACTGTAACTTACTTCAGTAAGAAATGCTGCTACACTTAACTGTACTTTACTGTAACTTAGTTCTGTAAGAAATGCTGCTTCATTTTTAGCACTTATCACTTATCGCCCCTTATCACTTATTTAGTTTGTACTTATCTTATTTCAATATGCTGCTAAACTGCACAGTGCTTGTTGTTGTATATTGTATATACCTACGTTTAACCACAATGTCCGTTGCACTCTGTCACATTTAGTTATTGTTTGATTTATTTTATGTTAGCTTTATTTTGATTTGATTTATGTTAGCTTATTGTCACTCTGACCCTTTACCACCTTTTTATTGAAACTGTTGCACAATAATTTCCCTCTGGATAAATTAAGCTTCTTGAATCTTGAATCTAAAACAAGTTTAATTCACAAAGCATTTTAGCGCTAAAAGTAGCTCCTAAATCTATAAAAAAAAACATCTCGAGGACTCCTGAGTAACTAAAGTAAATCAGGAACCACCTAACATTGCTGCAGTCAACATTTTGGAGAGAATCAATGATTAAGGTATCGCCTTAATGGAAATGGCGTTATGAACGTGGTAAAGTTGGTCAACGATGCCATCACATCACTAATGAATAAAAACCACCCAATATCACCAGAGGTTAATTTGGCCACGGGAAAAGCAACGGTGAAACACAGACAATCTTGACATCTCTCAGCTGTTGGTCAGTAGGATTTTGCACAGAACAATAAAGGCCCTATCAAGACCCCACATGGTGTGGCAAATCATTTGCTTCCCCACTGAAGTGTTTCTATCATAAATTCACTCTTAGAGACTCATTCCCTCTCACTGTGGGCATAGAAGGTGTGAACATGTCATCCATAGCAACAAGGTCAACCCTCTAGTCTTAGCTTAGGAGTCCCCCCCCACTACTAAGTAAAAGTTGGTCTCAGAGGCTTATTCTTAACCAAGAACTTTTAGTGCGCTTTAGGAGTACCTTAGCATAAATAGCAACATATTCCAAATGGCCCTGTTTAGACCTGACATTAATTAACCTGCGTCTTGGATGATCATATCACAAGAGGACAGCTGGTGTACAAGTACTGGTGTGAATACACCTAACACATTTTCTGTAACAAGTGTAGCACAAAAGTATGGTGAAATGAGCTAGCTAGTTTTTGCAAATTAGCAAAATAGAGCTGTCACTCATATCAAATAGCATCCAACTAGAAGGACAAGTTGAGGCAAGAAGTACTAGCCAGTTGCAGCACAGAAGGGTTAACATAACAATCTGTTAAAACATCAATGACACAAGGTTACCTTATGTAAGATAACATAATACAAGTTTGATAAAGTGCCAACACTACAACATGATGCTGATGTTGCTCATTAAAAGTTTGAATTAAGGTGCAATTTTTGACCAATTGTGGCCTCCTCTGGAAAATAAGCCAGACGTTGATGTAGTCACCTCTATTTGGGACTGCCACGATGATGAATTTATGGCTTTACCCACAACAGAAGAGTGGAAGTCCATTTCTGTGAGGTTTGTGGAGAGGTGGAATCTCTCTCTCTCTGCTGTAGAGCTGGGGATGGGAAGAATGTGGTCCTCAATGCCCCAGCAAACTCAGGATCAATGTTCTACAACTACAAGGGAAGTTTCTCAGTGGTTCTCTTGGCAGTTGTGGATGCTGATTACTGTTTCAGGGTGATTGATGTTGGGGACTACAGAAGAATGAGTGATGGTGGCATTCTGGCCCACTCAGCATTTGGACAAGCGCTTTGATCTGGCACCCTCCAATTACCTGCTGACCAGCCACTACCAGGAACTGACCAAAGAGGAACATGTATTTGTGGCTGATGAGGCATTTCGGCTGTAGAGAAAGCTCATAAGGCCATTTCCTAGGCGCAACCTTCCCAGATAGTGTCGCTTACTCAACTACCGTTAGTCCCAAGCCAGGCTGGTTGTTGAAAATGCCGTTGGGATCCTTGCTTCTCAGCGGAGGATGTACCAGCATGCCATTGAGGTGCGTCCAGAAGTCGCAGAGATTTGTGTGAAGGCAACCTGTGCCTTCCACAACTTCCTGCACAAGACAACACCGATGTCGAGAGGGAGCATCCTGAGTGGTAAGGTGGAGCCTCTGCTAAGTTGCAATTCGGCTGAAAAGTTGAATATTTTCAACTAGCACTTTGGAGGCATTGGAGGCGCTGGAATGATGGACACGAATACCGATCGTCTAAGTAGTAAGTAATGCGCCACCCGTCTTGAAATTGTGTATGTGGATTGACTCTGTATGTAATCACGCTGCTTCTATCGCGCCTAGAGTTTTCTATCACACCATGTGTGCTCTATGTCTTTGTCTTCCAGATGCAGCTCACTGATGACAGATTGAGGGCATGTGTGTGAAGGTGTTGGCTGGGTCTATAAGACTCTTTACACTGCCCACACGCTCTGTCACTCCCTGACACAAGATCCAGCTTTCCCTTTTTTCCCTTTTGTGAGGCTTTTTATAAATAATTGTTGTGTCCTGTTACATCAAACCCAGTGTTGTGCCCTTTATGTTGTGGCTTTCAAGCTGGTTGAAAAGGTACATTTCATTTTTTTTTTACTATGGTGTGCAGTAAGTCTTGAAGTTTTCATTCTCGAATCTGTGAAAGTGAAGAAGTTCCGAGACAGAAGTCACTTGGACATATACTAGGTTTGGACCTATCTTGTTTCATGTAGAGCTACAGTCTGATTTGTTTATAATATTAATAATAATAGTAATAATAATAATACTAATTCAATGTTATATTGCGACACAGCAGTAGGTAAATGCTTATGCTTAACATCCTGGAAAAGAGGTGCTCCTTTAATTATTGTAAAATCATCAGTGTAACTAATGAGGTGTGTCGTGACATGATGTGGAATTGGGCTACCTCATGGAAATTATGCACAACAGATGCTACTTTTGCTCACCAGAACAAAGAAGGTGGGAAAGGTTCAGAGTATCACAGTAATCATGTTAAATCATATTACCAGGTTTCCAGGCTTCATGTGTTGCATGCACATTTTAAAAGCCAGAACCCTCTTGCATTATTTATGAGTCCTCTCCAATTTCATCCTCACTGTCATTGTGTGTTATGTCAGATAGAGGGCCACCTTTAAACGTTCTTTGATCATCAAAGAAACTAATTTGACACAACACACACCTACTGTACTGTACTTACCAGCTCTAGAACAATGAGTATTTTTACAGTATTAACATACGTATTTCACACACTGTGAAACACACTGTGCACTTCAAAGTGCAAAATCAAAATGGAAAAAAAGAATGTAAAGGTAAATGCAAAAAAGAAGGAATAAATAAACAGAGTGTCTTACATCTGAGTGTAAATAGCCTTTGCCGAGCGATCTGGCAATTAACACCTGACCCCTCATCCTCCACATCAAAGAGTGACAAAGTGTGGTATTGTGGTAGTTAACTGTGGGTGAGTAGATTAAGCATTGGACTTTCATTCATGAGACCATGGTTCCAATCCAGCCTGAGATGAACTGACTTAGTATATTTGAGGTTTGGTTATATTTAGGAAACAACACTACATGGTTAGGTTTAGGTAACTAAACTACTTGGTTGGGTAAAAAAATGGGGGCAAATATGATTGTTGGCTAACGACACCTAGGTACAAATAGTATACATTGTACCAGGGTGAAAATAACCGTTGCCATAAATATATGAATAATAAACACAAGCTTTTTTTAGATGAAGAAGAATTACTTTACGCAAGGGGAAATTCAATTTTTTCACTCTGTTATTATACATGTTACACACACACAGGCCTGAAATACACACACGAACAAACAGGACCTATATACATGCAATTAATGGAGAGATGTCAGAGCGGGGGGACTGCCGATGGAACCTCCGGTTCCCAGCCGGGTCACCTATGGTCTGAGCTACTGCCGCCCTTTTTAAGAAAATATAGCAGTAAATAAGATGTTTCTGCCTTGATTTAAAAGCAGTAACTGTCACAGAGAGTCAGATGTGAGTTAAACCGAGCTAGTCTCTGATGACCACAGGAGTTCACATTGTAAAAGCAACTTTTTGCCCTAAAGGTTAAACGAACAGCAGTACTTTAAAATTAGTTCAGTGACAAACACACACTGCTGGAGAGTTGTGTTCAGCTTTCCTGTGCCATAGCTGTCTAACAGGCATTTTGGGTGGCAAAGAACTGAGAAGGAGTAACTTAGCAAAAACTTCCTTAAGATATAGGCATGGATATGTTTTTAAGGTCTTATTTAGACATGCATCCTTTATGGTTTACCTTACACTCCAAAGGGTTGTTTGTATATCAATTACTCACCCTGTTTTACAGGGAACAAATAATTCAAAAAGAGAAAATCTGGAATTTGGAGGGCGAAGTATTGCTTTTAAAGAAATATGACATTCTTTTTTTTCTCAAAATTTCTTAATTCAATTTTTGCAGAAAAAAATACAAAACAGCTTCATACTGCGTCAGAGCGTCTGCTTTAAAGTGTAAAAGAAAAACAAAAAACTCAAGAAAATGAATCCCACTATCTCTCCCAACAGCCCATGTCAGACGTAGTCACAGTAAATAACTAGGTAATTAAATAACATATAACATAAGTAGATAAGTAAGGTACAATGAGACAAAATAGAGTAAAAAACGCAAATAATAGTAAAAATAAATAAAGTAATTAAATAAATAAATAAATAAAGGGGGAGGGGGGTTCCCCTCTATGAAAACCTTAACCTCTCTATCTGTAGACATTGTAAAATTTCAAGTACCCAACTGTTGTGAGTTGGTGGAGAAACATGTCTCGATTTAACCCTCCTGTTATGTTTATTTGTTAGGAACAGCAATGCTGGAGCCCAAAAAGATCAGTCAGAGGAAAGAAATTCTCTGGAGTCCTCAGTGTTTCTCAAATCATGTCTTTACTAAATACTGTATGCATACAGGAGAGACCTAACCAACGACCGGGTCTCCAACCATCTCTGCCTGTCTCCAAGTCACTTCAACATTTATACAGTTATATCAAAGCACCTTACAAACACAGGGACATCAAAGTAACCAAAACACACTACCCAATGTTTATGACCCCATTGGATGTTATCAGTGTTTTACGACCCCCAAATGTTACCATTTGCAACCCATGTGACTCCTATCCACAATCCCCCCAGCACTCATTCACAGCTTGAATGTTATGTTAATCAACATACAGGGATTTACATCATAGATAAATAAAGAGTTACAAAGAAGGTAGGAAATCTCTGGTTATTGCCCACATTCCCCCTTTTTGACACAAAGTGTCAAATATTTTTTTGGAAATAACACAATATCATCAACTAACTCTTTCTTTGACTACACACTGCAAACATTAGTAGAGGTTAACTTTTAACTCTCCGAATATAACAAGGAAAAATAAAAACAACGAAAAACATTAAAACAAACACAATTCTATTTACACTGTTTCTTCATCTGAGCCACTATAAAGGTTTCTTTGCTTTATTTTGCCTCATTCGATGCCATGGATGCCATTTTCTTCTCTCTTCCATATCCTGGTGTCAGAGGTTACCAGCACTTAACACACCGTCGGAAACAAGTCTTTACCACTGTCTCATTCATTTTCTTCTTTAGCACCATCATCTGCAATGGCATTGCCCTGTGAAAACTGAGTTGTTACAGTCAGCGTGAACTCTTTTAACTGTAAACAGGTAAAAGTGTTGGAGAACAAAAGGTTTTCCTGTAGGAGTGAGAATGCCACAGTTTTTCCCAGAGTGTGAAAGTTATGGACAATATTAAAGCATATTGTGACTCTGACACTGTATCATCTGTTGCGCCTAGAAAGAAAACCACAGATAAATACAAATAACTATGTCGCCTTAGCAGACAAGTTATTTGGCAATTTAGTTCATAGGCAAACACAGAAAGAGCAGTTAGATGGATTCCTCGCAGAACCATCTATAAAGAAAAACAGAATCATTGTTAGACACTATGTATCAAACAATGCATCCCATGGTTTTGATCCACCGTTAAACATTTCCATCCAAGAATGGTTCTCCATTTTTAGCTGTAGGATCAAAAGCTCAAAAATTAAGACAGTACAGCGCTTCAGGCTGACATAAAACATTAGTGTGACAATGAGTATCATGCAGAACATGCACACTTTGAAAAGACAATAGGGTCAGATGTTAATTTTTTAGTGTTTGTTAATCAACATAAAACTACTGACATACAACTATCATGCAAAAAAAGAAAAAAGAAACAATCAGAGCTCGATCAGGTAGGTCAGTTTAAGTCGGTACAGGCTGTTTGCCTCAGCAGTCAGTTTGGAGGATCTCCACAAAAACACAAAATAATCCATGTATTTTTTTTTTGAACCCATCCAGTTTCTCTGGATGCAGTCAGGACCCACTTATTATCTTTTTTTAAATTATTATCATTATTATTATTATTATTGTTATATCTAATGCTTTAATTTGCAAAAACAAGACGTATGTTTCTGAAAACTTCACCATCACTATGGCAGTTTTTTAAACCAGGTTTTCCAGAAAACTGTACCATTAAATTCAAAAAATTCAAATACCATTGAGAGTGAAAGCAAAAAACCCAGAATAATCAGTCAGGATTTACAGTGATGCATCAATTTTGCATTTTCTAAAATCAATAACCAGAAACTCAAACCTATGATGCCTCTTCAGGTAAAACGGGAGGTATATTTGAGACATTCCACAATGGCATGTTTGTTTTATAAGAAATAATCAGTGTTGCTTTCATTAACCTGAATTTTGTCTTATGTGAGCTAAAAAAGATTTCTGTGTCTAATGATCAACTCTCACTGCAAAACCCTAACCTTCCCTATTGACACCAATACTTATTCTTAATAAATGTTCCTATATGTATATGCAAGTGTATGTATGTGTTGAACATTAACATCCTGTTCATTCTAAGTTCACCTGACGGTGTCATCTAGTGTGGATGTTTTTATCTTTACTTTCTAATTTGTGATTTTCAAATGCTCTGACCTTCCTCCGCTGTCTGTATGGCCTGTTCACTGGAAACATGAAAACCCCAGTCAGAAACCTGCAACCAGGACAGCTCTGGATCTTGTCCCAGTCTCCTTCTTTCTCTCCTTCTGATGTTGTCTTGATGAGGCCATCTTTGTCCAGGATTCTGTGCCTCATTCTGCTGGTATAGCGACCAAATGGCCGGTCGAATGTTTGGCTCATCAGAGTTCACACCTCTCCAGCTTTCACCTCCTTGCAATCTTTTAGTTCCTCTGGCTGCCATGTCCTGAACACAAGCTCTTCAGTGTTCAATTCAACTTAACATCTGGTGCGGTGGACATCCTCTCTGTTTCCTTTTCTTCAGGCCAGTAGTCAAAACAGAAGTTGCTGTTTGGAGAGATAACTTTCTGGAGAAGCAATGCTAGCTTCTTCCTTGTTTCTGTCTGTTTTCCTCAGTCACTGGTTTTGTGACAACTGACACATCAGATGCAGGTTCAGTCTCCCCTCCCCCTCGTTGTCATAGTCCTTCTTGGAATATGCATATGGGCTTGATGGAGGGGCTGCATGGCTTGGAGACATTAGGAGGAGGCCGCTGTCTTTTATCCCTAACCTCTGCTCCTCATCATTCATTCACTTCTTCTCTTTCTGCCACACATACTTATTTCTTTAATTTCTTGTCTTTCTATAACTGAGTTTGCTTTCCTCCTATCTTTCCCTACTCGCTGTCCCTTTCTCTCTCATCACTTTACCCTCTTCACTATATATGTACCTAAATATGTGCCTAATAAAAGACGGAAAAATAAAAAAAAACTCCCTTAGTCTAGTAATGCCAAAATGGAACCTCTCAAACACATTAACCCATTTATCTGCTATAAATTTAGCAGGATCTGTAAAAATTTTAACTTTCCCATTTTGTTTCCCATTTTCCTATTGACTCACTGGGATGTGCTTTTACTTTCAATGGGCTTATTGTTCACTCAGACAGATTTCACACATGCTGATCTTTCCATACGAACATGGTTAGATCTTATCACACATACACTAACTTTGGATAATCTTTCAGCCAGGTGGTTTGTACGACACCTTCGTTCCAAGCAACGCACCCTTTAATATCCAAACTGGATATTTAGACACTGAAATGAGTTACCACAAAGTTTATTTTTCTTACCACATTCATACGCCCATTTTATTGTAGTTGGGAATCCCTACACTCATGCAAATTATATTTGCATTTCAAAATGTTCTACTCCTTTAAATAATTGATTCAGAAATCTCCCTAAATGCTTATGTATTTTCCAAAACACTTCTCTCATTTGTTAGGTTGCACCAACCTCTCACAACACATTATACTCATTTCTGTCTAGTTTAAGACATCACTTATATACCTTTTAAGTGCATATATATTTATATATTTTTTAATGAAACTAGTCTTCAAAAAATAAAATTACACAGAAAATATGAAGACGGTCACAATCTCCAAAAGGGACTCATCGGACCTTGATATTCAACCCTATAGGATTTATAGAATATCAGACAGCAGACCACATTGTCTCGAACTGTCACCTAGGTTACCACACCTAGTCAGAGCCTCAAAATCACGCAGAAAATTAAACTAGTCTTCAAAACCACAAAGGACATATGAAGACGTTCACGGCCTCCACAAAAAGGACTCGTCAGACCTTATATTCAAACCCCACAGGTATTACAGAATATCTTGACAGCAGACCACACACAGGTTCTCGAACTGTCGCCTAGGTTTCAGACACCTTCTTCTGAGCTTCAAAAACCCTTCAAGTAAATGAAGCTTGTCTTCAAAATTACACTCCTTGGCGGAGCGGAATTTTTCCTTACCGGTTTTACCTTCAGTCAGGACTCAGGCCTGATCAGCCGAGCGTCCATCCCATCCTCGTCGCCAAATTGTGAAAGAAATTCTCTGGAGTCCTCAATGTTCCTCAAATCATGTCTTTACTAAATACTGTATACTAAAATACATATACTAACTACTACTACTCTCCAAGTCACTTGATGTTATCAGTGTTTTACGACCCCCAAATGTTACCATTTGCAACCCATGTGACTCCTATCCACAATCCCCCCCAGCACTCATTCACAGCTTGAATGTTATGTTAATCAACATACAGGGATTTACATCATAGATAAATAGAGTTACAAAGAAGGTAGGAAATCTCTGGTTATTTCTCACAGCTAATGGCTCGATGGCTATATTGAAAAAGAAGGGTGAGAGCAGACAGCATTGCCGAGTCCCAAGTTTGAGAGGGGCTTGACCCAAGAAAGACAATTAGAATCAAAGCCAAATTTCTCCAAAATGAAAAATAGAAAGCCCCAATCCACCTGGTCGAAGGCTTTCTCTGCATCTAGAGCCACTACGACCTCAGCAGTTTCCGACCCAGGTGAGAATATGATGTTGAGCAGCCTTCTGTTGTTGAAGAATGGATGTCTCCCTAATGTGAAGCCTGTCTGGTCCCACACTTTAGAGGCGGAGGGTGTGGACCTTAGCAAGGGTCTGGCAATCTACGTTTAAAAGTGAGAGGTCTGTAGCTGCCACATTAAGTAGGATCCCTCTCTTTCAGGAGCAATGACATAAATGCCTCAGACAAGGTTGCTGGCAGTCGGCCTACAAGGATGGGGGATAATAGCATCGAGTACTTCTTAAAGAACCCGACTGTGAAACCATTAGGACCAGTAGATTCCCTGTTTTGCATAGACTTGATCACTTCATACATCTCCAACAGAGAGATGAGTCTATTGAGTTCCCTGGCAATATTTATATCATTCTGAGGGTAAGTTAAACGGTCTAAAGGATTAGGGGTCGAAATATGACATTATATATAACGCTGTTAAGTGGTGACTGTATACTATACTGCATTGCCGGATTTCTTTCTTTTTGGTTATTATAGTTACAAGCAGTGAATGACAACAGCCTGCTCAAGTACATGACATTGAGTGTCAACAAACAGTAACAAAGGTTACAACATTGTAACCCTAATTCTATCAGCACAGACGGAGCCCTCTACTGGGCTCTATGGATTATAATCTCCTCCAATAACAGCACACATTCACCCACTGAAAATTGCATAAACGTAGGTGGCCAATCAGGATGTAACTACCTGAATACGTGTTTCACAGTATATATACAATATGTATGCACACACCTGTCTGCTATCTTACACCCTCTTCGGCGAGCGCAATAGGAGTGACAGGGCCCTTAGATAGGGGGCTCTGCCTTTGCTTATAGAACTAGGGTTACAATATTGTTACCTCTGTTCTATCTCACACAGGCTCCTCCCTTTACTGGACTCTACGAGTACCGTGGGTGGGCCCTAATGCATGAACGCCCTGCCACGACATTACATCAACCTAACCAGACAGACCGTCTACTGCCCAACCCAGGTTAACACTGACTTCGTCAAGGAAACGTATGCATTTTTAACAGTTTTATGTTCCATATCCCCTAATGTAATCCTGCTGCTGATATCTCTAGCATAATTCAAAAGTCAAAACATTTCACTTGTCAGCTAGATCCCCTAGTTTGCATGTTCTCCCCATGTCTGCATGGGTTTTCTCCCATGATCCAAAGACATGCACGTGGTAGGTTAATTGATTGCTCTAAATTGCCCGTAGGTGTGAATGTGAGTGTGAATGGTCTCGATAGACTGGTATCCTGTCCAGGGCGTACTCTACCTCACACCCAATGCCCCTGGGACCCAGTTTGGGATAAGCGGTTGCAGATGATGGATGGATGGATCCAATACTCTTCTATTTCATGTTCCATCATCTTTAAAAACTAAATAATGTTCTTTTGATATTGACTCTGGCCTTTTAACCATAATGATCCTTTCGACACCATCTCTCATATCACCCTGCTAGACATGGAAGTTTAAATTGGTTTCACTGGTTCAAGTCATAAGTTTGTCCAACTCAAAAACTTCAGATAACAGCTCTACCCAGTCACTATCTACCTCCTACCTCTCGGTTAATTGTTTTAGGGAATTTGGTATTCAATTCAATTCAATTCAATTTTATTTATAGTGCAAAATCATAACCAAAGTTATCTCAGGACACTTTACAGAGTAGGCATAGACCCAGCAATTCCCCCATAGAGTACGGTGGCAACGAAAACCTTCCCTATAACAGGCAGGAACGTCGGACAGACCCAGCTCTGTGGAAGACGGCCATCTGTCTTGACCGGTTGGGGAGGAAGAAAAGGAGAGAGAAAGAGAGAAACACAAAGATAGACAAAAGACAGAGAGACTGACACACTTCCAGAGATGCAAGCAGCCAGCGAGTAACAGTAACTATAACAACATCTATAGTAATGGGAACATGACCCACATGTTATGGCAGTCTGCATAGCAGAATAGCAGGAACACGCACATCCAAGGTGACAGAACATGAAAATGAAAATAATGACAAATATGATGAGTAGGGGCAATAGCAGCTACGATACAGCAAGACATACCACTGATGGTGTTTTTATGGCTACAAATTTTATAATTTATAATTAATCATTTATAAAACTAGTAACAGAATAAATGACTAATAGTTATTGAAGTAGCAGGAAGCGTCATGCAGGACCACGGCAGCAGGCACCACCACGATCAGCAGAGACCTGCACACAGGACCAGGGCAGCAGGCACCACCAACATCAGCAGGGACCAGCACACAGGACCACGGCAGCAAGCACCACCACGATCAGCAGAGACCTACACTCAGGTCCACAGCAGCAGGCACTAACACCATCGGCAGAGACCTGCACACAGGACCACAGGACCACAGCAACAGGCATCACCACCATCAGCCGAGACGTGCGCGCAGGACCAGGGCAGCAGGCACCACCAGCATCAGCAGAGACCTGATACACAGGACCAAGGCAGCAGGCACTACCACCGTCAGCAGAGACCTACACACAGGACCAGGGCAGCAGGCACCACCAGCACCAGCAGAGACTAGCACACAGGACCACGGCAGGAGGCACCACCACCATCAGCAGGGACCTGATACACAGGACCAAGGCAGCAGGCACTACCACCATCAGCAGTGATCAACAGGACGATGGCAGTAGGCACCACCACGATCAGCAGAGACCTGCGAGATGACAAAGCACAAACAACTCCGGGGAAGAAGTTGAATTAATAACATGCATTGATGAGACATGAATGACATAGAGAGGAGAGAATCTCAGAGTATTAGGAAAGATAATATTTCCCCTTGGAGACTAGGCTTATAGCAGCATCATTGAGCTGAACGGACGCAGCTTTAAGAATAACAACAGCAACATAGCTGAGAGCTCGTAAGCCCTAGCCGTAAGCTTTATCAAAAAGGAAAGTTTTAAGTTTACTCTTAAATATGGGGACAGTGTCTGCCTCCCGAATAACTCTTGGGAGTTGGCTCCACAAGAGAGGAGCTTGGTAGCTGAAGGCTCTGCCTCCCCTTCTATTTTTGGAGACTCTGGGAACGACAAGTAGCCCTGCATTTTCTGAGCGCAGTGATCTAGTTGGGTGATACGGTACTATGAGCTCTTTAAGATACGACGGGGCCAGACCAATAAGAGCTTTATAGGTAAGGAGAAGGATTTTAAATTCTATTCTAGATTTTACAGGTAACCAGTGCAGAGAAGCTAATACAGGAGAAATATGTTCTCTTCTATTTGTTTTAATTAGTACACGAGCTGCAGCATTTTGGACCAACTGGAGACTCTTAACAGACTTATTGAAGCAGCCTGATGATAAGGAGTTGCAGTAGTCCAGCCTGGAAGTAACAAATGCATGGACTAGTTTTTCTGCATCCTTCTGAGACACAATGTTCCTAATTTTCGCAATATTACACAGGTGAAAATATGCAGTCCTTGTTGTTAATTTTATGTGAGAATCGAAGGACATATCCTGATCAAAAATAACACCCAGATTTCGTACTGTGGTGCTTGAGGACAACACAACATCATCCAGAGTAACAATGTCTTTAGCTATTGAGTTTCGGAGGCCTTCGGGGCCAAGCACAATGACTTCAGTTTTATCTGAGTTTAACATCAGAAAGTTGCAGGTCATCCAGCTTTTTATTTCCTTAATGCACATTTGAAGTTTATCTAACTGATGGGTTTCATCTGGTTTGATCGATAAATATAATTGTGTATCATCAGCATAACAATGCAAATTTATGGAGTGCTTCCTTATAATATTTCCTAAGGGAAGCATATATAATATATAATATAATCGGTCCAAGGACAGAGCCCTGTGGGACTCCGTGACTAACTTTAGTGTGCATGGAGGATTTGTCGTTAACATGTACAAACTGAGATCTATCTGATAAATATGACTTAAACCAGCTCAGTGCGGTTCCTTTAATGCCAATCAGATGCTCTAGTCTCTGTAGCAGGATGTGATGGTCAACAGTGTCGAAGGCAGCACTAAGATCTAGTAAGACAAGCACAGAGACAAGTCCTTTGTCTGAAGCTATTAGAAGGTCGTTAGTAATTTTTACCAGTGCTGTCTCAGTGCTATGATTCGCTCTAAATCCTGTCTGGAAGTCCTCAAGTAACTCATTATTATGTAAAAAGTCGCACAGCTGATTGGCAACTAATTTCTCGAGGATCTTAGAGAGAAAAGGAAGGTTAGATATAGGTCTATAGTTGGCTAGTACCTCTGGATCAAGACTGGGCTTTTTAATGAGAGGTTTAATTACAGCTACTTTAAAAGAATGTGGTACATAACCTGCTGATAAAGACATGTTAATCATATCTAATACAGGAGTGTTAACTAAAGGTAACACTTATTTGAGTAACCTACTTGGAATAGAGTCTAGGAGACAAGTAGAAGGTTTTGATGCTGAAATAGTAGAGTTTCATTTGTTAAGGTCAACTGTAGAAAAGCAGTCCAAGAAAATATCAGGTCGTACAGTTTCTAAGGTTCCTCGGTTTGATGAAAAATTGGTGCCAAGCGAGGTGATTTTGTCTCAAATAGTTATAATTTTGTCATTAAAGAAGGTCATGAAGTCGTTACTAGGAACACATGGCTCAATAGAGCTGTGGCTCTCTGTCAGCCGGGCTACAGTGCGGAAAAGAAATCTAGGATTGTTCTTATTCTCCTCTATTAAAGATGAGTAATAGGCAGCTCTGGCATTACGGAGGGCCTTCCTATATGTCTTTAGACTTTCATGCCAAGCTAAGCGAGATTCCTCCAATTTAGTAGAGCGCCATTTACTTTCTAATTTTCACGATATTTGTTTTAGTTCACGGGTTTGTGAGTTATACCACAGAGCTAACTTCCTCTGTTTTATTATCTTCTTTTTTAATGTAGCAACAGAGTCGAGTGTTGTTCTTAGTGAGCAAGCAACACTGTCAACAAAATGATCAATTTCAGAGAAACTAACGTTAGTGCAGGAGTCTTGAATATTAGGATAAGGCATTAAAGTAAATGCAGATGGAATCGCTTCCTTAAATTTAGTTACAGCACTATCAGATAAACATCTAGTGTAGAAACTTTTGCCCAGAGGTGAGAAGTCCTGTAATATGAAATCAAAAGTTATTAAATAATGGTCTGATAAAATAGGATTCTGTGGAAAGACTATTAAGTCATTGATTTCCACACCATAAGCCAGAACAAGGTCGAGGGTGTGATTGAAACAGTGAGTAGGTTTATGTACACACTGACTAAAACCAATCGAATCTAATAGAGAGATAAACGCGGTACTAAGGCTATTATTAACAACATCCACATGAATATTAAAATATCCTACAATGATTACTTTATCAGTTTTAAGGACTAAATTTGACAGAAACTCTGAGAATTCAGATAGAAATTCAGAGTAGGGACCGGGAGCACGGTACACTATAACAAGTATAATCGGTTGCACAGTTTTCCAGGTTGAATGTGAAAGACTAAGAACAAGACTTTCAAATGAATTATAATTTAGTTTAGGTTTAGGGTTTATTAATAGGCCAGAGTCATAAATAGCTGCAACGCCTCCTCCTCGACCACTGCCTCGAGGAATATGAGTATTAATATGACTGGGAGGAGTGGATTCATTTAGGCTAACATATTCTTCGGGATGCAGCCAGGTTTCAGTCAGACAGAGAACATTAATATGGTTATCTGATATCAGATCATTTATTAATACAGTTTTAGATGACAGAGATCTGATGTTTAAAAGTCCACATTTTATTTTCTGATTTTGTTGCATTATCGCAGATTTGGTGTTGATTTGTATCAAGTTTTTCTGTATAGCTCCTCTTCTGTTCATTTTTGATTTAATTAACGTAGATGATCGTGGGGCACACAGCGTTTGTATAGGATACTGAGCTGTAAAGTGATCCACAGAGCGCGCAGAGAGTTGTGTAAGACTGCAGCTATGCTTGCTGTGTGCTTGCGGTAAGAGCAGCGCAGAGAGGTGAATTAAACTCTGACTCTGCATCCTGATCCCAACACTGGGTTTTTGTCAGGAGGTGGTGGAGGTGCAGGACTCGATAGTCAGGTCAATGTTTGCAGACAAAAGTCTTGACCCTTCCAGGTTAGGGTGCAGGCCGTCGCGTCTAAAAAGCTTGGGTCTTCTAAAAAAAGTCGTGAAGTTGTCCACGAATGGAATGCCCTTCCCCAGGCAGTATCCTTTAAGCCACAGGTGCAGCTGGCGGAGGCGGCTGTACATGACGTCACCAAAATGGGGCGGGGGAAGCGGGCCGGAGATGATCACACGCTTCCCTGTGTTTAGCAGGCGGTCCGCCATGGACCTGAAGTCCTGCTTGAGGACCTCGGACAGGTGTTTCTTTATTCGTTGGTGCCGGCTTGCAGCACCAGTGTGGAGGCCGACCTGTGTTGTGAACACAGCTGGAGGGCGGAGCACTCAACATCCCTGAAGCGGGCTCCAGGGTAGCAGAAAGTATTCAATTTCACTGTTACGCAGATGAGACCCAGCTCTATCTGTCTTCCAAGCCCAACTCCTCCCTCCACCATGCTCTCTCTCCAACTTTCTCCGTGAAGTTAAATCCTGGTTCTCTCATAACTTTCTCGAACTCAATAGCAATAAAACTGAAGTCCTCCTTGTTGCCGCCAAATCAACTCTGGGCAAGTCTGACAATTTTTCTATAACAATCGGCATCTCCATAGTCCTTCCCTCCACACAAGTAGAGAGCTCACTCGGTCAGCATACTTACAGCTACAATTCAATTAAATTTACTTCTTAGTGCCAAATCATAACACAAGTTATCTCAAGCCACTTTACATATAAAGTAGGTTAAGACCTGATCTATGACTTTTTAATAATTTTCCGAGACCCAACAATTCCCCCATGAGCATAATAATAATAATAATAATAATAATAATAATGAGAATATTATTTATTTACAGTTGTAATCCAGCAATCCTGTGGACAAAGTTGTGACGAAAACCTTCTTTTTAACAGGCAGTCACATCAAACAGACCCAGCTCTATGGAGGATCTGTCTTGAATGGTTGGTAGGAGAGAGAGAAAGAGAGATGCAGGCAACCGCAAAAGTAGTTTATGTGAATATGACTAACATATTATGGGAGATAATATACTAGAGTCATATAGATAATTAAAAAGGTGATAGAATATGAATAATAATAATTATGGGGGTAAATATTATTAATGATACTAGTAGTAATAATAACAGCTGCAATACAATGAGAAACACGAATATTATAATTTATGAAACTATGAACCCGATCACAGATAAGGGGTTGAAGATGAGTGAGTGTTGCGAGTGAGTAAGATCAACAAGCCTGTGTGGAACATAGGCCCTTCCTTGGAATTGACTATAACAATGAGGTTTTTGAGATAAAAGACAACCTCATGCCACAGTTTTGCAGCAGCTGAACAGGCTTGTCTACACATATGCTGAAGGTATGGGGAGGCCAGGGAATAGCTGAAGGCAGCCTGTTGTACTTGTTGGCCTGGAAGACGAAGTGCAGCATTGTTGACAGTGGTAAAACAATCGCCTGTCTTCCTGGGAGCCAGGGAGAATGCCGAGCCAAATTCTTTCTGTCTATCATGAGTGGGGAAGACTATGTGGAGATCGATGAAGGTACAAATATACACGTGTGTAGCCTCACTCTGTGCTAGCGTCAATCCAATATGAGGTGTATTATCATCGGATATAGAGATACTAACAAATAATAATAAACAATGTTTCTATAGCACATGGTTAGAAAGTTCTTTCCAGAAAAACGGAATACAAAATGCAACCTGAAACCTCACCGCTAACCTGGAGAGCAAGTGCATGCAAATCCACCAACAGAGTGACATTAGAAAGCAGATTGTTAATTGTAACCACTATACCGGGTGAGGTGTGTTGTCTGACAACATCAAATTAATTATAGCATTCATGAATGGACACAGTGATGCAATGCCCTCGGTTATGACTGCGTACACTGGCTCTGAGCACCCACTGCCCTCTGGACTGGAGGTGAGTTGGGATTCTTTACATTCTTTACATTATCATTAGAAGCATAAACCTTAAAATCATCAGTAGAAACCTCGTCTCATCCTCTGATTTGTGTAAAACAGCTGACAGCTGTGCTCCCAACTGAAATATTTTATAAGAATATCCTCCTTATCACACAGCAGCTTTGTTAGAGGCAGAGTGCAGGTGGGCTGAGAGGCCATCATTGATGGGGGGTACACAAATGCGACGTCTCCATGCAACCCAGCACTGTGAGATAATCCACAAAGCCTGCAAAGAAAGCTATTGTCTGCCACAGCTACTGCCAGGACTCCTTGACACACTGCCAGATGTCTGGTAGAGGGGGTGGGATGAATGCCGGCAGGGCTGGGCGTGAAGAATATTGTATATGTATGGACACAGAGCTGTGAGAAACGGGCCCATCCCCAGAGTGAACACATCATGGTCAGCTTGATTGTAATAGTAATAGTGAGATAATGCGACTTGATCGCTCAATTTTAATGTGGAGAGCGAGTAGTACATACCAATCCATGAATATGGTGGCGGCGGGTAGATAAGTTAATCAAAGCTGCTTCTCCCTGTGTGTTTTTCTTTCAATGATAATTTGTGAAGATCCGTGCCGGCAAAGTGACATGACGACAATGACGAGGTTTCTGAAGTGTTGACTTCATCCATGGAGAAAGTAAATTGCGTAAATCAACATTCGCTGAAGAGAAAAAGGATAGCAGACAGTGGTGTGTATTGCCTAAAGGTGTGTTCAGACCAAACGCAATTAACGCAAATTGAGCAACAACTCTACATTGAAAATTAATGTAAATGGCATGATGATACGCGATTCAGGTGGAGGCGGAGCAAATTGAGCAGCTGGCTCGTCTTAAGTTGCGCGTCTGAAGCAACACGAATAAAGGCGACAAGTTCAAGCCGACTTCGTCTCTTCCCTCACATAGACCAACACGGACAAGAATCGAATTGTAGCTGTGTGTGGGCACCCGGTGCTTTATGACATCACTGCTGTCTTCTACCGGGACAAAAAAAAAAAAAGAGGGGGTGGGACTCTCCAGTAAGTTTTGAAGCTATCTGTGGCTTGTTTTACTATGTTGCTGACTGTGTTTCTCTATGAAATGTTAGCATCAGTTAGCACTTGCTGAGAAAATGCAACCCCCCCATCCCCGGCCGTCAAGCGTGATAAGTGCGAGTGATGCGAAAGAGATGAATAGTCCAAAATTATCAAGCGGCAAGATACAAGAGTCTGAAGCGAATGTGTTTGCACCTATCGCGTCTGGTGTGAGCGCACAGTAATCAGGTAGGCCTGTCCTGATTGGCCAGCTACATTTATGTAAATTCCCATGGTTGAGTGTGTGCTGTTATTGACTAATACCTCATAATGTTCAGTAGAGGGCGGAACCTGTGTTTGAGATTGTACAGTAAAACATATGAAAGTCAAAACTCCATATAATAATGTATTATTTTTGCCTAGGAATATGAAGTAAACTGTCTGTCATTAGTAAAAAGAAGCACCACGATTCTGTTGTATGTAACAGTGTGATGCCTGCTTCCCCGTAATTCTTACTTGCAGATTTTGCAAATCGTGCCAACTTTGTTTAGATCTCGTAAGGTAGCAATTATCTATGTGAATATCATCCTCACTCCTTCTGGTACCTGCAGTCCCGTTTTGCTTTTTGGGTGGATGTTCACCAAGTCCCGGGACACTGGGCTCTATGTCAGCGATGGATGGCTTAATTTCCCTTCATACATTTTTTATTCAACAACATCATAGCTATTCGTCAATGCTATGTGTAGTTGTTTCTCAATTTGCAGTGTTGTGCTTTCTCTAAACAAACAAAGGCTCTAAAGAAGACTGAAACATATGAAGGATGCCAAAACCTTGGAACAAGAGATTAAACAACATACTGTACAGGGTTAAAATAAACCTCAACAGCCACAAATCATGCAGGATGGACATAACACCAAAATAATGTTTCACAATCAGTATTTAATGTTTGATTAGGCAATAACTTTTGTAGATGATATATTAGATATCAAGGGAGATTTTCTTAGCTACATTTCTTACTTAATTTATATATTCAATGTTTTTATTTATATATATATATATATATATATAAAGAGGGCAGTGCAATTTTGAGGGGCCCTTGTGATAAGGTAATTTTAAAATTCACAGCCGTAAAGTAGCTGAAAACCTAGGCCTTAGAAATCATACAGCGATGCCACTTTGTCAGACGAGCTTGTTCCTGAAGAATAAAGAAACAGGTTGTGAGGCACGTTAAAATGCTTCAGCAATAGGGACAGCAAGCAGCACTCTATGTGCACTGACTGATGAATGATTCAGCGTCACTGAGATAGACAGCCACAGCTTTATTTAGCAGTGATGGTCAACAGGTCACGGCCAAATGTGAATGATGAGTACGCACAAAAACCAAGCATATGGCTTTTCCCACACATGAACTACCACTTGTAATGAAAGATGTGCACACTACACAAAGACTTCAGACCAAGCATACACAGTTCTAGATGAGATAGCTGCGAGTGATAAAATGAGATTGTCTTCAACTTGAGAGAAACATGGTTTTTAGATTGTTGCCGATTAACTGACTTTTTTCCTAAAATATCAATCAAATACACAAATATAAACTTCATTTTAAATAATTCATGAGGTAGTTTCATCACTTTTTACCACCTATAGCATCATCTCCCTGTTAATGTAACTGAAGCACTTTGTAAAGTCAGTTTCAACATGAGCACTAATAATGAATCATTGATTATCCTTCTAAGGTTTAATAATAATTGCGATTTAACAGTGATGATGGTTTGCAGAAACGTAAGGTATCAATTTGCAAACGGTGTTGAATAGCGTTTCTACATCAATTAAGGATGGATTTGGGTGTTGAAATGAGGCTCATGCTCTCAGCTCCGCAATGACTGAGATTTATCAGATAGAATCAAGTGTACATGAGCCTTTATAAATCTAAATAAAATACTTTGTATGCATATTTTTGTCTGGTGCGTATATGTATTTTTAGTTGTGAATCTACATGATTTTATGCAGCTGGTGCACTGTCTCAGCACCATGGCTTTCATACACATGAATGACTTAAATATACTGTAAACACAACATAAAACAGACATGGCCATCATGTACAACATTACATGCCCTAGTAGTTACAACAGAATACTATTACTAACATTCTGACGGATTTGTTCATAACCTACATTTAAGATAATGAAGGTAATCACGGTTATTTCACACACAATTGTTGTCCATGCTCAGCCTGCTGTAACTTGTTTCCTGTAGTCATTTTGTGTATTCCATCATCCTCACACTAATCCAAACAGGTTAACACACATTGTGGCCTACATATCATGGTCCCCTTCCTGTGTTCACCATTTCTTTGTCTATCCATTTTAGATTAATTAAACACAAACTGCAAACATGGATGGCGGCAATCAATAAGCTAGTTTGCCTTCATAGTGAGCAAGGCCCAAACAACAAACAAAATAGCTTTATTTTAATGAAACTTACTTATCTCTCAACCAAAATCAAACAAACAAAAAAATAGAGTCTTACCTGCCTCCATTATGGAAGCGTAGAAAATAATTAGACACCTTATCTCATAATTGCGAGATCTTTTCTCATAGTTACGTATTAGGATCTCGTTTTCTTTTTATTTGTTCTCCTTTGACATCTGGTTCATTAACTTATCTAACCTTATTATTAGGTTTATTATGACCTGATATCAGTGGAACTTCCATGTTGTCCATGCAGAAACTCAAACGTACCCACATTTTCAAAAACAGAGTTATAGGACTGAGATGGTCAAACAAAGTATGCAGACGTTCTTGTGAAAACAATCCAACACCTGGATTCATCTTGAGGTATGTTAACAGTAAATGCTGACGTCTACTAGCAGTCTA
This sequence comes from Echiichthys vipera, assembly GCF_963691815.1. Classification (NCBI taxonomy): domain Eukaryota; kingdom Metazoa; phylum Chordata; class Actinopteri; order Perciformes; family Trachinidae; genus Echiichthys; species Echiichthys vipera. Next base: position 8,833,920 of record NC_139826.1, read on the forward strand.
AAGTAGAACTGGGGCCTGTTTCACAAAGCAGGTTTAGTGAAAACTCTGAGTCTGTTAACCCTGAAATGAGGGAAACTCTGAGTTTTCCGTTTCACAAAGGGAGGTAACTCAAACCAGAGACAGAGGGGTAACTCTAGCCTGTTTCACAAAGAGAGGTAACTTAACCTCTCGTTCAGTTACCATGGTAACATGCTCTCTGAAACTAACCTGGCCGGGACCAGGTTTTCTCAGAAAACCTTGAGTTTCTCTCTCTGTCTCCGCCCTCTTTCAGCCACACACGGTGTTTGATTTTCTCATTCATTCAGTCAGCGTGCGAGTTTTGGCGTAGTATAGTTCCGTCTGTTTTTTCAGAAAATCATTGCAAAAATCAGACATTAGAAGTTATATTAGGTGGCAACTATTTCACTACCATGGCGTGTCCTTTTGATAACGATCCCGTGGATGAAGGTGCAGCATTACTGCACAGAGAATTAAATATTTGTCGGGAGATGATTATCAAACTATTGATTATAGATGTTCTTGCATTTCCAGGCAATTATCTTTTTGAGCGGTACCGTTTCATATCCCAGCAGATGTTATGTGTTGCGCTGCGTTTTTTTGCAAAAGGGAATTTTTTTATACAACGTATAAAAATCATTCAGTAGGCCTACATTAGAAGTTATATTAGGTGGTGACTATTTCACTACCATGGCATGTCCTTTTGATAACGATCCCGTGGACGAAGGTGCAGCATTACTGCGCAGAGAATTAAATATTCGTCGGGAGATGATTATCAGACCGCGGACGTCCTTAATATACTGCAGCCATAATTACAAAATTAATGAAATGGATCCTTTGAGCAAGTTGAATGTATTTGACTTAGCGTTTCCTAAATATAATCCCAGCTTTTCTTGCAATTCATAGGTTCAAAAGTGTGTTCTTTTAATTGGGTTACCAGTATATAAACTACTCCTATAGGTGGAAACAACAGCCTTCTGATCCAGAATATCACCTATAATGCAAGGGGGTGCATTTCACGGCAGGGGTGCCGAATACGGCACAACACCGTTTCATGTCACAGTCCATCATTTACATACACAACCTCATCCGTCCATACATTTCCAACATTAACAACCAAAGTCATGCTCTCACATCCCAGCAGATATTGTGTGTTGCGCTGCGTTTTTTGCAAATGGGAGTTTTTTATACAACATATAAAACAGCCACTTACGGTAATTTTTAATTTACAATGTAAAACATGCTCAAAATGAGGCGTCACCATGATATTGTGCCGATGTTTTACCTGTTTGAACAATGTTTTTATGTGTCATCTTAAGCTGCTGCCAAGCACGCTTCTCCCCCGTGTGAATGCACCTAAATGAAATAAATGAATAGACTACCACTTAAGCAGTTTCCCTGTGATATTACTGTGATTGCAACAGGACTACATTTAAACTTACGCACTGACCCGAGCAGCAATGTCCTCCCGCACCGTCTCCCTCTCTTTTGCTGCTGCAGCGGTGTTACACTTTCGGCGAAAAACATGCTCAAACTCACCGTATGAGCGCATTCATATTTACAGTTCCAGTTGTAGCGTAGCCCTCCCCTTCCCTGTTGCTATGGTGACTCATCAAATCAGGGCTCCATTGATGCTGTCTTTTTTTACTTGTGGTGCACGTGCTTAACTCCAGGTCAAACTACTCTGAGTTGATCAAACTAACCCAAATCTGCTGTTCTGGAACTGAAAACTCAGAGATTCCTATCTCAGAGTAGATCAACTCAGAGTTCAGGGTTAGACTCAGAGTTTGTTGAACCTGCTTTGTGAAACGGACCCCTGTTCTGTGGAAACTCAATTCGATGGGGACAATGGCTGAAATATGCCATTTTTCAAAGGGCTTTAATTTGGAAATGTCACATCATAAAATCAATAAATTGTCTGATCACTTCTTATTTTAGGACTGTTTCTTTTATTTTGAAATCTGACACTTACGGCTCTTACCGTAATGCTTAGTGTATAGATGTACCTCAAAATAACTTGAGGGCTGGATTGATTGTGTTGTCGAGGTGGATGCTGGCTAGACCACAGTCTGTGCAGTTCTACTTTGCAAAGCAGTGGCCAACGGACCTCTAGATATGCCGCCTTCCCAGTTGTTTATAATCTCAAAATTATAAGAGCAGATCTAGTAATTATGAGATAAGGTGTATCATTTTTTTTCTATGGTGAGTTCAATACACTTCTGTACTTCCTAATGTGGAAACAGGAGAAAAAAGCTCACAAAAATGGCTACTCACTCCTTTACCACCAGGACTGCTTTGTATATTTCTGTTCTTCCTAAAGAAGGAAAAACCATCAACTAATAACTCCAGATTATTCAAGTCATATATCTCATTCATTTTGCTGAAGATGTTCAAATATGCAATTACCAAACCTTTATTTGGGAGCTTTAAAGGTCTCAATGTCGTTATTTGAGATAAGGGCTACCTTGATCATTAAGTTAGACATGCAGAGTTCAGGAACTTTTCAGGGTTTGATGACCAGCTTGTCATACCTCGGAAATGCAAGATTCCCCCTCTCCCAGGCAGCTTGAAGCTCATGTGTCGAACGCTTCCTTTTATTCTCGATAAGGTCTTATATAAGGATAAGGAGTAGTCTTCATTCAGTGCATTTACATGCAGTTTAAAAACCTGATTATAATCAGGTTAAGGGCATACTCTGGTTTAACGCCATGTAAACACCTTCCCCTAAGTATCAGAATCAGAGTTTTTTAACCCCGGTTAACAGACCTAGATAACTCCTTCAGTACCCTGAGTGTTCGTGCATGTAAACAGCGTATGATCGGGTAACGCATCTGTGCGTGGTCCATAGATCAGGACTGCCCCCCCACAACTCAGCAGAGTGGCTTTTGACCCGGAAATAAATAAATCGGGAAGCAACGGCGTCGAAACAACATGAAAAAAACAACAAGAACAACACGAGCGTTACCTTTAAAAGGTAGGACTTTGCCATGGAAAGTAACAACATTACTACCAATAAGACCCATTTCTGCAGTAACTCTGTCAACAAAAAGTCTGTATGTTTAAGTTATATCTTCATGACAACACTGAGGGCAATGATTTTTTTTTACCAGGCTAGTTTTTATTATTTTGGAGGTTATGAGTAATTAGGGGTGCAGCCTCTTGAGTGACAGCAAGCCGCTGGCCCTCCCTACGCCTTAGAGGTATACGTCAGCCAGACGGACATATCTCCTTCCCCCCAACGTCACATCAATACCCTTTTTTGGTAAGAGGAAATGAGGAGGAGTCAAAGTCTGACAACGTGGCGACTCCCATAGGATGATTGGATCAAGTTGAGAGAACGGACCTCGACATACATCCATATTTTATACAGTCTATGATTTAAACCAAGTGTATGTTGGCGGTGCGCCATCTGCTGTACCATAGGTCAAGTTACTCCCATCCTTTTCCCATTCAACCCCTTTCATGTATCTATGGGGAACTACAATAATCCATTTATTACCTTACCTGGGGAAAGACCTTTTTGGGTTACTGCTGTGCATGTAAACACACTGATTGATGTAAAATGATGCATTAGTATTCTCTACTTGTCCTTCTAGTGCAGCAGTTTTACTACAATCTGTCTTGACTTGCTTTTATCAAACTTCCCAACTGTGTGTCAAAATTTTCAGACCTAGTATTTATTGTACTTGCATTTCTGAGATTTCCCAGTTTTCACAATTTTTCTCAGAGACACCATCAATAGTGATAATGATAATATGAACCTTTTATTTAAAAATAGTAATAATAGAAAAAGGAAGCCATCTGTGTACTGAGGCTGAGTTCTTACTGCAGCACTGTGGATGCAATTGACTATGTACAGTATACTGTATGTGTTTATGTATTGTCAATTGTTTAGTGCTTTGTGTTTGTGATGCAAGCTGTAACTGATATTTCTTTTGTGTTAAATACATTTAAAAAAATAATCGAAACTTAACTAAGTTTCATTTTTGGGACAAACAGTACAGGATTAGGAGTTTTGGGACAACTGCTAGTTGGGACTCATCCAAGTACAAACCACACAACTGTTCATCAATCTCAAAGTTCTGAACATTATTCCTCTCATATACAAATTTCATTGTTCACTTGACATGTGATAACTTGCTTCTATTTTTTTTCTGACCCGTGGATGGATTTTTTCTCTTCCCAGGATGGCAAAGTCATGGCCTGCCGTGATAACCTCTGTTGTTGCCTTCGTTGGAGGGATTAGTTAAGTTTAGGTGTGAGGAGTGAGTTCAGTTAAACCTGGGGTAGGCACAATAATCCAGCCTGGTATCACACCAAATCATGAAATAGATATGATGGTCCACCTCGAAAGCGTGTGAGTGTCATGTTTTGCCTGACCAAAGCGTGAACAGTACACATGAAACCGGAAGGACACTGGAAGTGCAACAGCGCACAAACAACAACGATTTTAGCCACCAAAACAACAACTTTAGCCAACAAAACAACAACTTTAGCCAACAAAAGGTGACAGTTAGGGTTAGGCATGAAAAACACTTGGTTAGGATTAGAAAAAAGGCTGTGGATTTGTTTAGTAAGGACGGAAATTAAAGCCTGCTCCCATGGTTTAAAATCCTGTGTTTTAGGAGCCACCCACCACCTGAACCAGCCTCCTTACTCGGTAGATTGATGTCTTATACTACGTTTACGAAAGTGTGTACGCTTCACGCTTTGGTCAGCCAAAATGTCACACTCCCACGCTTTTCGCTCGGGACAGAGAGAGGAGAGGGAGAGCTTCAAGATGAGGACTCTGCTTCAAAAATGTTTTTCTTTTGCTTTTTACCTCCTGCATCTTTAAGGTTAGAGTACGAATATCTGGTACTTTTTCATCACCAAACACTATATCACAGTCTCATATGTCTTTAACTCGAGGATGTTTTTGATCATTCAGCTATTGACTTCTTTCCTTCTTTTACACATAAGGGTCATCAGCCTAGGCATGGTATTCAACGTTGTGAAAAACTTGTATCCATAAAATCTGTCCAGGATTTGAACCTTGTGGAACAGCATGCTGATATACACTTGCAGGATATGTAGTGCCCTATATGCCTCGTCATCAAGAAGGGCACTCTACTCCTGATGATACCCCTAATGCCAGTCTGATGTAACAGAAACCCATCTTGCCAACCGGGAAACTGGGCATGTGCTTTGGCCCAGCTATGGCCTCCTCTGCTTCTTAACTCCCTTGACCCTTTGACTTTGAAGCAGGCTGTTAAATGAGAGAAATTTAACCAGATCTGCTGGAACTGATTACAGAGTGAAGAAAATGACCAGGTCATAAACCACACATTTTGTTAGACTCCTTTACATAAAGAATAAGGTTTACTCTTTGAATAAACAGGAAAAAATCAGAGTGAAATTAACCATTATCTCCCCCTCCTCTCCTGAGGCAGGTTGTATTGGACCTCGACTCACAAGAGACTCCTGCATTCCTTCTCACTGTGATAATGAAACTCTTTTTATGACCCTAAGACACAGTCCACAGACTTCTTGTCTGATTAGAGAGAAGACCAGATGAGACTCACGTTTGTGTGTTCTAAAATAACTGCTAAATTAACGGTAAAATATATGATAACATGAGTTGTGTTAATCTGTAAAGAAATATGTGTTGTTGGAAATGACTCTGATCACAGGTGTTTTTCCCGTCCTCAGATCAACTACGAGCTCCTTTGCTTTAGTCACGTTGAGCTGCAGATGATTCCGCCCACTCAATGTGACAAAGTTGTCCACAACAGTCCTGTATTCACTTTCATCCGAGTCATCTGAAAACTTCTTAAGGTGGCAGAACTCCGTGCAATGGTTGAAGTCTGAGGTGAAGAGGGTGAAGAGAAAGTGAGAGAGGACAGAAACATGGTAGAAACCCCAAGTTTTATTTCATTTTGGTTTAAAACTTTAAGAAATACCGCTTCAGTAATAGAGTCAGTTAAAAGCTGTGACAATTGACTTGAACAAAAGATGAGGGAGTTTCTCCCAGTTTGTGTGTGAAAATGAATGCATCTCATCCTTCAAGCCACACTTTGAAGCTGGACTTATAACGATAGCAGACCCAAGCTGTCCAGTTCAGTTTTTTCTCTCTTGTACAGTCTTGTATAGTCTCCTGTATAGTTAACTACTTGTCTTTTGTTACCTCTATCTAGTTTAGTTTTGTCTTTATCTTTTACATGTAACTATCTCTGTGTAAGTGTGCCAGACTTTCGTTTGAAAGAAGTTACGTGTTTTATTTGATTGATAATATTTTAGGAATCACTTGCCTTGTCGTTTTAATTTAGCCCATGGTTTTTGATCCAGGCTTATTTTTATCCTGGCCGGAGAAATTAAGCCTCAGTCAACTGCGCAAAGTTACGATTACTAACTATATGTCAAAATCCAGCATTGGCCAAGAGCTTGCAAAAGAGACCAACTGTCTCTCATCCACCTAACTCTACAAGCTGGCCCTGCTGAGGAATCCAGAAGGACTCTTTGAGGCTAAAAGTTGAAGATTTGTTTGTCCAGATTAACCATTAAAACTCTGGGAGTTGAACATCCTGTTGCATCCTTGGCAACAGGATGTTCAGCTCTGGAGAAACTGTTCAGTGCTGCCCTGTTGGACAGCTGGTCCACTGTTTGGTCTCTCATGAATCCTCAGCGACCCAGTTCTGCTGCCTGCAACTCAGGAGAGTCTCGGTGTTCTGCACATCTGAGTGGAGCTGTTATGGAAGCTGTTCTGGAGCTGTTAGACACGAACCTCCTTCCTCCTGGATTCCCTCTTCACAGCTGGGTGTCTAGTGAGGTGAGGTGACTTGAGTTTGTAAACTTTAATGATCAGCTCTGGTGACCACTGGCCATTTGACATCAAACTTTGCCTTTCAAGATTGATAAAAGAAATGAATTGAAAACTTGATCCTTGTGTTAACAGACTAGTGTCTCTTACTTTAACAGGTATTACACCCATGCCGAGGTTTAATAAAATCCTGTAGAAATCCGAGTGGTGCCCTTTTTAACGAGGAAAAATTAATTAGCCTAATTAATAAGGTGATACATTAATCTATTAAGGCTTATTCGTGTAGTATCTAATATCCCTCCTCTTCTCCTACACACTTCTGTTAACAAGTCACAACAATAACTGAGTCTTTCATTCAGCTGTTCGCTACCAGTGGTGCAAATACTGAGCGACCCCATTTAAACATTTAATTAGAGTACAAACAAGAGCAAGACAGAGAGGCAGTGACACACTCCCACTCACATTTCAGCTAGGCGCGCACACACACACACACACACACACACACACACACACACACACAAACAAGAGACAGTACATCAGGCTTACAGTCTCAAGCTACTGCAAGTTTGAGTGAAGTGTGTCTCCCTCAGATTTAATTATGACCCACTTATTTTTAATTAAAGTTTCTTTGTGTGGTTCCATGCTGGTAACATGGGAGTAGGTGGTAACTAAAAGATGTCTGTCCTTGCTTGTCAGTGTGGTTTAATCAAGACAGGCTCACAAGATGTGGTTCAGTTAAATAATAGACTATTCAATGATGATTCACGGCAGTTTCAATGTCTATATCTGTAGAAGATGTCACATACATAAAATACATTTTTAACTCTTGTTTTTAACTTTTAACACTTCCTGTTTACGTTTCAAATTTAAAGCCCTCTGGCATTGGTAAGAACTGAAGTCAAAACTCTGCATGCAGACAGTGACACAAAAGTCTGTGGATGGCCACATTTTTAAAATCTCTTTTCTCATTCATGCATCACCACATGCAAAACACTTTATTTTTATTCAAATGCTAACACAGAGAACAGAACTGAACAGCCATATGAAAATATAAAGAAAATCTAAGCCGAATTTCCAATAAAGTTAAACAATCATTCTAAACACAGGTGATTGCGATTTTAGCTGAAAAAGAGAACATAAGATGTGATGAAAACTCGTGGCCAAATGCAGGAGAGAGAACTAGAACCCTGACAGTACCATTCAATTAGAGTGATTATACTATTTCAATCAGTTTCCAATAAGGTTGGATGGTTTGTTTCACTGAACCATCTGACAAGTCAGGTTAATAAAGGTGTTTTCTAAAAAAACAAATGACGTTCCCCATGTTACCACTAACTACACTAAGTTCATACTCTCTGTCACTGTCGCTATCTGTGAGTGTGTGAAACTCCGACAGAGGCAGAGTACAGAAGCAGCATGGCCAGAAATTACAGCAAAGCGTATCTCAGCATAGTATCTACTGTAGGCCTTGCATTGCATGGTCCCAGTATATACATAGCAGAGTTATTGAGATCGTATTCCACCTGTCGGCTACACTGATCATCTCATAAAGACCTTTTATCTGTTCCTCATTCCAATTTTACATAGAGAGGTTTTTTCTTAGGAACAGTCGTTTAGTTTATTTTGGTGCTATGTATCATGCACATATATTTAGACATATGTAGGTACAGTATACATGTACATTCTAACATAAATACAAACATATACATACATGTGTATTATGTACTATGATTATACAGTATATGTATTTTTATTCTATATGTGATGCACCATGTACCTCAGATTTAAAAGGTTCTATATAAAAACAGTTTAATTATTATTATTTCATTACTGTCATCTTACTGTAACTGAGTGTAAAGAAAAAGTGTATTCTGGCTGCTGTACTGACCAGCTCAGGTGTCTGACATATCGGAAATGTCCTGTCCGGATAAATGTATGTGAGTATACAAGCACTGTGTATCCTCACTGCTCCATCTTCCTCAGTCTGGTTTCTGCATGTGCAAGTTAAAGATCTTGAGCGCCCCCTACCAGCACACAATTCAACACATCTAAGTTCTCCTCAATCTGACCTAATTTCCATCTCTGTGAGTATTCAACAATGGGCAATGACCTGGAAAAAAGGCAAATTAGTTGAAGTGGAGCCCACACACTCTGCATTCACTTAGAGAAATTGGAATGTCCACGAAGGTGTGAGCAGGACATGGTTTATCCTCTCTATCCTTGTCATGCTAGGTTGTCTCTGTACAATAGGTTAGTTTCAAAGAATAACATACTGATGTTGCTATTATTCATTTACTTCTACTCTGTTAACACCTGTGATTCCCAACCTGCTTTACTATTGAATATTTAAAGCAAAATATTGAAAGAATGTAATGGCCAGCCCAGAGTCCAAATCTAAACTTCATATAGAATCTCTGGAAACTCCTTAGCAACAAAGTAATGTCTAATCATGCATTCACACCAAAAGCGATAGAGGCAATGAAAGCGTCAAGCTGCCATTCAAAATCAATGTAAATTACGCGATGACACAACATGTCGGGCGACGCGTTCCGAGCGATAAGAGCAATGGGATGAAGCGTCTGTTACCTCATGGTGCGTGTCGCTTGAACACGACAACCGACATCGCATGAAGCTGTGACGTGACAGCCAAACAGCTTTGAGATTGCGGTAAGCATCATCAAAGTTCTCCGTGACACATCCTGGGACTCACCGGGCTCACCAAAGCCACCATTGTTGCAGTCCTTGGGGGAAACCAGACAAACCTATGGATATAATATAATGGATATAACTGTGGACAGTGGATGGCAGCGAAGTGCCTACAGGCATCTAATCTGGCAGAAATCCAGAAGAAGAAGAAACTGCAGAGTGAAGCGTATCCCGGTCTGATCTACCAGAGACTGGGCAGCAGTCTTTACAGCTACGGAGGTTAAATCGCTGACGGCCTCATCTTACTACAACACAACGGCTCTTTTAGGAATCACACACTTCATCTGAGAGCTCATTTCTGTTCTTTTTAAGAAGCATTCAGATATCTGGTAAGCACTAGTATATCTTCCATTTAGCACAACAGCAGTGTAGGCTGAGCCGGGGGTTAGCTTCATTTAGCTAGCCGCCTCGGCTGCTACATGCGATTAAAGCGATGATCAAAAATATGACAAATGTGAGCAAGCGACGCGATACTCGCGTTCCGGGCTATTCAATCACCTCCATCACATCTGGTGTGAATGCACGGTAAGAAACCCACTTCAGTTAGTGAACTGTGTAAGAGACTCAGAATGGACACTGGACACTTTCAGCTGAAAAAGTCTGTGGTTGCCATAGTGACGGCAGATTAAGGTTAATAACAGAAGAGAATGCATAGCTGTCCTCGTGAATGCCTCTATGTTTAGTTTTTCATTACAATGTTAAAAATAACGTTACCTACCTGATCAGTCTTTATAGGTTTGTTTGAGTAAATGTATCAGTGGTGTTTTGTTTGTTCCTTGTTGTAACGGTAGCAGGAGCAAGTTCTTCCTAATAATATCTACTGTATTTCTAATTTTGTCTTTGAAACCTGCTTTTGTGAACATGTGTGCCAGTGTGCGTAAAATTTTATTCAGCACAACAAAACAAAACCCTTCTTACTCCTTCGTAGTCATGCTGGAAAATAAAAGATTAACTCTCAAGACCTGGTTCTGTCAGTACCCTCCTCTCTTCCTTTTTGTTTGAGTTTGTCTCCCTCTGTCTGTCTATCCCTGCTTGTGTATGTGTGGTCCCTTTTGTCTAGGTCCGGTAGGCGTTTTCCCCAAGCTGCAGCCTGTTACGCTGATCACCTGTACCAGTACAAATACCTTGAGCTGACAGGCTTGCAGTGCCGGACCGTTGTAGACCCTTAACTGGTACAACTATTCCCCCCGGATTGGCATCCCCTTTCTCGTTGTGGTTATCACGCTCCCCGTCCTTAAGTTTACTAATCGTTTTTGTTCTCTGTTTTCTCCGTAGTTTCCCGTGTTTCAGTTTCCCTTCCGTCTCCTTGATCTTCCGTCGTCTCCTCGTTCCTGTATTTCCCGTAATCGTCTTGTTAGTTATATTATCTGTTTTCTGTTTAGTGTTTTCGCGTTTGTCTGTTAATATTATTAAACGTTTTGTTTGTACTTTTACTTCGTGTCCGTGTCTGCATTGGGTCCACCATTTTTTGTGTGTTATCTCTGAACCGTTCCTCGCCAACAGCCACGTACCTGTCACCCTGGTGTACTGTAGTATCTCCTTTTTTTTTTTTTTTACAGTCTATGGGTCTATATGCCCCTAAAAAACATAATCCTGTTTTCATCATCTGCAACCACAGAGGCACTCAGCTGAAAGTCTCCAGTTAACAGGGTCATTCATTAAACCGAAACACCGGCAAGTCAGTCTGCTTTAAGTTTGATTTTGAAGGTATCAGTGTGGACACTGCTGGTAATGCAGCCACATAAAAGTCTACTATACTGGGCTATTTATATGTTTTAACTATTAGATGGCACAGAGGTCCGGGGCTATTCCCAAGAGATCCGGGGCTATAGCCCTGAATGCCCAGGTCTAACGACATTCCTGCGGTGGAAACCATTTTCCATTTTTTTTTTTTTTTATTTGATCTGGTCCTGGAGAATACTTCTAGTTTCCAATAACTGCTGCTGCCTCTAGTGGTCAGAGTGTAGCTAGAAGGGAGTAAATAAGTAGTAGGGTGATAAAGAGAAACAATGTCTACATATGGAGGATGTTAGGGGGAATAAACAGACCAGCTTCCAAAAATGAGCCAAAGCTCGCAATATTGATGTACGTACTGTAGTTTGCCAACGTTCTACGCTGTCATACTAAATCAATCACATAAAATTATTGTTTAGTAAGAAATAAAGCTATTATTGCCTTTCTAAATATACTATTGATTCAATTGAGCATTGGTGTTCATCACTGACTCAGAGCCAGAGTCATATCTTTATTTACTCCATTAAAAACACAGTAAAAACAAGTTTATTCTTTTATTTAGAATATCTGATTGAAGTTAATATTGTTGCTGGTAAAATTAAAGCCACCCTGTTAGTAATCTGTTCCTTACACATTTCATTACCCAGAACCTTTGCTGTGAAGGTATCAGTGTCACGCTGTTTATTAATTCTAACGTTCATTGACCACAGTGAACCTCTTTGAGCCCTGGTGACCTTTAGACTGCATACAGACAATTCACTGACCTATTTTCATTCACTTCTGTCAGCGCACAGTATCTACTGAACCGTGCGGACTGGCCTAGGACCTTTAACCTCCTTTATTTCTTGTTTAAATAAAACCCTCTCCACATAGCAGCGCACAGTTTAAGTACAACTTTTATTAATACTGGAATCATCACAGTGCGTTTTGTTACATTAGCAGTGACTAAAGTTAACAAAAAAAGGGTAAATTTTACAAAAAGGAAGACAGAAAAGAAAATCTTATTATCAGCGACAGAGGCTAAACAACGTTAGAAATCAGTTCACAATAAATTAAAGAAGGAGAGCAGTCGTGGGGACAAAGAATAGAGAAAGACAAGACCACAGTGCCTGCAGGGCGACGAGGGAGGGAAGAGAGGAGCAAAATATTAGTTTGTACAGAAACATAAAACAGATGTCACAATGTTAACCTTTGAACAAAATAGCCCCGGAGAAATTATATCAATGCCTCAATGGTGAGTTGTGGAGAGATTTCATTGTAGAGTTCACTTGTAGGCTGTAGAGGAAGAAGAAGAGACAGAGAGCGAGCGAGCGAGAGACACTACTGAGAATATTGACAATAAGACATTCTGTGGCGGTGGCACCAGGAGGCCACTTTGGCCACTCTGTTCTGCATGGCTATATGACAGGAAGTTGCAACATGTGTCATCATGATCCCCTGGAGGATTTCAGCAGACCATCATGTAGCTTCTGTAACTGTGTGTGTAGTGGGTTTCTGCAGTATTAGACAGCAGGATGGATTGACAGATTGTGTGTGGGAGGTGGAAGGGAGGAACAGTAGGGGTCTTAACAAAGTGTCCTTGCACACATACATGCACACATTCATAAAGTGTGCATTTGATATAACCTGGGCAGATGGCTAAAGGACTGGGTTGAACATACATGCAAACTCACAATACTTCTCATCATAAAAACGATGGAATCTTTCCCTCAACGGCCATCACAGGGTCATTCTTATTTGAATCAGACAGATAAACATCTTTAGCATGTATTTTAATTCTTTCAAACGGGTGACATTTTGAGTTTCCAGAGTAAACATATTTGAAAAATCTGAATTTATGAAGAGAAGGATTCCACACCCCCAAAAAAGGACGGTCTTCACAACATTTCCACATAGATTCGTAACAGTGTTTTCATGCTGCTAGCAAATGCTCACAGTGGTAGGCTGCCAATTTCCTATAAATCTGAGTAACCAGGGAAACTCTGATCCCGCTGAGCTGAGCTGCAGACGGTCAACAAGTTTAATGGCTGAGAGAAGTTGGCTTTAACTGAATGTTCATCAAGCATCAACAGGCAGCCTGAGCATCTGTTTTACCCTACTTTTGAATCCATCATAGCACATCTGACAATTCTAAAATGAAAACATGTTGACTGCAGTGGCTCAAACCTTCCTTGATCGCTATAACGTGTTTTATTGGCTTGCACAGAATTTTATCCAATTTATGGATTTAGTATCCCTTCCTTAACAGTGCCCGAATCTGGCCCAAAGAGTGCATTCCCAAAGCAGGTGGAGAACAGTGGGATCAAAAGCAGAACCCATGACAATGGCTACTTGGGTTGCTATTTTCCTGTGGTGGGAAAAGGCCAATATACAGATGCGTTTGGAGCCTAAGGCCTTCTTACAATGCCAATTTGATGACACAGCAGCTTCCTTGACTGACATCAGCTTTTCTCCACAGTGGCCGAACAGAGTTTTACCATTCAAACTGCATTTGAAACATCAATCTCTCTTTATTTTGTTTCAGTTTAAACTGTGAGGATAACTGAAAAAGCAATTAAAATGAGGATACTGGAAACATTGTACCCTGGTAACAAAGGGATGAACCAGATTTTTACTTTAACAAGTTTAGCTCAATTTAACAGAAGTGCCAATGCTCTTTATCTCACACACCAGCACATTAAATGTAATGGCAATGTGTGTAAAAAGTCCCACTGCATGTCGATTTACTGCTCAAACTTGCATCCTTAAGTTTCTTTGAGAGACGCTTACCAAATAACCATCAAAGTCATAAAAGCTGTCTGTGAGATGATGCCAAAAGATGTCTTAAAAAGCCTGATCAAAATTAATTAAAATGTAATCTAGCACTGAGATGGAGTGACAGACATCCAGCTGCTTGCCTTGAAACCAGCTCCTGTTACTGTGTACAGCAGGGAGAAGTTTACCCGAGCTAATGCTTCCAGCCCTTCTTTGAACAACACACCCAGGATGCATAATGATACCCCCCGTTAGCCATTACCACACACCCACATCTGAACTGTGGCACACATGCATACTGATATACAGACACACACATGGAGAGAGGGTAGGGAAGAGCGTAAAGGAGGGAGGCAGAAAGAGGGAAATAGAGCTGAGATCATATGCACTGTGGTGTAAATAAAGACTTCGTCAGAATTATTGTTCATTAACTTTGATGGGCTGCGAGGCAAGGGACTAAATACAGCCAATGGGACTCTCATCAGGACAAATGTTGTTTTCTAACTTGTCAACTAGGCGGCATCACTGGGTGTACTATGCCAGTGGATGGAGGTAAGAAAAGAGGAAAATAATAGAGAGGAAAAAAAGAGAGGGATACATTGGTGTAAAAAAAAGTCTCCATATGTGCCTATATGTGAAAAACAAACCTCCAAACTTTTACGGCAACAGCAACATTTCAATAAAGTAACCCCCAAGTTTCCAAAACAAGACAGTTGCTGTTTCCTAGTCTTGTCATTGGGTATCAGGCAACCAGCAGAGACTTCCCCTAAAACCATAACTTGTCGTTTTTACACTTCAGTTTTTATGCATTCATAAGTTAACTTTAGTGATCAATCATTTAACTTTCAACGACCCACAGCTAGCTGATTCCCTGTGCTTCCTGTTTTTATGCTAAGCTGAGCTAACCCTCTGATCGCAGGTATTTTCCAATGTGTCGAACAATTCCTTTAACATTTGATAGTCTGTGTAAGATCATATTGGTCATAGGTACATACCTACTATTCAGCAGCACTATCGTCTGTCAGGCTGGCTGTATGTATCCTGTTTTAAGTGTTCGGCCCATTAAATTGTCATTATCTCTTGTTATCACGTTGTGAAACGGTTGCTGTTTAAATGTTGGGATTTTAAACAAAACTACTTGGTTAAGTGGTAGCTTGATTTATTTCTAAAAGTAAATAAAGTTACACGGGACACAAACAGCTGTCTTTTGACCCATCCATCCAACCCGACTCTTTGTTCCTATCATATTATTATTATGAGAGGTCGCCGATGCACAGTTTCGAAGCTCCTGCAGAACTCCAGCTGCCCAATTGATGATAATGGCCTACTGAGCCAATTAGGAGATAGACTAGGGCCATACTTCCTCAAATCTATTCTGCTGATAACAATTGATAACGTATATTTAATGTGCCGATAACATTCGAAGCAGTTGTCTGTATAGAGACACATTATTTTCAGATTTCAACTTCCAAACAAGTGTGCACGCTCGATGTAACTGCCTGTAACATTACAGAAATGTACAATGTTCCAAATGTGTACTTGTGTAAATGTTGTCTAGCTCACACTCTAGCCTTGCTTGCTGACAAGAAACTAAAAAGCAGTGAAGTTACTGAAAATTCAGGTGGGTTATTTTCAACCGTTTAACTTAATGATGAAATGAATGTTAAAATGTTACTTTTTACTTTGCTAGTTCATTTTGCAAATGCTCTACAGTAGTTAGGACTGTGTAGTTTTCTCAGTTTTGGAAGAAGGGATTGTTTTGTGTGTGTATGACATATGTCTATGTGTTCGCATGCGTGTGTGTGTGTGCGTGTGTGTGTGTGTCTTCTTGTGTACGCAAACATGCCTGCACGCATGTAAATCTGACTGTGTATACATGTATGTTCCTACAGAATGTCCTGTTTTCATTGTAGCCCCCACCTTGCCCACATGCCGGTAGGCCTACTTCTACCCACATACACATACACTCATAAAAATGGGCATATAGACACATGTGTAGCAGAGTAGTTATTTCAGCTTGTTCAGACAGTAAGTTCAGTACACAGTTAATTCAGTATGTTTAAAAAAAAGACATTATTGTTAAGTAAGATAACATTTTGTGCTGTTAACTGAGCACTTTAAAGGAAAATAGCAGTGTTGTATCTTACTCTCATCTCACATTCGTCCTTTAGCCAGTGTGTGAAATTTGATCCGACTGTCTTGGTCACATCCATTATGGAAACCCTATACTTTTAACATCCTGCTATCCTGAGTTGTTATCCATCATTTGGAATTAAGAAGTGTACCTGTTCTGCAGGGCATCATAAATCATTTAATTAAGAAATAACTTACTGGAGATTACTGGCAGTGAATTTCGTTGTTTCAATTTGCACTAATAACATACAGCACATACACGTTCAAACTAGTGGAGTCGGCTCTAGCAGTGTCCTTGGAAGTATAGTATAGGGTCTCTAAACTCCAAATCATACCATCAGAGCCATGCAATGCACAGTAGCTTTTAGATAAGTTTTAGGATAACGCAAGTATCCTAGAGTAGACAAAACAGTGATATTTTCCTTTAACATACCCACAGTGGAACATCATTGTGAATGTACGTACATGCACACTATCTCTGTATTGCTTTCCTACTGTTTAAACTTCATTCAGTAGTACAAGAACAAAGTTCTGACATTGCAATGGTTCAAGCAAGTCTAACGTGAACAGTTTGATGTCCCCCTTCACATTGCAGTACATTCAGCATACGTACGTATATTCATGTACAGTGTGACCTCGACAGGCGGTCTTAAACAAACTCTTCAGATGAACATTTTCTCACCCAAAATGTGTTTTTTAGAGGGATGGAGTCCAAGCCCGCTTCTCTCCCCTTCCGCCCTCTCACCCAGTCAAATTCAGCTGATACAAACACACAGCATCCACATGTAACAACACACATACAGTAGCCCCCCCCCCCTGACAAAAAAGTAGCTCTATTTTAAAGTTCAAACAAAAAAAGTGTGCTGGCAGAGGGTGACAATGTTTAAAAATTGCAAACATTCTCCTCTATTTCTCTTTAAATTACATCACAATTTACTTTTTAAATGGCCACACAAATGTTTAAAATAGTGCTCAGAGAAAAAGTCAACAAAAACAGCTTGTGAGAGCGATGATTACAGGCTATCTTCAGGCCACTGCCAGAATAGCATACAGACAGGTCGATGAAGATTTCAACAACCAAACAAAGACACACTCACTCTCGGCCCACACGTCCTACATACATATGTAACACAGCTTAATAGTTTGTGTTACAGCTGGAGTTTTTCTTCTTTTTGACATTAATTAAAAGTAAACTAAATATTCAAACAACACTTCAGAATGAAAAAAATAATACTGAAACTGAATATTCCACGTAATATTTTCTAACAAACCTTTTAACCAAATCTGTGCACCTGATTCGCATTAACTAGTACAGCACATACAGTACATATTGAATGAACAGGCAGTGAAATGCTCATTCCACACATTTCTTCTTCTCTGTCAGCTTCAAAAGTCTCATTTAAACCCTCCTGCTTTTTTGTCGTCAGCGAGCACATTAAACAGGCTTCATCTTTTCTCTCACCTTAATGGCCATAAATAATCCTTTCATACAGTCGTGTCCTGAGCTGGGTTGTTTGCACTGAACTGAGCTTAAACATACTGGAGTAACACTCTGTAAAAGAATATTCATCTTCTGTGTCTAAATACAACGCTTCTAAACATTTTAGGGGACTCCAGTGTTGGGCAAGTTAAATTGAATCAGTTCCTCCTATCCTCAACTGAAGCTATTAATCACTAGGTGGTCAAACACTGTGGAACCATCTTCTCTCTGTGTTTTTAATCTTTTTTTGCCTCATATGGTAACATTATTGCAACTATAATCCTCCATACTACGTTTTTTCGTATGGTATCCTGTTAAATGAAACTCAAAGATAGTCATTTTGTAAGGAAGCCAATCTTGGGCTAAAGTCTGTTACTGTATATTCACGGTTGAACTCTGCTTTCCCATAATGCAATAATATTCAGTATTTATAGGTAAGACTATATTTGCTAATAAGCTGGTGTGCTGATATGTATTTGCACATGAACATGAAGACTACTTCGTAATATTCAGTATTTTGAATTACATTCTCTCAGCATTCAATGTTGAAAGCTCAACAGTGCATTTATGCCAGACAAATGTATTACATCATCTACATGTGCAGATATATTTCAAGTCCATTGTTGATGTTTGTTTGAGTTGCGTTGACTCCAAATTACTGAAACATATTTTCTCACAAACAAAATATTGCTACAATTTCTAGACGTGTTGGTAGTATTGGTTTTATCTGTCCAGGTTTTGAGAATCGGGCCCAGTACAATTAAGGGAAAACTCAGAGACAAATAAAGGAATACTTGTTTTTCTTGCACACCTCTGAAGTGAACAAGGAATACAAAAAACGGAGGAGGGGCGGCCTCCTATGACTTCAATTAATTGTTCTTCATTCACTGTGGAGGAATGTGAGAAAAATACCTTTTACTTCAAGAATTCAAGGTAAAACAGGGTAAATCATTGATATACAAATTATGATGATTATGAGGGTGAAGTGGACAAACAAAACATAAAGTACAGTATTTGCATGGCTATATAAAACCCATTTGTTTTCCCCTTGGGTCAACCAACCCTTTAAAGCCTATATCCAAACAAAATCTGACCTATCTGTGCAGTGTATTTTTTGCATTATGTGTTATGACACCAGTGCAACCAAAGCTTCAGTACTATTCACAATCCACAGTAGGCGATGGCTTGTTGAACCCTATATTTTGCTCTACTTTCTTATCCCATCTCTCATTTGACCAATCACTCCAATTCCACCCCGTCTTTATCACTTCCTCTTTGTCCCTTCCTGTCATCTTTTTCTTCAAATTAATCATTTCTTCAGTACACAGACACGTATTGACAACCATCTCTCTCACTTCCACGCTCCCTATCATACAGTATTACTACAGCAACACCTAGTGGCTATTGTACATACTCTTCTACCTATCAAAGTGCTTAGAGTTTATTTGTTTTTTCAACATTTTCATAATCCATTTACTCCACCAAAAGGAGACAGGGACAGGGAGAGAGACATGCCAAAACCGGCTAGGCATGTGTTCACAGTTGATGTGTAATTTAGCATTCCTGATGATTGCCTGAATGTGACAAAGGAGAACCTACGGTCCTCCATAGATACTCGTCTTGGAAACAAGAAAATAAAACACATTTATTGCTCCATTTCTGATTTAACATTTTCTCTCTGGTTCTAGAAAATATATATGAATATATCTATACGCCTGGATTATTCTCGTACAGTTGTAACAAGGTAAATGACGTCACGATATAAACAAGAAAACACACGTACAACACACAGGAGAAAAGCCCTGCCCTCATTGGGTAACCAGCTGTCCTGCAGCAGAGCTCTAACCACCCCCCTCGCACACACACGCACATGTGCACACATACACTCCCATTTCACATTCTCCCACATGCATACACATGAATGCAGGCACACACTACACACAGAGAGAGGGGAAGGGGGCACTAGCACGGATCAATGCCAACACTATTTTTTTAAAGACTCTTTTACATTAGGATGAACCAGAGGAGCCCTCTGGCTTGTTAGCTCCCCGTGCTAATACCAAAGCTTCAGTTCGGTGGGCTCATGAGTACAGTATGTTGCTGCTGGGACAGCCTGGGTTTTAATCCAGCTGGTCATGGCACTCTGACCCCCCTCTCTCTTGCCCCCACAGGGCCCTCCTTCAGTCTTCAGTCTTTCATCTGGGATTAGACAGTCGGGTTAGTTGGAGAAGAGGATGGGGAAGGGTGTAAACTGACAAACACAACCCAGTCTTTCTCTCTTTCTTTTTGCCTTTTTTTTAACCTTATCTGTTTTTCCTGCAAGTCTTTTCGTCCCTGGGTGAAGGTGTAGAGAAGACAAACATGCGTCCAACACACACTAGTTATAGTGGCCTGCTAGGAGCCTGTCAATATTCAGTATTTCACTTTTAAGTGTCAGCATGAGTTAACATTATTTATGTTATTATTATATCATATATTATATATCATTTCATCTAATGGTGTCTTTAAAGTTATTTTTTGTGTATGTTTTCCTTTTCGTTCAGCTTCTGTTATATTATAGCTTTCCCTACGTAGTTAAGTGTTTGTGTATGTACTAGGCGGTTGGGTTGCACCACACCAACACCTGACTCCCTATTGGCTGACAAATATCATCCTCTTTCTGCTACTCCTCCAATCACAAGATGCGGGGTGCAGAGCGGTCATTGGAGACGGTCTTGCGAAGGCGGACTCCTCTTCTAATGGTGGTCAACATGTCACCGGACCCTTCTGCCCCCTCTATCCCTGACTGAGTGTCGGTGGGGCCAGTTGGTGGCAGGCCCGGGTCATCAGGGAGGGTGGGGAAAGGAAACTGGCCCTCTCCAAGGGCGTGTGCACTGGCTACCAACTCACCGATCTTCTCCACTAGGCTGTGCCGATTGGCTGCGATCATCTGATCCTCCTCAGATCCAGCCCCTGAGCCTGTTCCAATTGCAAGGCCTCCGTGCTGCTGGGCATAGACCTCTAACGCCGCCCCAGATCCCCAAGCAGTGTTAGGCAGGCTGAGGCGCTTCGGTGACGCCTTCACATAATCAAGTGCTCCCTGTGCATCCTCGACTCCAGTGAAGAAGACACACTCTTCGCTGCCCACACGCACAGGCACACCACCTGAGTGTCCTCCACCTGCGAACCCACCAGCAGCTGCACCAGGTGAATGTGAGTCTCCGGGAACAGTGGGTGTCTTGACAGGCACAATAGGTGGTCGGATGGGGATAGGCCCTGCGTTGGACAATGTGCGCCTCACACCTGGTTTGGTAGACGGGGTACGACGGATGGTGGCAGTGCCCGGAGTACCTGATCCACCTCCACCAGCTCCACTGGGTTGTATTCCATGACCCCCTGGACCAAGAACCCCACTGGGTAGGCCGGCTGTGCTGGCTGGCCTCTTAGTCTGGATCATGCGCCGGTAGTTCTGGGCGATGTTTGAGTGGCGAGGAATGGTGGAGGACTTGTCAAACTCTGTCTGTCCATCTGGGCCTTCAGCATCCCCGTTCACTGAGTAGCAGTCATAATCTGAACCTAATGTGGGGGAAAGGGAGAGAATGAGAGGAGTGATAAAGGAGAGAATTACCATCACAAAGGAAAGAGAGGACATGCAATGAACCGTGGTCACATTATTTAATTAACACAGGGATAGCAACGTTATTTGGTTAGGTATTTGGTTAAGGAAGCACAAAACTGACAGCCAGCATTATGATGCAGAAAAATATCTAATATTAATCAATTTCATCTTTACATGCTCCAGCTGCTGTCAAGGAAACTGACAGGGCTGTCATACTGTATACTGTGCCAGCTGCTTGGAAGATTAAACGAATGATTCACTTTGTTTGATTTTGGGAACAAAAGACAGGGGTTCTAGTGAAAGTGATAGTGTCAAAATCCCACAGAGCTCTTAAATATTGATATTTCACTTCAAAGAAATTCATTACACCACTGTTGACAGGTTGGCTCCTGAGATTTGACGAAATATAAGATGATGAATGTTGACAGAAGAAATGTAGCACATTTGGGGTCCTTAGAATGAAAAAGATTAAAAGTCACTGTAGTAGATTATTCAAATGTCTCCTAAGAAGCCAATGGGTACTGCCATGACATACCTGCTGCTTACTAGTTCATTGTTGCCAGTAAACTTGCAACTGTATGACTGTTAGGTCATGAGGGCGACAAACCGAGCTAGCCAATAGCAATGCTACTTTATTTGAATTAGCTAGCACATAAATGTTAAATTGATACACTGGCATCCTGTCCAGGGTGTATCCCGCCTCACGCCCGATGTCAGCTGGGATCGGCTCCAGCCCCCCCGTGACCCCGTTAGGGACAGGCGGTTCTAGATGGATGGTTAAATGTTAAATTGTCTTTAAAATTAGCTCATGTTAACTCATTATAGCCATTATTGGTTGGCCACAAAGTTTCATCATCAAACAAACATCAACAACTTTGACAAAAATGTCCATTCTCTGTGGAAATTAAACTATTGTCGCTTTCGGCTTTGAGACTAAATTATCCTCTGAAGAGGCTCTTTAACTTAACCTACAGAACTGCACCAGACACAAAGCTCTATCTGGGTTAATGCGACAGACTTTCGACCCAAAACCACTTGTACCTGCATTTAGTATCCCTGCTAGTAGTTTTCTGCAGTGGCAGCTATCCATCTACTAGTTTGATATGAGGGCTTTAGAAGCACACGAGTCAATCAGGACTTGCAGAGTGGTGTTTTGTGGTTCTTGGACACTCAAACAGTGCCCTTGTATACCCACTTGGAGGCAAGATCTAACTTAATTTTCTTGATCATAGTTATTTGCATGGTTGCCATGAAAAGAGGGATATACAGTATGTGCTCACTTAGAAATGTGTCACTTCCTATGGCGACATGTATAGGAACCTTTTTGGATAAGCCTGCTGTTAGACTAGTTTTCTTCCAGTTCTTCCTCAAATCAGATGGACTTTGATCTCTTGTTTCCAACGCTGTTTCCTCCAGACAATCTCCGACAAATCTGTGAGTTTTTCTTTCACACATAAAGCACACAACGTCTGTGTCTGATGGGATCTCACTTACTGGAAATACCTTGTTGGAAACCTGAATAATTTCTAACTGATTGTGCGTCACAAACCTCAACATATTGTTCTATAATTTATTGTTTCTTATAGATGCTTCTTCTATGTTTGCTATCCACTTTGCTGCTGTACTAAGGACATTTCCCCTTTGTGGGAATGATAAAGGAATATCTTATCTTATCTTATATGTCTGGTAGAATGTATTACATGAGTCACAACTGAGATGCATCATCTTTTTACTAAGGCCAGCTTTTACAACAACAACAATTACAGCAACACAAGTGTAAACACAACCAGAAGAAGACAACTGGCTCCCAAAATCAATTATGGGAAAACTTATAAAGTAAAAAAAAAAGGAAGAGAGTGGATTAGAGTTTCACCTTGTGAAGGGATTGTGTCCTCAGAGCAGGATGGGGTTGTGGTCTCTGTGCTGTAGCCACTCGAGTACTGCAGGGAGTCTCTGTTGCTTTTCTGCTGCTCCATACTCAGTCCTCTGGTCAGCACCATAGCCAGGTCACTGGCTGCTGGAGAAACCTCCTCTCCATGCTGGGGACACACAGCGAGAGGACATTTTGGAATGATGTTTAAAAATTCAATTCAAAGTCAGGATAATTATTTCTGTACTTTTCTTAATCGAATGTGCGATATGTAAGAAATGTTATAAGCTTCAATGAGCTCACACATTGATGAGTACCTCAGCACGGGCAAATACATGTGCTAATAAATCACAATTCCAGATAATACTAAAACACACACACTATCCACAGGAATAAAATAAGTGCTTCAACAATTTTATGACATATGAATAATGGAAATAGTTAGTAATCATATTAATTTATGATTGTATTTAGTTCTTATAATTGAAAATGTGGTATAATGCTTTTCCTTTGGACGAGGAGAAACACATTTATATCGATCCAAAAACTGAGACTCCAGACTATCACAGCTCCAATAAAAAAAAACATATTTTTCCATATAGGCTGGTTCACAAGCTACTATTGTCTATGATCCAACCATCCATCCATCTTCAACCGCTGGTCCCTATCAGGGTTGTGGGGGGCTGGAGCTGATATTGTCTATGATATTATCCTTAAATGAAAACAAAGTGGTGAAAAGGCAAGAGCTTCTCAGTCATAAAATGCACCAAAACACTATCGGCTGGATTGTGAACGCTTATCATTTAGAGAGACCATTCCTTTCCTTGATATACATTTTGAGCCAGCGCTAACTCTTTTTTTAATATGCCCTCATCAAAATGAACCCAGTACATGCAACTATATAGATAATAATAACAACAACACATTATTGTATGTCTCCATGAGGTTAATTAGTCTTTAATAATTCCTTAATTAAACCCACTGTTAGTGGGCTAATATGTTCTGGCCTGTATGCATGGGTTTATCTTAACACAGGCATGTCATGTGGAATTAAGACTGCTAACGGGTTTGAGGTCATGTAGGTCACACCCTGAAGAAGGCAAGTATACTGATACATCCTGGTGTACTGTATTTTTATAATATACTAGCACACAGTTTTTTTTATTTTCCACATGTCACCCATGAGGGCATATTACCTTTAAGAAAATATTTCATTCAAATGTTATTATATTATAGTATATATTTCTTTAAATAATACTTTCCCCCTCAAAGAGCACCAGTGCGTAAAGGGGACACCAGCAGTACATGTGTTTGTATTCTTTGTATTACTTAAGGCCTAGTCACCACGTACCAACAGGTGATATAACCCTAACCCTAAAGCGATGTTGGCCAATCACGCAAAGAAGATGTTGGCCAATCAGAAGCCTGAATATATCCTCAATAAAAAGAACTCAATATAGTGGAAGAGCAACTGAACATTAATGTGTAAATGTAAAACGTCTTGTTAGCAGTTAGAACCAGCACTATTTTGGTCACATCATTGCACAAAATGCTGCCTCATTTATGACGCCTCATACAGGACATAACACACACTCTGGCATTTCAGGCCAAAAACGAGGGTTTACTTGTTTACATGACAACACTGAAAATTTAGTTTCTGAAAATCCTGACCCTGGCTTAAGTTTTCCAAAAGATCTGTTTTAAGTGACCTACTCAACAGTTTGCGTGCACAGTTAAGTCCAAAACACATACAAAAAGCTACGTTTACAAACATACTAGAATACATGTGGACTAGGCCGTAGTAGTATATATACTTCCACACACCTAGCCTAACCTTTTCTTTGGTTTATCCTACTGTGATTGTCCTCTATCTCCAGCATGCTTGTCAGCGTTACCTTGGCAGCGATGTTAGCCGGGGTCATCCTGTGTCTCTGGGCATCATCAGAGTGCGATGGCCCGGCATATCCCTGGGAGCCTGGCGACATCTCGTTCTCCCTCAGTCTATCCAGAGGTTCCTTTCTCCTCTGAACTGCTGCTGCAGCCACTGGCTGCTCATACTGACCTGCTTTGGACCAATCCTGAAGAGGCAAGTCAAATTAAAAAAACAGGAAGTAGCAGGTAGGATTAGCACACACAGAGTTGTCTACTATCCAGCAGTTTGAAGCCCTTCATCTGAGTGCAGAGAGGGGGCCTTTACGGTTGGATTGTGTGTGGGTGTATGTGGGCGGGGGCCTTTTTGAGAGTTTGAATATGTTTATGTTGATGAGTTTGATTGGCCAGATCTCCACATACTGGTCAGAAGATTGCAAAACCAGTAAGTGAGACAGGGGAGGCCAGACAATTATGTATGGGCACTACGAGTGGGGATGAACACTTTAAGGGAGCAAAGCAATGTGGTTATGAATGAGTTAATCAGGTGATGAAAATTAAAAGAAAAATAAACTCCATGCATTAACTGAAAAAGAAATTAACAGAACAAACGGTGCAACTGACGAAATGGAAGCGAATGGTGAACAAACCTTCCACATAGGAACCTTTGATGTGGTGGGAGAGGAGGAGCTGGATCCAGGGGGGCAGTTATAGGGTGGGGACGCAGGAACAGGAAGAATGACAGAGAGAGGCCTGGTGGAGCCAGAGTGAGAGAGAGCAGGGCGGAAGGTAGCGAAGGACGTGCCAAACTGCGGGATGAGAGACATAGTCACGTCATCAGAGAAAGACAAAGACAGAGGCAGCCAGCTGAGGTGGAGGATCACTGGGCCAAACACATGGATACACACACCTATTGAACAACAGACACGCGCACACATTAAGTCCCCAGTGTGCAACAGAAGAGCAGGAACAGATTAGCAGTAGATTTAGTATAGAAAATACCTTCAAAACACAATTAGAGTCTACTGCCCATGCATCAAAATGACTAGAAGCACGAAGTCAGAAAAGCCTAGAAAATCTACATTACACAGCTGCTTTACATGTTTGTTAGAAAGGCCATGGGATGTGGTGACTTAAAAATCTGATGAATTTGGACATTACTACTTCAGTGTAGTAATTCTGCATCCTTGTAGCTGTAGCCGTATAGATGTAGCTTGTAACTTGATGATAACCTTGATTTCAAAGTGCTGGTATACGACTGTAGCTGATTCAGTACTGATGGAGCGCTGATTCAGAAGTGTAGAAGGCAGTCTTGGATGGTCCCTATAGAAAACCTTACAGAGCTGTGCTCTGATCTATATCAGAGGAGGGGAAGTTAACCCAACGTCCATTTGGAAAAGAAAGTGCTATAGTCTTATCCCTTTTATCTTGTAGCTTCACTAATGTTTGAAAACTCTTCCGTTAAACTTAAAGCATACATTCCACCTTCATGTCCAAGTAAGTAATGTTCCAGCAATAGATGAAGTTTCAGGATTTCTATGACCCAAGTTACCAAACGAGAACGGCATGCTGTGCACGTGTCACAACACTTAAGTTAGCAGCTAGCTAGCTATAAAGCGCTATGGTAAGATTTGAACACAGGGTTTAGGTTAGGGTTACATCGTGTTATTTATAAGGGGAGTCACATTTTCATGTATAATTAATTAAAAGTAGATTATTGCTACATTTGGCCTCATGTATTCACTACAATGCATTGTAGCAGGGTTCAACTAACTGTCTGTATGTGGTCCATAGACTGTATATAAAGATGGACAGCTTGACGGCTCCCAAAAAGTAAAGCCAAAGCATCTGGATCGCCCCCTGTTCTATCCTCGAGGATTATAGTGTCATACTGATTCAAGTTGGTTTGCTTATAAATTACTATATAAATCAAGACAAACTACATGCTACTCAAAAAACACGGAAATGCTCTCCCTCAGTCTCATCTCTCTTTCATCTTCAACCGCTTATCCGGGGTCGGGTCACGGGGGCAGCAGCTCTAGCTCTCATGGAAATGCAGTCTTGGGAATGTGGTGCTGAAACAGCAGATTGAGTGATTTTTTCCCCATTAGCCAGAAGGAGCAGAAATGAACCAATTATTAGTAGTAGTAATAGAGTATCTTTTTTTTTTTAATGAGAAGCACTCAGGACTTTTGATGCTATCTGTGTGAATCAAAGTGCAGGGAGTACAGTGCAGTTTAGTCATACAGTACACATTCAAATACCAATAAACCAACAAGTTTGATGTAAAGGAGAGAACAGAAGTTTGAGCAAAATGTGATATAGGCAACCATTGGATGTGCACACGATCCATCTCGACAATGAGTGTCACTCAAACTGGAGATGTATCACACAGTTACTGCCATCAGATGGCTGTAAAGGGTTTTAATCAACTGAAAGGGAAGGCAGTCATATATGCAAGCTGTTGTGGATGACAGATGTTGCTGAAAATCCGACAAGAACATTTACTTTGCCTCGTGAGCATCATTAGACTTGTATTTATGATGCAAACAGATGTGCATACTGGCCAAAGAATGCATAATGAAAGGAAAGAGACGAGCTCTCAATCATAAACAAAAGAAATCTGTGATTTTGGACGGTTTATGTGAGTGTGCCTGCACAAACTAAAATGGTGTAAACAGCACAGGATACAAGCATTCCATTTTGCTGTTCTGTTGACCTGATCTGAGATGGTGAGCGGGGGACGATGCAGCAAATTTTTAAATCAAATCCACTGAATTTGCAGTGATATTAAGCTTTTTTCCCTATCACTTAGTGAGCCACCAATATACACAATATAAGTATGAAAGGAAAATATTCCCTTTCTGCTGAGGGTGATACCACTCAGCACTAATGTGCCCGTGAAATAAATAGAGACCTTTGAGTCTAATTCCAGCTAAAATATTGTTCTATCCAGAAAGCATGTAAATACATTTATTAAACAAAAACCTGATGTCTGAGGTTCTTTTCTCATTGTTCTCTCGCAGGCGTTTCATTTGCTCTTGCTTGATATTGTAGGCTACAACACAAAGCATTGTAGGCTACAACACAAAGCATTCTCTGCTGGAGGGCCCTTCTAGCCCACGGAGAGCTGTTGTCTGTTCTGTTGCAGATTTGCCAGAATATCTGGATGTCAAAGTCTCCCACTGTTTTCAGAAAAAAACATCCAGCTCTTAGTGAATGTTGTTTTTAATTTCAAAAAGCATGTGTGGTAAAAATGAATGATTTATACAGCCACAGTCATTGCAGTTATTTTAACAGAAGTTCCATTTGACCAGAAATGAAGGTCTGGGTTTGTTCATCACTGCCACCCAAGAACAGTATCTGAAAAAAATGTAAATGTTTCAGTCGAAAAAAAAATAAGTTAAGGTCTGCAAGCTGTTTAAATGGATTTCTGAAACCACTAGGAGACCAATTTAGATTGATTAACAAACTTAACGCCGAATAGATGGTAGTATCCTCTGACGTAATAGATGAGAGGCAACAGACTTTTTATGGACAGATGGAATAGAGGGGAAAAAAACTGGCATTAACATTTAGGTCTGAAAGTGGGGCCCCAACAGATACAATTGTCTGATAAATACTAATTCATGTTGGAATTAAGTTTGGACACAAAAGTGCAAAACTTAAGCATGAAACGGTGTTTAGGAATCACTGCACGTTCTGTGTTCTCTAAAGCCTTTGCTGTACAGCAGTGTCACAGATTTTTCAGACAGGTAAAATGGGGATGCTGTGTACAGTACTGATGTCACTTTTAGAGGATTATTGGGTCTTGAAGTCCCTGTGTATTTAAATAAAAACAAACTGTATCCAGACTGTTTTAATTTACAAATGATCTATTTCATATAAAGAAAAAATGTTTAAAAATAATAATTTTAGGAATGTTGTTCATTTATTAGCTTCTGTTATGAAATACACATATTTAATGCCCTGATTACAAATATACATCAATAAAAAATGTACCTGTTCTTCCCTATTTGTGCCAAACTTTAAAAGGCAGCACACCCCCAGTTTGGAGAAGCAGGCAGGAGTACCGGCATGGAAGCTAAGCAAAGCACTGCTGAGGACAGGGGCAGCAGCTAAACCTATTTTAGACACCTCAAAAAGGACCGCCTTAAAAAAATCAAGATCAGTTAAAGTGTATTTGCTACATTTAAAATATTTTTATAGCTTTACCTTGCAGTCAGACCGCCCTGTTTAGGTCTACACGGAGGAACTGAAGCTGTTCAATGCTCTTGTCAAAGCCACTAAACTCCACTGACAAAAACAGTTATTTATGAGATAGAACACAGAGCTGCTGGTCTGCAGCTGCATCGAATGGTTAGCTTGTTTGCGTTATTGTGTGACTTTGATGTATTAAAAGGTTTAGGACAGCAACTCCTATGTATTATAAGGTAAAATGACTGCTTTTGGCTTTTTTTGGGGGGGGGCTCGAATACATTTGGTTGCTTTCCCCGTCCACAGCAGTAAATTGCTCAGCTTCCATGTCAGTACTCCTGTCTTCTTCTCCAAACTCAAGGACGTGCTGACCACCCTCTACTGTAGGTAATACACTGACTATGGATGAGTACCTCAAACAACTCCACTTCCCAAAATCTGAACTACTCCCTTTATTTGCATTTAACTTTGCATTTAATTTGAGCGCTGTACTGTTGAGAACTTCTTACTGTAAAGTATGAATGAGTACTTACAGTGGTGGGAGAGCTGCATTCGCTGACTGACTGGCATGTTTCTGAGGCCTCTGACGATGCCGAGCTGGATGACTTCTACAGCAGGAAAACAGAAAAACAAAAACCTGTCTACAGATCTGCCAGGATTGATCAAGAGTCCGTACGTTGATATGAGCATTGACTGATTTCTTAAGAATTCAGTGTGGATAATTAAATATTGATATTTGTTATGCTATTCAGAGTCGTTTTAAGGATCATTCCCACACTAACCACGAATTTGTGTACATAAATATGTGTGCATTTCTGTATACCTGGCTAGTGATGTCCGAGGGCATGGGCGAGGGGGGCTTGGAGTAGATGTTTGCATCCTGGGACACGAAGCCCGAATCGTGAGAGGAGACACTGCTGAGGCGGTGGGCAGCGATGCCTCCTGGTGGCGGATGCTGATGCGGCAGGCTGCTGCGGTAGCGATAGGAGGAGGAGGAGTTGGATGAGGTGGGTGAGTGGGGCTGGGAGCCTCCACCACCTCCACCAATACCACCACTACCCCCTCCCCCTGACGAACGGGAGGCACTGCTGTGGGCGCTGTTGACGCTGCTACAGGGAGGGTGGGAGGGAAAGGTGAAGAGGAACAGGGGGAGGTTGTAGTGATGGAAGGGTTTGGAGTGTGAGGCGAGAAGGAAGCATGAAGATGGATGCCATTGTGGAGTAAGGACAGTATTTAAGGGGAGAGAGCATTATTACAGGGACGTGTCAAGTAATGGTTCAATTTAGGAAGAGGAAGTTTAAACGGAATGTGTAAGATATGGGAGGTTGTTTATTGGCCAAGATGATAAGTTTATGATTGGAGGATGCATTGGAGGATTTTGTGATTAGTTAAGGCGATGGGTGAAGGTCAGGAGTAGTTCACCAGCAAGTTGTTGGTTCATCAGGTTAGTAATGCATTGACGCATTAAAAGTCCAGTCACAGTTAAAAGCAGAGACCCAGAAAAAGAAAGGAAACCAGGTAACCACAGAAACCAAGAGAAAGAGGGCAAATCAGTGCAAACAAACAAGACAGACAAGTGGAGAAAGAGACAAGTACAGAGGAGGATGGTTATGGTGTGGGAAAAGGAGGCAAAAAAGAGCAGGAGGGGGAGGGGGGGTATACAGAGAGTGCGTAAGCTTATGAGGATCCAGGGCACATACACACAAACATACACACACACTCTCAACACCGCAGGCAAAACGCTGTCATATTGCATGCAAGTGATGTTTTCAGACAAAGAACTACACAAATACATGTTTAGTTTACAGTATTCTACTTGTAGTATTCATTCTGTTATTAAATATTTTGAATTTGAGTTTGTGGAAGCAGAAAATGTGCATTTCTACTATTTCTGCCAAAGTTCAATATTCTTTCATCATCTTTCGCTAAGTTGTTCGTGAAAAAAAAAAATAATTTTCTTCAACAGAATGCTTCTCTGTCTGAAGGCTGAAGTTCATTTATGTGGAGCTCCCACTGAACTGAAGATGGGTGGACTGACCGTAATGATGGACTGACAGACAGACAGAAGGACTGACGGTCACAGTGAAACATAAATATCAGGGATGGCTCCTCTTTCTTAAATCACTGCAAAGAACACTGCAGGATATGGTGTTGGTTGTGTCTGTGATGTACATATGTGTATTTGTGTATGAGTACCTGCACATGCTGCTCTTCCGGGAGCCAGAGCTGCTTGGGGATGAAGGAGGAGTTTGATAGGACCAGCTGTAATCTGAACCCTTCAGATCCTTAATCACCTGAGAGAGACACAAAGAGAGATTGTTTCTCGTTTTTCTTTACTGTGTTCCGCACCTTGTTGTTGTCGGTGTGTGTGTGTGTGTGTGTGTGTGTGTGTGTGTGTGTGTGTGTGTGTGTGTGTGTGTGTGTGTGTGTGTGTGTGAGAGACAGTGTGTGTTTACCTGTTCACTAGCTGGGGGTAGTTTATGAGGATCGGTTGTCAGCACAGTGAGGTCATCAATGATGGCCTGGAGATGGGTGATCTCTCCCAACATGGCGATCTCTCCGTTCTAAAAAAAACCCAGCAACATAGTAACAAGTACTGTAATTTCCTGCTGACTTCTGTGTCCCCCAATCAAAGTCAAGAACACATCAGATATGTGAAGTGGTATATCAGGAGAAATGGCCTACAACTCCTGCAGCGCACATCAGACATGTACTGCAATCAGGGGAATATTATTTTACCAGATTTCTTGCCAAATGTCTTTTACTATCTGTATGATAAACTTGCACTGTCACTTTTGGAGTGCTAGTTATTGTTATACATCAACAACACCAGAGTGATAACCAATGATGAATGTGCATCAGTGTGAGATCTTCAGACTCAAATACAGCTTTTAAATGCCTCCTTATAACTCACTTTTACAACATGGCCTGCACTTAATGATATTTTGCTGATTTAAATCCAGCTCTGTGTCATGGCAGTGTGGGCAGTGTGCACAGATGGCTTCCCCCTGAGGAGGCACATGGAGCTCGAAGCGGTCCGACAAGTTCCCCTGGATGATGGAAAACACGTCATAAAGTGGATTTAGGAAATCCCTTCTGTTCTGTTCCACAGGGATTGCCAGCACAGAGACAGCCAAACACTGTTTAACTGCACATACCACCCACACTGCCATGACACAGAGCTGGATTACATGGATTTCTGTAATCTTGTATTCTGAAAAGCACTGTGTTTAAGCTTGAAAAATGCTATATACATACAATTATTATTTTCTTAAAAGCTCTAAATGACATTAAAATGATTTAGCACCATCCAAAAGAAGGACAGTGGAGTTTGGTGCATCTGTATAGAAAACAATATTCAGCTGATTTTTGTTTCACACGTACACTTTTCCCCGATGTAATACATAAGAGCTGACTTAAACACAAATCCTATTTAGATCTACAGTACGTGTGCTTGCTGATACTATCGGTTACTATTGTTTGTTTAATATGGTGGGGTTTCACTTATTCACTGTTATTTTATTAGGATCAGCTCAACGTTTTTGCTGTTTGTTTTGTTTTTGTTTTATTAATTAGTGTGATTTTATTGGTGTTTGTATTAATTGCTGTCGCTTTCTGTGTGGACCGCAGGAAGACTAGCGACCCCTTTGTGGAGGCTAAATTTTTTAAGAATTCCTTAAATATGCAATGATAAACACTGCTTTAAAATACATTTTCTCAGTGATATTGTGGCATTCATTTCAGTCATATTGCTCAGCACTATATACAGTGTTGTGTCATACCTCATGATAAATGATTTATAAATAACATAGTATTGGTGTCTATCTCCTCACCACAACAGGCTGAAGGAAACCGATGAAGGTGCAGAAGCGACCCCTCTCCTCCACTAGGGCCCGACGCACCGCCTGCTTTTCGGTCTCTTCCATCAACAGACACATGTCAGTCACATCCTGCATGGCACTGTCCAGCTGAGGCTGCAGGTCCACTCGCCCTGGGGTGTGGGGGGTGAGAGACGACAAATATGAGATAGAGATAGTGTAGGTGATGGATAGTGAGAAAGCATGAGATGAAGATGATGAGTATAAAGGAAAGGAAAGGATTTGACCAGGGGAGGTGGATGAGAAGAAATGAGGTTAAAAAAAGTTGAAGTGAAAGTAAAATAAATATCATGATGTGGGCTCGACGGGATATCTCTTCACCAGCCTCTGCATCCCATAATTCACTGCTCCATCAAACCATTGGCATCCATTATGAAACTGAGACAAAGTAAGCAGCAACACCTTATTTAATGTTTTGGCTCGGTACTTGTACAGTATATGGAATATGTACTGACTATGTACTGTAAGGTACAGGTACAGGTTATCATTATATGATATTATACATAATTATACTATAATTATACTACATATAATGTATATATGTATAAATAATATATGTAGTATTTACCTATACAATTTAATTGATTGGCCTCATTGTTACTGATACCTGATCCTGTTGTACAGTGGTTTTTTTTTTTCAGAATACACTTTCCTGCTAATTAGAGCTATGGAACTCACCACAACAGTAAGTGTACAAGGTGTGAAACGAAGGTTACAGTTTTGTAACCTTGTTCTATTAGCACAGGAGGAGCCCTCTACTGGACTCTATGGGTAATACTCACAGTGGTGTGTACTGCTTTATATACTGGACGACAGGCATTCAGGAAGGTACTTCCTCATTGGCCGGCTGCATTCGTATGAATTTCAGTGTGTAAATGCGTGCTGTTATTGGAGGAGAGTTCTACACATAGATTCCAGAAGAGGGCGGAGCCTGCGTGAGATAGAGCTAAAAACACGCTCTGTAGAGCTAAGGGGAACTATAGAGCCAGGTGATAATCCGCTTCTTTCTATTTTAAGTGTAGACTGCCGACATGATGTTGAACTTAAATTAGACTAAAAGACAGTATATGTGTCTGTGTCTTTTTCATCTAAGACTTGGGCTAAATGTTTTCACAAAAAGATGATTACAATGTGTTTGGGGGGGGGGGGGGAATTACCCTCTATGTGACTGTGTCTGTACAAACCTAATGCACTGGAAGAAAAGAGCCAAAACACAAATAATGTGTTTCTGCCTTAAAAGTTCATTACATGTTTTAATTACACAGCATTCCCATGAAGACACAAGGTAAGACGAAGTTGGTGGACAAAGTGTGGTGTGGAAAATCTCATTCCTATCTACTTTTAACAGGAAAAAAACATGAAATACCATAAATGGAAAGCAAGACATGAAAAAAGTATTTGTAGTGTTACAGCATGCAAAAAAATCAGCATCTGCAGGAACAAAGATGGAGTGAAAGTGAGGACAAAAGAGGAGGGGCAGCATGAGAGCAGATTAAAAGCCTGCGATGTGACTCAACGCTAAAAGTAGCAGCTACAGAAGTCAGGCAGGAGTCAAGGAAGAAGAAGTTAAATTACATCAGGCATTGTCGGGGAGGAAACTGCACAACTCCAACTTCTCAATCAGCTATAAAACTATGGAAGCTGAAGTTTAATCTGTCACCAGAGATCTAACCTCCATCATTTTGGTGCAACAAATGGAGCTCAAGGGGCCCCAAAGCCCCGGGTTCAGCATGTGCCAATTAGTTTGTGGTAATTGAATTGATGGAAAAATAATTTGTTCATACTGAGTAGACACTAAAGCACATTTCAACCCTTAAATATCAAATTGTAATGATTCCCAAAACTTTCCTCCATACCAGTCTTTATAGACCCATTCTTTCAAGAACACAGTAACTCCTTAATACAACATTATTATTCAAAACATATTATTGTCTGCCCATAATCCTCCTTTCAAAAAAACGTTTGAAAACACCAGCAGAGTAATCAAAATCATTATCTTATGTTTTATTACAACACGTTTGTGTGCACGTTTGTGGGTAAACAGCCCAGCTCATGTCCGCGGAGCTATTATTGTCACACTCAAATTCTACTTCTCAAATATCTGACTGATCACTTGGCACAAAAATAATCCTCATCATCAGTGTGGCTGAGGATCACATCTTCATTTTCTGAGTAAGTGTCTTCAAACCCCTCCAGTAACAGAAAACAGTGTCACCTGTCGCTGCCTGCTACTGTACCTGCATACCTTGAATAAGGACACTCCTCCATACGTTGCTGTAGACAGGGGGCACTTATAGTCCTGGATGTTGTGTGGATTTTAACGGTTAGACCAAAACAGCAGGAAACTAGCATCTTCATTGTTTCATGATGTATAGGGGTCAGACATAAAATCTAAATTTAAGGCTTTTGTTGTTTGTGTTTTAGTTTACATTGTGTTTATGTGGTACATTTAACCAAATAAATGCTTAATCACATTACCACAGACTAATGACTTATTTCTTTGGGGCATCATGGTGGGTTAATACACCTCCAATTACAAGGCTCTCTCTGAAGCCATGATAAC
Source organism: Echiichthys vipera (assembly GCF_963691815.1). Lineage (NCBI taxonomy): Eukaryota > Metazoa > Chordata > Actinopteri > Perciformes > Trachinidae > Echiichthys > Echiichthys vipera. The sequence goes on from NC_139826.1 coordinate 8,869,498, forward strand.
ATTGTAAAACAATTTCCTAATATACTTTTCCATGACCACCGGGAACCCTTGTATCACAAATGTAGTAATAACTACTAAGTAATATTCTGGGAAAACTGCACTCAGCTGGGTGTTAGCCCCCACCACACACATGCTTGTATGGTAATCTGCAGGAGAAGGTTGGGAATGCGAGCAAAAAAGGAAGTGAGGCTGCAGAGCGATAGGCTGATACTTACCCTGGATCTCTATTACAGGGGGACAAATACCACAGGGGAGGAGAGACAGAGAGATGGGGAGACCGCATAAAGGAAGCAAAATAAGAAAATAGAAAGGAGACAGAGAGGGGTTGGGGGGGGGGGGCAGATATAGCAGAACTCATTGTTAAGGTTAGTAAAAGGAAGCCATCACAAGACAGCCACAGTGCCACACGTTAGAGCAAAAATAACACTGCTGCAACTGAAATGATGATAATAATACCACCAAGCATCAGCACTGACAAGGCTAACCAGACACTGTCATCAGTTTGACTAAATGTGTTATTTCATGGTTTTATTTTGGTAATGATGTTGGTTTAGTTTCATATATGTATCACATTTCATTTTATATCAATGTTTTGCATGAGCCAATAACAATTCTAAGTGTAAGTATACAGTATGTACTCAGAGTTACAGTCACAGGGTTCTCTTCGGCAAAAGACGGAATATATAATATCATTTTGAAATGTACTTAACGGACATCTCACATTATCAAATTCATCTGCCTGGCAACTGAATCCCAGCTGCTCCAGAAAGAACACACTAATTAGTGGCTGCTGCATCACTGAGAAGTGTTCCAGGACAAATGAGAATAGACCTGCAATACTGTTGAGCACCACTAGATGGAAGTATAAACCTACAATTCTTTTGACCTAGACTGGATAAAGTCATGGTTCTTGACCTCAGTGAATGACTCAATTTTCTGTATGTGTTTTGGCACTGAGAGCATGGCATTTTAAAATGATATTTTTACGCTATCAAATTAGATCCAAGCCATAAAACAACATTTGATCGAATGAACATCGCTGTTGGTGTTGATGTGCTATGCACCTGCACTACTACAGTAGGAACAGTTATATGATCATAGATATATCGGCGATAAAAATGAACTGAAGGTCCAAATATCCACATGATCTAAACAGAAACACCATTGACACAAGTAGAATTAATGTTGTCTCTCTGGACTTCAAAACACTGGGACTGCCACAGTGTGACTATGTGTCGAATGTGAGTCAAATGTGAGAGGAGCCTGAGCTTAGCTGCTGACTGTTACCTTTACGAGCCTTCTTCTGTAGTTTCATGGTGTCAGATGACTTCTTCTTGATCTCGTGGCGTGACCTCTTGTACTCTTGAAACAGGATGAACAGAGATGCTTTAGTAAAAGGAATGTAAAGCTACAGTATCTGTGTCAACTCATATTATCTTGCATTTTCAATATTAGCTTGAAAAGAAATGCTTCCATAAACCAAGAGCTCACTGATAAAGACTTTGATTGGGTGAAAACACTGATCACTGATCCTAAATGATTAGTCACCATTGAACAATTACTTTGTTTCAGCCAGTCCAGTTTAGTAAATAGATCTGAAACCAATAAGATTGATATAAAAGCACAATAAACTGTCATGAATGCAATTTTCCACACAATCTGTAGTCAGCGTATATATTTATGATCTAAAATCTAGTAACCGTGGTTATATGTATCTGTCAGCATGTTTCAGAGGGGATTTAGCTGATTAAGCATGTATTTTAGCAGTTTATATATATTTCTAAAATATGGTCCATTTACAACTTTGACTAATAATGCTCATAATCAGTTATTTGTGAGTCATTTCTAACACAGACCATAATATATGAAAACAATGACATTCCATAAAGTGCAGCATGTCTTGCAGTCAGCGGAATTTGATTTTACCCATGTGATGGCTTATGTTCCGAACTTGTTCAATGGATGAGTTACCTGTCAGTTCATATGACTTGGTTTGTATAAGCCTGTGTGCACATGAACGTTTTTGACTTGCCCTGGACCACCCTGTGATGTGAAAGCCACTAGGTAGGCATATCCAAGGACCTGAGACACTTAACCTCGAGATTGTAGAGACAATAACCTTCGATAAATCCTCTCTCATAGTATTAAAAACAGCTGTGCTTGGTTTTTGGGGCTGACAAGCCTTCAAACTCATGGAAATATTCATCAAACTGGACTTCTTGGATTAGATTCCATTGTATCATTCTACTTATAGCATCACATAGGGTTGGGTGATATGGAGAAAATCAAATATAACAGTATTTTTAACTAAATACCTTGATATTGTATGGTTGTGTATTGGTGATTTCACAAAATATTCACACAATGGCATTTTTGATAAATCATCATTAGTAATGTGGCTATGATGACAAAGTTGTGTTATTATTTGCCTTTACTCACTTAAACAGTCATGACAATAAAATGACATTGCTTAACTGTAATTCAGTCTTTAAAACCTGGAAAAGACAGCATTCATGTCATATTACGATATCCAAAACTTAAGACCATTTCTATTCTCATATGCATCACAATATCAATATAATATCTAGATATTGCCCTGCCCAAGCAACATGCAATGCTTTTTGGTTTGAACAGGCAACAGGACATGATGTTAATACATCTTTAGTGTTTTGTGAGTAATTGTTCCACAAAATTGACCATTTTTACTTGTTTTGATGTCTTTCATTTCCCACCTGCCAATGGGACAAGGGATGCAAATTAGCCGCCTGGCTACAATCCCACACATATTTACGTGTTAATGTTCATTAATACGTTATGTCCCATTTAGAAAAATAAACAAATAAATACAAATACCATTCCATGTGTACTGTCTCATTACTTTTTTTCCTTGATCCAACCTTCGCAGTGGTAGATAAGGCAAAGAGCAGCACCTCACAGGGAAGTAGGTACTATTTTTTAAAGCTAGTTCAGCAGAGAGGATGTGGGATGTAGTAATGCAGTGGTTTCATGCATTAGCATCATAACCTGCGATGTGGTATACCTTTGGCATGATCCTTATCCAGCTGGTTGGCTGTTTTCTTCCAGTCCTCAATCTTGTCCTGGAGAGGAGTGACCAGACTCTCCATCAAAGCACTGTTGGGGAGATTTAAGAGGAAGGTACATACATTAGGAGAAAGCTTAGACACAATGCAAACAACTACTCCTTTGTTTAATTAAAATCAACCGTAGGAAAAATATTTTCATTGTGTGGTTCCTTGACAAAGAGACACTCCATATTCCAAACACCAAGACCCACTGGAAATGGGAAGTTTATGGAATGAGATCCTTGAACATAGATCCCTCCACGTGTCATTCCACTGTTACTTAAGTATCTGAGAAACTGCCCCCTCTTTATCCACGCATGCATACAAATGCACACACTTACAGTAAATGTAGGATAGTTGGAACATGTGCACATAAACACAGACACAAAAGCTTTTAGACTGACTCAGTGTTCAAAGGGACCCCTGTCATTACCATGGTCATAGATCATCATTATCATCACCATCACCATGAATGTAATAGCTTGTGCCGTGGAAAAGTCATTAAAGAGTATGAAGAATGAAGGAAAAGGAAAACAATGGTTGAAAACAGACTCTTGGTGAGGTTTCCAGAGTGGTCTGTACTGTGTGCCAATGGTTGTATTCTTTTACAGTCATTTCAATATGTACAGACAGAGCAATGTTCCTAATGGAATTCATACAGCTGACAAGAAACCTCACCAAGCATTTGTCCTATCAAAAAAGAGGGTCAGCGTTACGAAGAGGCTTGACTTTTGAAAAACCCTGAAAGGCGACTGAGTAAGCTCGACAAAGAAGGAAATGAAGCAAAGACAGGAGGTGAAGAAGGCTAGAAACAGTGAGAAGGAAAGGGAGGAAATATGTGTTCTCCTATAACATTAAGCCTGGACTCCTCTCTAGCTCCCTGAACTGTGGCAAGGAAGCAGGCTACATTAGTTTAAGTTAAGCTAAATTTTGACAAGGGAAAAACTGGCACATCCATTTTAAACAGGTCACTTGATCTAAAGATATGTAAATGGAAATCGGTTCTATGGGTGGCCACAACTCTCCAGAGACAGACATGCCCACTGAAGTTTGGGGCTAAAACTGTTTTGTTTTTTTCTCATGCAGTGCAAATATGTTATTTTCTCCTATTCTAAAATGGTGTATTTCAATATTTCTGCAACAACTTATGAGGCATAGTAGAGCATGGGAATAGCGATGATATACTCCCCTCATAATGCTCCAAGCCCTTATTCACTCTTAAGTTTCAACATTTCAATAAGCACCTAACCAAAACACAATTACAGATTTATGACTAAATAAACTTGACATGTAGTACTTTGCTGCATCAAAAATTAATCTTAACATTCCCTGCTTTCAGATGATGTATACCGGTTCTACCTGGCATCTGCTGTGGGCCTGTTGATCTCACCTTAAAGTGTAATTCCGGCGCAAAATCCTCACATGGTCTTTTTCAGAACTTACATACATCCAATAAGCAATCAAGACTGTTTTTTTTTCGTGTATGAACTATTAATGGAGAAATCCGGTAGAGTCGCTAACAGTCCGACGTGGCAAACACTGATTAGCTCGGGGCATTATGGTGAAGGCATTAAAATGGCTTTATTAACGACTAATACTGCTCAAAATAACACCAAACCTGCAGTATCATGATAAGTATCCCTACACATAAAATGAAGCATCCTCTTGGATTGCATTTGGTATTCGACTGGAAAGGACTTTACTATGAGAGGAGCTGGTACTGGGCCAGTTCGTAAGTCTTTCAAAACACTCTTTTAATAAACTCTGGGTTCACTAACTACGTTGTTGGTGCTTTGTTTTATGTGTAGCAACTCTTATCATGCTACTGCAGAGGTTTGGTGTTATTTTGAGAAATATTAAAGAGCCTCTGTGCGTCACTAAAAATTACAAAAACTAAGTCTATGGAAGGTCTCTAAAGATTAAATTCCTCCTCCAGATATGTTTAAAAGTTTGTGAACATACTCTGCTATGATTAATTTTATGTCGAACATGGTTTTCCCACAAAGTTCAAAAGACCAACCACAGCTGCCACAGTTATGGCTAGGGAATGCCCCAGTCACAATATGATGGGATTGGTTCCTTAGGTATGTGATGTATGAAACCCTAGCTGTCTGAATACAGAATTTGGTACACTGCAGTTTCAAGGCAGAAATGCTCATCCATGTCGTTGACAGCTTATTTGGCTCCTGATATGGCTTGTAGCATGAAAAACGCTAGTTAGACTTTTAAACTGAGGTCAAACACTTGATTTTCATTGCAGGGAGTGTAATATGTATTTGGTACTCAAACACCAGGACACCCTGAGGAAGGCGCAAGCCGACACACTTTGGTGTTTTTTAAATTGTACCCACTACAATAAAGGGTTTTTAACTTTTTCAAATGCCTGCACTTTTTTCTCTCTGATATATTGGGTACTATTTAGTCTTACTTGGTGAACTGGCGAAGTTTGGCCTCAATGCTGCGATGCCTCATGCACATCCTGGTCAGCGCCGAACCGATATCTCTGGTTGCCCCTGGAAACAAAAAACAGCCAGGTTCATATGATGAAACACACACAAACATACATACACAAACAGATGCTAACAAAGAGTCTCATTGCACATTTACGACCAAATGCACTTTTTTTTCTCCACAGAAACTACACAAAGCTGTGATCAATATTTACATTTCTGCTATTAGCCTGCTGTGTAAAGTAAATGCTGGTTAAGGCACTGTTTTATTCAAACAGATGAAAAACTGCAAAGCTTTTCTGTCCTTTTACATTCAGGCAGTATTTACACAAGAGCCTGATCTGCCTCTTGTAGATACTACACACACTCCCTGCTACGTCCATATAAAGCAGTGTCTCGTGAGTCTGTTTGTGTGAGAGCCAACCGCTCAGGGACCCAGTTTCGTGAGTGGCTAACCTGAAACTGTAAACACCAGTCTATTTTAAGGCAGATCAGACCCATGTGGAAAAATCTGACCCTGTAGTTAAAGTCAGTATAAGTGATGGCAGACAGTGCTAAATTCCAAACAAGGTGCTCAGGGCTGCTGCTGCTGCACTGTACAGGTGGAAAGCCAACAAGAAAACCTGATTGGACCTTCACACTCTATGCTATGGACTGAAGACTTTCCAGCTGACAAATGGCTTAGTACACAGCGCCTCGAGAATACCTAAATGACCGCTGCCACTGAAATGTACACACTGGAAAATTCAGATTTAAAAACAGCCAAATGGGATTTCCTCAAGAGACAGTGTTTACCATAAGGGCTTAGACGGGTTTACGCAGTAAAAATCCAGGGAGTGCAGCAGTAGGATGGTAGGATGCACCAGATTGATATTTTCATCCTAATCTGAAAATATCAATTTCAGAATTAATTTAATGTAATTTAAGGACTTCGGGCCTCCCCTCAGAAAAAGCTTGGCAAAAGTTGACTTGTTTAGTTTTGCTGAATTTAGCTTATAGTATCATGATAATGTTATTTGATCCCATAGCCACTTAACAGTTTAATGAAGATAGCCTAACACTGATGTTTGACATAACAAAAAAAAAATACAAAAAAGTTTATGACATTGAGGAAAGTGGGAAAAACTGTAAAAATCCTTAAAACTACTGTATCTCTGGACTTTCTCTTAAACCATTAAATGGCACACATATAGTAGGCTATTCTATGTGATCGTCTTTTGATAACTAATGTAATAACTAATGAAAACTCATATTTTGCCATTTATATTCTGCCTCCCCCCTTGCCAACATTTTTTATATACATGTTTATATATATTATTTAGTTGTCTGACAATATTAACATTTCAATATTGCAAAAAATTCTGATGAGTTTACAGAACTCTAATTTCATAACAAACACAGAAGTTTGGCAGACACACTAGTAGCCTACCATGCTAGAAATGTCAGATGGTCTGTCAGTCCACAACTTCCAGACTGAACTATTTAATGGACTTCCATTACATTCTGCATTAAAATGGAGAGGTGCCACCATCATTATGGATAGGCATAAAACTATCATGGCAACTTTAAGATGGGCTGTCATAAAGTTTAGTGCAATTATGGTCCCCAGATGTAGAAAAACCAGAGGCCGAACTGTGTTACATCAATATTTACGTAATTTTGACAACACTTTACAATCTGATCCTCGCATGTTATGTTCATTTTGCATTAAAGTTTTTAATAAAATGAAAACAATACTCAGCATTTAATACACAGGAGTATATAAAAATAAGCTTATTTCATAGACTTTTTATATACCATATTGCCCTGCCCTATCCTCAGTTTTACTTTGTGTATAGTTCTTATTAGCATATGCGAGCATGCTAAACTAGGATTGGGAACATGGGAAATGCTAATGGCTAAACATAGCATGCTAGCACTGTCATTGTGAGCACGATAGCATGCCAGGGTTAGCATGTAGCTCAAAGAACTGCTGTGACTATGTATTTTAAGAATAGACAGATGTAGTAAACACCAAATTTTCACTTTTTACAATAACTGCACTTGGGAACTATGTGGTCATGGTTATGGTTGAGGTTTAGGAAAGTTGAGGTTACAGCTTATAAAAGGTAAATGTTCATACTACGTCAGTCACGAACACCAGCTTTCTGCACTGAGTCAGCTACATGCTTTTTCACTACCACCACCTGCACACCTGCCTGTTTGCACTACTCCTGCACTGAACATTGTTATTCCTCGTGATACTGGGTTGAGTATAAACTGTACATTTAATATAAGCTAAACAATGTATACGAAATAGAACAAAATAATCTTTAATCAATTATGTGTCATACAAGGATAGGACTAAACCTGCTTTTTATTTTACATTAAAACATGAAAAAAAAAAAGGGGTTGGAATCTTTGGGTGTCTCACTCTTCGATTTGATGCCGATTCTTGGGGTCACAATTCGATTCAGAACTGATTTTTGATTCACAACGATTCTCAGTTGAAAACTGATTTTTGGTTCATACGATTAAAAATCTGTTTTTGAATTAGTACATGGTTCAGGATCTACTCCAGTCCTCTGTGAGCTAATAAAGGCAGTCTGGCAAATAAAAGCATTAAATTATACATCTTTTTTTTGGACAAAGGTATCAACTGATTAAATTATACACGGAGGCTAGTAGCTAGATCCATTTAAAAAATGTATTTGTATAAAACTAATAATGCAAAACTGCTATTTTGCCTGTTTGAATTTTTTAATACAATATAATATTTATACATATGTACATTATATTTTGAAATAACCTTTATTCTGAAATTCAACGATAAAAAGTTATGTGAATATTATGTAATTAATCTTATTTCCATATTTATTTGGTATTTAGGCCTCGTTGTGACACAGACATGGACACAACAAAAACATTTTCCAAGGAATTTGATGAGGTGTATAGTTGTATCTCCTCTCTGCAGGTAAACATTTTTATACTGCAGAGTGAGACAGAATGACAGTAAAATCTTTACCTTTCATGTCAGCTCACTCCGAGCAGTTCCAATACATTTACCATAAATATCAGAATACGGGCGCACTACAAATATAGAGCCGGCTGGTTTGACAACAGAAAAGTGAATGACAGCTCACTTGACCTCAGGGGGTGTTTGTAGTGTTGCCCAAGTACTTGAATCTCATTTTCAAACCTTGCATTTTGAATGAGTCATGTCCAGATCCATCTTCCCCTGGAGGTTGTGAAATCCAAAGTGCGCCCAAACACTTGCCTTGAATGACGGGTGACTTGGCACTGACAGACCAGCTTGCTTCATTGAAGCCCAAAATGTGCACGGTGAGACGGGAAAAAGAGTTTGTAAAAATCGATTCTTGAAAGTTATGAATCGTTTGGAATCATAGAAGATAAGAATAGCGATTTTTACATGAATCAATTTTTTTGCCCATCCCTATCAAATAATATGAAGCACACTTTAATTAACAGGCAGTTACAGTTCATATGAAGTGTATTGGATAAAGTTGCACTATCTCCAACATTTGATTTTTCAAAACTGAGCTCTGATGTATGATTTCTTCTGGCACTTATTTGAAAATGAATGGCCCAGTGCTGCCAAGGTGAAGCCTTGCTCATGATCACTTTCATGGTGACTGATAATACAAGTTAAATTATCTCATGTAGATTTAAACCGGCAACCCCCTGATTAAAACAACACATACTCACATATGTTACCCCCCCCCCCCCCCCCCCCCGCCCAAAACACACACACACACACACACACACATTTACACTGTCTGCTGTTCACATCCAGAGAGAAGTGCTCCATTCATAATTAACAAATTCCTCCCTCACGCCCCCTGTTCTACCCGGCAACCATTCATTAACAGAGCCACCCTCCCCCAAAACTCACAATCACACCCCCCCCACACACACACACACACACACACACACACACACACATATGCACATACACGCACACACTCACGGACACAGTTCAAGTTTGCACCATGCATGCCGATCAGTTGCACAACTCAAGCAGTATTTTGAACTATGAACAGTGTGATCTAATCCCAAATCAATAAGCAGATCTTGAAACCGACATGGGGAGAGATTGAAGCAAAGTCCCATAACTGATGAAGAGAGAGATATTTTGTATCGAAGGTAAAGGGGGACTGGGAAAGGCTATGAGACATTAAGAAATGGAGGAGAGATGAGAGAGCATGAAGACGAGAGGGGTTGCCTTGCACATTTTAATGAGCTCACTGCTGGGACTGGAGTTTTAGCCGTGTACGTGTGTGTGTGTGTTTGTGTGTGTGTGTGTGTGTGTGTGTGTGTGTGTGTGTGTGTGTGTGTGTGTGTGTGTGTGTGTGTGTGTGTGTGTGTGTGTGTGTGTGTGTGTGTGTGTGTGTGTGTGTGTGTGTGCGTGTGTGTGCGTGTGTGTGCGCATGTGTTTGATCTCTACATTTATGATGGTCCTCTTCCTGTTTGTCTGTTATTACCATGCCTCTAAGACTCCACTAGGAGATCAACAACGAGATGAGGGGCGGGACACAACACATTGCTCACATCTGGAATACAGCTCCTGTATGTGTGTGTGTGTGTGTGTGTGTGTGTGTGTGTGTGTGTGTGTGTGTGTGTGTGTGTGTGTGTGTGTGTGTGTGTGTGTGTGTGTGTGTGTGTGTGTGTGTGTGTGTGTAAGATCAGTTGTAGACCTATCCAAATCTGTTCAGAGGCATTTTGGTCTCCGGCTATTTAACACCCCTTGGAAATTGAAAATGAACTGAGAGGTTCCAGACTGAGGCCACATTCACACCGCCTGAAGCAGCTCCGGCGGTGGGAGTGTCACTTAAATGGCCAATTTGTGTGACATCCTGTTGTGTTCTTTAACCCCCAATGTAACACAAGTATACTTTAATTCACTATTATTGTTTTCCATTCATTGCTATGTTCTCAACATTTCTGACATTTCTGGCAGCTTCATTAAACGGAGAGAAAGAAAAGACACAGAGGGACTAAGCGACTGTGCTGGAGCTTGTAGCAGGAAACAGTCAGCTGTTAAACAAACACCTGGGCAATAACTGTAAGTGATTGAGTGTCTTTTTTTTTACACTCATAGTTTTAAAACGCTCTTGTGGCAGTTGTAGAGGCAGCGATATTTACTGTTTACTGTGTGTGATTCTCACTTTGCCTCAAAACAAACTGACAAGTCTGATTACCACATGATTGGCTACGACAGCATGACGCCCAGTTGTGTTCTTCCAAAAGTTGAATCCGTCTCAACCTTGTGCCGCAAGCCGCTACATTTTTTTGGCACAGACTAAAAGCACTACCTCCATTCAAAATTAATGGAAAGACTGGGGACCGCCTTAGGACTGCCTGAGGATGTGAGAATTTGTGTGAATGCGGCCTAACACCATTTGCAATTTGGTCAGTCGATGTCAGGTTATAACGTTGATTGCGTAATGTGATCCAAGATTCTATGACTATAGGCTCTGATTTTTTAATTCCAAAATGTATATCAAGTAACCAACAGTAATAATCTACAGTATATGTGTCTTGTGTTTAATAGCAAAGCTAAGACATTGCAAAAAAAAACACAGAGACATAAATCCTTAAAGCAGCTTCTCTGTTCAGTCTGTTTCCAGCGGGGAATGGATGTGACAGTCAAGTTCAAGGAAAAATGTCGGATAATTTTATTCCCTAACAACATAAAAATACATGTATTTTGTTGTTTATTTGTTTGTTTATTTGTTTGTTATATAGTGTTTCACTTACTAGTGAAAAAGTGTACCATATCCACACCTTTCCCACTTCCCGTCTGACAGTCTGTCTGTCCGCCCTGCAGACAGAAGGAGAGCCTTCCTACTGGAAAAATCAGATTTGAAAACTATGACACTTTTCATTCCTTTCCCTTTTCTGCTTTTGATCTGCTTCCCACAGTAGCAGCAGTAAAAACTAAATAAAATAAAATATATGTGTGTCAATGTATGTGTTTGTGAGAGGGACCCACCCAGACAAGGTACTGAATTCTACCCATATACTGTAGTTTCAAAGATGTAGGGTGATATAATTTATGATTTCGTATCATTTCGGCATGACTAATCCATCATGAAAACATGTGGCAATGTATTTATTCTACTACAGTACAAATGGGCTACTTTTTTAGTACTTACCAGTTAGTTTAGCATCAACTTCATTAACAACAATAACAAAAAAATCTGGAAGGAAATGTAATATTATATGAAGATCCTACACGACTACAGTATGCAGAATAATAAGTAAAATAATGATTAATGTATATATAACATTTTTCTGGTTAAATCACGAGGAGATTTGATCATGTTTACTCACAGACTGGACAAAGTGTTTGTTTGCCCGGTGAATGGCAAAGTAACAAGTCTTCCTCGTCACCTAGCAACTGACTTAACTGACAGTTTTGTTATGGTTTCCATGACAGCGCAGGTCTTGGTCTGTTGCTAAGGTGAGAATCAGAATGTTTGTTGCTAAGGTCAATTTGTCTGCTGCTTCAGAAACGAATGTCTGAACTTCACTGCAAAAGAGAAAGAGAGACTGAAGGACAGAGAGGGAAACCACACACACACACACACACACACACACACACACACACACACACACACACACACACACAGTTACCTCGCTAAGAAAACTGGAAGAGGGCTTAGTGCAGAGAGAGTGGGAACCGGATTATATAGATTAAACATACATTAATTACATACTTAAATGATCAAGATTGTCACTGTTTTATTATACTACATGCACAAAAACACAGTTATGCAACCAGCAGCCATTCATCTATGGATCAAAATATAGGATTCATAAAACAGATGACACGAATTAAGCAATCTGATTGGTTGTTAGCCGTGATCCCCGTATATCATGACGATGACATCTAATTAGGTGGTGGACTTCCTGCTGTTATTAAGCAACCAAAACGGCTTGTGTGGCAGTCTCTTTAATCTAGCATCAAACTGGTTATCTAGCTCACAAACTGCTACAAAACGGAAACATTTATGCTCAACATTGACCTCTGTGGTGGCCTAACTTTAGGGGGAAAAAATGAATAGAACTTGTACTTATACAGCGCCTTTCTAGTCTTCTGACTACTCAAGGCGCTTTCACAATACTTGTCACATTCACCCATTCACACAGATGGTGGTGGACATCTTCATACCGTCTAATCTAACCATTCACCCCACTTTTACACACCCATGCGCAGCACAGGGAGCAATTCGGGGTTCAGTGTCTTGCCCAAGGACCCTTCTACATGTGGACCGGGGGAGCTGGGGATTCGAACTGCCGATCTCTCAAATGGAGGACGACCCCCCTCTTCCACTGATCCACAGGCCACAGCCGCCCATAATAGAACACTATTAAGCAAACGAAAAGGGCCGTCAAAATGTTAACTGTGGATACAAATGTAATTTGAGACCTTAAGACAATGACAAAGGAGCAGGTCAATGACATTTTGCATGACTTTTCTGGCATCAGGTAGGCTTTCCTCCACCATCATTATTCTGTGTTGTGTTAGTTTTACCTGTGTTGTTAAGTGAATCGAGTTAAAGAAATGGAGAGAATCCCTCCGCCTCAGTCTTTGTTTTTGTGGATAAGTGAATGTTCTTAAGAGAGAGAGAGAGAAACGACTCTAGTTGCATCTCCGCTGTTAGTGTATCGGCCATCTTCCAGTTCAGCACCGCGGGCAGCAGACACCACCGAGCAGCGCCAACTTGCCTTGGTACCTTATATGATTACATGTGACAAATAAACTTTACTGATGGATTGACAACACAGGTTATGAGGTTTGTTTAACTGCAGTGATAAGGCTAGATAATCCCATTGTACCACCACAGCATGTCGTAAGCTATTGCTCAAATAGACCATTCCACACTAAACATAAACGTCTTAAATGTAACAGGGTAAATATGATTCATGATGTCACTGGTGCCAGACTTTGGTGCCAGTTCTATTGAAGTTAATGGTACAAGCATGTCTCGCTATTACGCATCATATCTGTGCTGTTTCACCTTTGACTGAAAAAATACTTTTTATCTAAATGTGTGTGTTTGTTTTCTTCCAAACAGACTGTGGCTCTGATGCAGCAGCTGCATAAAGCTCAGCTAAAGTACCTTTTTTAGTCCAAGATAGCTGCTACTCATCGTATTAATGGAGCTGGCGAAAATTAGCCCTATTGAATATGATTAAATATCATTAACAGTTTCAATAGTTAGTTATTCATGAAAAAAGCTTCATTATAATTAAATGCATGTATAACCGTACTGCTTGGCACCAGTAACGTCATGACCGTTCCAATATTTATCCCTGGATGCAGTGTGTCAGATCAGCTGGCAGGAAGTTCACAAGGACCCAGGCTGTTGCCTAGTGGCGATTGCTGTAAGACTGCAAGGAAGCTCCCCTAAAATGTTACCAAAAAAAAAAAAAGTGGTGAAATATGTACTGCTGTGTGTACATTTCATTGAGTACAAGTACGCGCTTTAAAGCCTTCATCTTTTGTTCAGAATAAGCTTCTTATCACAGGTAACCGGCGCAACTTCCTTCTCATTCATCCCCACAGCGACACAGCGCTTTACACAGTTGGACGCTAAGCTTTAACTGACTTCAATGGGGAAGCGTAGAGTGGGTTGTTCCTCTGCAGCCAAACTAGACGCTCATTGGATAAATGCTGGGCTGGGCCAAGGCCAAGGCCGTTTAAGCAGCCTAGCTCTGCTGACATTGAGAGGACACTGGTCAAGTTCCTGGAAAAGACGCCTAGTTGGTACAACAAGGTCACAGATAATTTTCTTAAAAAGGAACGAAGGGTAGAATTTACATATAAATAAACAAACACATTTATGATGTAGCCCGGGAAAATTAGCTTTCCCTCCTTGAAAGACCAGCAGCCGCCACTGATATATATATATACCCTGTATGGATGTTATATGATTGCTATCATTGTTGAAATGAAACAACTACTTTAAAGTAGCTTTTTTTCGGTGATAAATTACGTGGTATCTGAATGGTACAAAGACTTGTGTACTCATGTATACTAATACCATCACTTTAGGCATTATCGGAGGCATTTTAGATACTGGTATCAATAACAACCTGGAACAGCTCTACTTGTGGAATAATTACAGTAAAAAATGACAAACACACATATGCTGTCATATACTGCGTATCTGCTTTCCCAGAGAATATCAATGAGCCTCTTTAAACAGTCTGCTCTCTAATGATAATATGCTCTCTCTCTCTCTCTCTCTCTCCATCGCTCTTGCTCTCTGTCGCGCTCTCTCGCTCTCTGTCGCTCTCTGTCGCTCTCTGTCGCTCTCTCTCTCCCTCTCTCTCTTCCTCTCTCTCTCTCTCTGCCTGGGGCATCTGTGGCCTTCCCACCAGTGCATCTCCATGGCAACTATTATCTATAATCTTGCAGCGGGATTCAGTCTGCCTCTCTCTCTCTCTCTATCTCTCTCACTCTCTCTCTCTCTCTCTTTCTATATATGTGATTCTATCTATCTATCTATCTATATATTCAGCATGTGTTTGCATGTTTGTGTGTTTTGTCACACACACACACACACACACACACACACGCGCACGCACACACACACACACACACACACACACACACACACACACACACACACACACACACACACACACACACACACATAATGTCCTCATTTATGCCTCCTATGTCCAATATTGGCCCAAATATAAGACATTCCTGATTATAAGATGACCCTCCTTTTTAAAGAATAATTTTTGGAAAAAACACTTCTTGAAGAAGTGAGGATTATAAAAACACTTTGAATAAAACAGGGTACAATAAAATGCTGTTTGGTGATTTCCAAAGCCTTCAGCTGAATAACTGATCTCCTAATGGGCATTCCCTCAATCCTCTTCATTGACGTGCTCACACACTCCCTCATTCCTCTTCATTGACGTGCTCACACACTCTCCTGTCAGTCTCATTTTTTATCTTAAAATTGGAATCATAACTCCTCCTCAGTTGTTGGCTAACTTGGCCGACTTTAGGCACTTTTTCCAGGATCATTGGCCTGTCGCTGTAAGCTAGTTGTCACTGTAAGCTAACGTTAGTTTGCACTGTAAACAATGTCGCTGTAATCTAGTTGTGAGTGATGGCTCAAAAGTATAAAGGTGTGGCAGTAGTTCAGTCCATATTGACAGGATCATTTGTGAATGTGTGGATAGATTTTAGCCACACTGACTGATACCATGACTATTGAATACTGGCAATAAGACAGTATTTAGAAGTGGATGGAAGAGAAAAAGAGGGATGGAATGGAAGGAAGAACAAAATATTAGAAAGAGGAAAAGGATGTAGTAGGATATAAGGAGGATTTAGAACATGGAGTCGGGGATGACTATGCTTTTGTGTCTTGGTTGGCATAATAAGGAGGGAGGGTTAATGCTAGAGCAGGTGAGGCTGCGGTTGCCAAGGTTACAGACGTCTGCAGCAACACCCATCTGCTCCTGTGACACCAGCATCTCTGCGGTGACACAGCAACAATAGGAGGATAGACCAAAAGAAACATAACCAGGGGGAGACAAAGAGGGGCAAAGAAGGAAGTGATGAGAAGACAGGTTAACGAGGGGGAGACAGGCAGAGGCAGCAGAGAGACTGCAGCAGCAGTGCCACATAAAGCAGAATAATTCATGAGGCCTAGATTCTCCTCTCACCGTGAAACCAAGACAAGACAACCAGGAAAAACAAGACAACCAGGCAGACAGTCACCCTGGCCAAAACAAACCATCAGTTTCTGATACAACAGCATCTACACACACTGAAGTGTAATCCCTCTGCACCAAACCTCAAATACTGCATGCTGGAGGAATGCACTACAGCATGAGACATTAGACTTGAGCAATAAGCCAAAAGAGGCCAGTTTGTAGAAGGACTTTGATTAAGGGGGGGAACGAGATGTAACAGTGTAAGTTCCATTAGGTTTAGTAATCAATAATGTAGCTTAAAGATGTGGTGAGCGATGATATTTGGTAGTGACTTAATGATGTGATAAAATATAAGGTACTATAACATTATGATTGTCCAATCATAAGGGGGGCACTGTCTCGCTACTTTTTGCGACCTTCTTGGCAACTTTATTCATAAAAAGCTACTAGCGACCAATTTAGCAACTTATTCAGACCATCAGGGAAAGTGGAGAAATATATGGTCGGCCTAATTCATTCACATGCTTGTGGCTTAGAGTACAGTTCAGTAAACAGTCTATGAGAGGTCCGAGGTGGGGAGATGACGGCAAAGTATGCGGTTTTGCCATCCAGACTTGGGGCGGTAGTAGCTCAGTCCATAGGTGACTGGGCTCGGAATCGGAGGGTTGCTGGTTCGAGTCCCTGTGTGGACCATGAATGAAGTGTGGACTGGTGGCTGGAGAGGTGCCAGTTCATCTCCTGGCCACTGCAGAGGTGCTGTTGAGCAAGGCACCGAACCTCCAATTGCTTGGGGTGCCGGTCACTGGCAGCTCCCTCGCTCTAACATCGTTTTCAGGCTTCCATTATGCCGACTGCGTGTGGATGGTCGGCCTAACCAATACTCAAAATGTGCGGTTACAGGAAAATGCGTCCTCATGTGGACAGGCCCTGAGTCAGACTTGCCGACTGCAGTTTTAAACAAGTGTTTCCCTATTTGGTTATAATTGTAAATAATATTTTCAAAAGATGATGGGCTGTCAAGGTTAACTTCCAAGTTTAAGCTAACAGCTAATGTAACCAGATTTGACCTCCAAGTAATTTTTAATCATAAATTAAATACATTTATTTTGTGAAGCAAAACCCAGCTCAAATATGTCAAGCTTCAACAGGACTGGAAGTCAGATATTCCTCCAGTCAACAGAAATTGACACACACACACACACACACATCAGCTTTGACCTCTGACCTCCTCCCCAGACTCATGACATCAAAAGGTCATGACGAGGTCACTTCCTGTCAAAACACATCTCTCCACTCCAACTGCAGTTGCCTGGTGACAGGAGGCAGGCTTGCGAATGACAGCTGAACTGACACAAAATTCACTTGAACTTTAGTTTCTCTTAATTGATATTTAATTCATCAATTTTTAATATTCGAGTGATACTATTTGCCCCTTATTTCCACATTTCTGTCTAATATAAACAGAGGGAGGTGAAATATTATTGTTTTATTCAGTTCAGAAATCTTTCAACTACTTTGAGGGAAAAAAGTAGCATTTGTAGCATTTATTTGTCGTATTTCGCATTCCAAGGCAATAAGCCCTTCAGTTGTTTAATGCTACACTACTTATCAGAAACTGTCCTCAGCTAACCATCACGCTGGATATTTTGACCCAGATGAGTTTCCACTGTGATGAACCTGAGTAATTGCTGCTCTGGTCCGGCTTAATTGATTTCCATGGCCAGTCAGTTCTGTCCCCAGTCACCTCAAACACATCACAGCACAACACTCGGACTGAACAGGACAGAACTAAAAAAAAAAAACCTCTTATTTACAAAAGAAATTCAGTCACATGCTTGCTTATTCGCAAAAAATACTGTATGTGTTACATTTATCACCGCATAATGGGATACCTGAGAGTGAGGGGCCTGCCAAGAACAAAGGTTTGCAGACATTTTCGGTTCAAGAGCTCTGCCAAATTGCAAAATGCAGAGTCAGTCTCAGTGTACAGTAGCTGAAACTGAGATACTGTAAACTGTGATTATATCTAATACAGCCCTTATTATCTGCTATTAATGCCTCGTAGTACCCAAATTATCCTTTACACTAATTAGCACTTCAAGCATTTTCTGTATGTAATCTGTTGGTACTTCTGAAAATGATAATTTCTAATGGTAATAATTTCTTTCGTATTCTTTATGAATTTCAAGGCAAGCTGTCTGTAAAGCCCCTTTCGCTCAGGTTGGATGTTAGCTCACTGTTATAAAACATATCCACCTGATTGGTGTATTCCTTAAATTTCTGTTAAGTTGATTGTAGTAGAATTATATATATAATCAATTATTATATGATGTTGGCCTTTCTTACTTTATACAAGTGATGGTAAATGTCTTGCTGATAATAACATGAAAAGGCTGCCAGAAATAAATGACACATTATTACCAGTAATGTATCCAGTAGTTCATAACATCGGGCAGGAAAAGCCCAAACTACGACTAATAACGCCCTGTGGCCTTTAAGTGTTTTTAAATCACATCAACATATATTGTAAATTCATCCTAGCAATGACCATGTTGCCTGGAATAACTCAAAGTGAACCAGTGGGCAGACAATTTAAATAATATAGAACGGAGATGTCATGATTCTCCAAATCCTCGATCGATTTTAAGATCACAGCTCGATTCGATTTTTGATGTAAACTTTTCTTTTCAGCACTGACTAAGGGTGTCGGGATACCAGTAACAACCTGCACACAGTCTGGTACATGAAAAAGTCACTGAAGTCAAACCAACACACAATTGATTTTCTTCGCTTTGTTTCATCCGTGCAGCTTTGGGTTGAAAATCTGGCTGTCAATCTCCTGTTTTTAAAGCTGCGATACTTTTCATAATATCAAATGTGGATATCGTATTGTTTTGAAAATGCGGTATTAAAGAATACTTAACTATTGATACTTTGACAGATGCACCTGAGAGCACCATGACAGTCTCGGCAGATGCTTTACTGTTTGTTGTTTGTTTACATAACTCATAGGCAAGACAAAATGTTGTTTACATCGGGGACTTCAGGGAAACAGGAGGATTTATCAGTTCTGTTGTTTCTCCGTCATCTGCGACAGTGGCCCTGGTGTCTGCAAAAGTCCAGCTGTAGGCTACTGGTAAGCTTGTGTTACGCTGGGTCTTTAGCTGCATGCTGCATCAAAAAAAAAAGAAACTGAAAGCTCATTTCTATGTCATGCAATTACATTATATCTTTGCTTTGTATTTTTATATCATGATGTTGAATTGTTCTTGTCACTGTGTCAGAGAAATGTTCACTGAACCTACTGTATGCTAAGATAAAAGTCACCTTGATCACTGAGGGCGCACTCACACTGTCCATCCGTACCGTGCCCCGTGCTTTAGGGTACGTGCTTTACAAAAGCCCACCTCTCCCAAACGGGCCGTGGACGGCAACCGCAGTACGGTTGCAGTCACACTGGTCAAACGAACTAGACTTTAGATTTGCTTCGGCATGGTACAGATGGACAGTGTGAGTGCGCCCTGAGAAGCAGAAGGTCTTCTGTGTTGGACTGAAAGAGCTCAGAGCCAGAAGCTTCAGTTCAAGAGTTATTGGAGACACCTGGGGTCCGTTTCACAAAGCAGGTTTAGTGAAAACTCTGAGTCTGTTAACCCTGAAATGAGGGAAACTCTGAGTTTTCCGTTTCACAAAGGGAGGTAACTCAAACCAGAGAAAGAGGGGTAACTCTAGCCTGTTTGACAGAGAGAGGTAACTTAACCTCTCGGTCAGTTACCATGGTAACATGCTCTCTGAACCTAACCCTCCCGTGGATGAAGGTGCAGAATTACTGCACAGAGAATTAAATATTCGTCGGGAGATGATTATCAGACTGCGCATAGATGTTCTTGCATTTCCAGAAAATTATCTTTTTGAGCGGTACCGTTTCACATCACAGTCCACCATTTACATACACAACCTAATCCATCCTTACATTTCCAACATTGCGAACCGAAGTAATGCTCTCATATCCCAGCAGATATTATGTGTTGCGCTGCATTTTTTTGCAAATGGGAGTTTTTTATACAACTTTTAAAACAGCCACTTACGGTAATATTTACTTTATAATGTCAAACCTGCTCAAAATGAGGTATCACCATGGAATTGTGCCGAGGTTTTACCTGTTTGAACAATGTTTTTATGTTTCATCTTAAGCTGCTGCCAAGTGCGCTTCTTCCCCGCAGGAATGCACCTAAATGAAATAAACTAATAGGCTCCCACCCAAGCAGTTCCCCCTGTGATATTATTGTGATTGCAACAGGACTACAACTCAACTTAGACATTGACCCGAGCAGCAATGTTCTCCCACGCGTCTCCCTCTCTTTTGCTGCTGCAGCGGTGTTACACTTTCAGCGAAAAACGTGCTCAAACGCACTGTATGAGTGCATTAATATTTCCAATTCCAGTGGTAGCGTAGCCCTCCCCTTCCCCATTGCTATGGTGACTCGTCAAATCAGGGCTCCATTGATGCTGTCTTTTTATACTTCTGGTGCACGCGCTTAACTCCAGGTCAAACTACTCCGAGTTGATCAAACTAACTCAAATCAGCTGTTCTGGAACCAAAAACTCAGAGTTTCCTATCTCAGAGTAGATCAACTCAGAGTTCAGGGTTAGACTCAGAGTTTGTTGAACCTGCTTTGTGAAACGGACCTCTGACTTCATGTGTGTATGTGCATTGTTGTTTTGGGGATCATGTTCAACTCTACCAGCTCTATGACTTAGTTTTCCATCTTAGTCTGGCTCCCTCCCTTCCTCTCTGTCTCTCTTTAATACTCACATGTCTGAACCCCTGTCTAAAGGAGAGATGTGTTGCTTTCCTGTCATTTCGGAATAACCATCCAAACAAAACTGACTTCAAAGTGTAGACGCCATAAAACAGCATAATAAGAATTTTCTGTGTGCTCCGGCTGCACATTAATTCCCTTCTTTCTCACATACAGCTTAAATTACATCCACTTACTGTGTGAGGCACTGCACTTTGTTTCTAACACAAATACCAGCAGTCACCTCAATGTCAGATAAAAATCCTGCCCTGACATTTTAAGAGCTGACAAGCTGATGTTTCTTCGAATGTTGAATGAATGTCATTTCCAACACTGTTTGCTAGGGGGAATGATAATGACGGTCCATCATCACACCAAAAATATCCTGAAAAGCTGACTTGAACACAGCACTAACTGCAAGAAAACCGCAATGCTCCAGGATAACAGGGACATCCTGAACATCAGAGCAGAGGAAGCCCACTGGCAGACAACTTCCTTACTGGCCAAACACGCATGCACGGATGTACGCACAAATCCAGCACCTTGGTCCCATTAAGATGCAGGATACTGTAGGACTGAACAGTAAGTGCTGGTGTAATGGTCTGGAGTTGAGTCAGCTGGGCCTGGGAAAGCATGCACATTCTCTGGCTTTGATTACAGAGGCTTTAAATCTGTCCTACACACGCACACGCACACGCACACGCACACACACACACACACACACACACACACACACACACACACACACACACACACACACACACACACACACACACAAAGACGAATACACAAACTGAAATACACGCTTGTTCCCCGAAGACCAAGGCAGAGCTGAACTTCAGGCCTCCAGACAAGGCATATATTTACTCAAAAATGGAGGGTTGTTGGCAAAGGACAGTTTCTGCTGCTAAATATAGCAACATAGAAAATGAAAACAGCCAGGCCAGATTGCACTGACATTACACAAGAAGATGTGGACAAAATGTCAAAAATATAGTAAGCTGTTAAGGACTTTCCCTTGAATCTGTCTTGCTCTCTCTGTTTATCAGTAAGGAGATAAATGTGTGTTGTAAAGTAAAAGGAACGTTGATAGACATAGGGGTGTTATATAAACACTAATCTTACCTGTTATAGTCTCTAATCATGAGCACAAATTATAGACCACTGTATGGATGAAATCTGGGAGGTTTGGCACTTTGGTCTTCAGAGTGAAATCATGTCTCTGTCTTTGATGGAGACACTGTCCAGCCAGTAGTTATTGTTTTTCTACCACACTTTTAGCTGATTGCTATAGCCCCCAAACTCAAAACCTGTAGTAAACGTTTATCGTTAGCCATTACAGCTAAGTAAACATAAAAGTTAGCTAATCGATAAAGGAGGAACGTAGCCATTTGGGTGTCTGTTTCAATGGCGTTTCTCTCCTTTCTCTCAGTCCATGGAGTGAATGCTTGAGCTATAGTGACTCTGGTTTTTGCCCGTCTCTGGTCACTCAGCTGCTGGGACAAATAACGCCCCCTTCACTGAGGCTCCGAAGCAGCTGCAGGATTAGCAAACTCCATTTCACCCAGTGCCAGCCTACAGTAGCTGCACCTAACAACAGACAACCCTGGCAACCAGCAACGGCCAACGCTATTGGCTGGTACAATGTAAACAAAACGTGACAGAAAGTCATTGTCAAACCTATCAAACAATTTAAAATATAGCTTTTGAGAAAAATTCTACATATTCAAACTTTAATACATCAATTTAATCAGTAGGAAGCCTTATTAGCAAAAACTGCTTGAGTGATGAAAAAACTGAAATTTACCCAATATTACAATTTGACATAATAACTTGATTACTGTTGGTTTGGGTTAAAGTACGCAATGTAGGTTAAGTGCATTATGTAAACAAGTCAACAAAAACATTTGGTTTCACATAAAACATGAACATTGTCACCTGGTTGACAGTCCTATGTTTGGTTGACCTGTCTATCCACTCCAACCTTTTTTTTGAACATCAATGATAAATGAAAATTTTGTTTTATTGTATGGGAACATCATTTTTAGACGGGGCTGCTTTTTCACATTTCCCACACAGTTTAACACAGGTGATCATCAGACTGGGCACATACCTGCTCTCCTCAATGTGGTGTTATACTGTTCAATTCCCCATTTGTATGGACTAAAAAACTGCATGAAAGAATCACGTTTTAAAGGAAGGCTGTTGTCAGGATCAGGGTTGTGGATAAGCAAGAAACTGGATCTCTCTACCAGCTCCATGGTTGATGACCTCACTAATGCATTTAAAAACAACCTAGCCTTCATCATGGAAAGACAATATCACAACATCATACATTATAATACTGTTTCAAATCCTCTTTACTAGAATCCAGCAACCTGACACTGAACTAGAATCAATGGGAATGATCAATTGAAAATACATTTGTGCACCTTAGCAGCCTGATATTGATCTGACATCTTTCCTCTCATCAATATAAATGTTAAATGTTGGAATTTCAGTTCCAGGTCTGATATCGGTCAGTCCACCCTTTAATTATAACAAAAGGGCAACATCTAAAAATTATACATTCAGTCCCATACATTAATCCATTCATTGTAATCTGGTAATAACGCTGAACAAAGCCACTACTTTGTGCCAGTGCCACCGCCGGTGCTGCGCTCAGCTCCAACTGTTGACTGGCTGATTTTCTGTGCTGTCTGGACTTCCTCACCTCTCCAGACTACATGACATATGATCTTAAAGAGCTTGCACTACTCTGTGTTACATTCAATTGAAATCTTATTTCCGTAAACATAAGATAATCACTCTGTTGGGGTGTGTGTGTGTGTGTGTGTGTGTGTGTGCGTGCGTATTCTCCAGTATCACATGTTGAGATAAGATCGTCAGTTGAACAACATTGTCTCATTTTGCAATTGCAAAAGTTCAAAAAGGATTAAACATCCATGCACAAATAACAGAGCGTCAACCTTGAGGACAGCTCGAGTATGCTTATCCATACAATAAAATATTAATGTTAAAATATTTGTTGAATGACTCATGACATCTAGTCGAGAGTCTTGTGTTTTTCTTCTCAAAAATAACAAAATAAGTTTTGCCAGTTGGGTGAGATAATTTGGCTTGTTCCCTGTACAGTTTTACCATGGACCATCTCCAAAAATGGTATTAAGGAATACCACTGTACTGTATTCGCATGCAGATGATTTTCCACTATGGTATACATAACTTCCATATAATCACATTAAAGGAACTTTTAAACACTTTTTGGAAATATGGACTGGAGAGTTGGGGTGCTTTCACGACCTACCTCTGCTTTCCAGAATGATAAAACAGACCGTCCTCCAGTGTTGGAGCATGGATTGTCATTGCAAGACTAGTCGATCACAAACAAGCTGATATGTCCATCCCTGGTGCAGTTATGACCTATAAAGTTTAAGATTTTGACCTGCAATCATGTTGCTTGTCAGGTGATGTTTTATTGAGCAAAACAAGAAATACACAGGGAGGTCAGGGGCAGGAAATCAACACTGGCAGTGGTTGAGTGGAATCAGTGTCTTGCTTAAGGACACTTGCAGGGTTGACACCCGTCAAAATGAGGGATTCATTTTTCCAAAGGGACTGTTTTTATTTTTTACACTATTTGTTTTTGTTTGACAGGGATGAGGGAGTTATGAAGCTTCAGTCAGGTCCAATGGTATTCCTTAACACGCAATCTAAGAGAAGAGCAACTTGAAAATAAACTCTCCCACCCACATGTAACAGGAAGCCCTGAGGGTGACTGCTCGTCATGGCTTCCTTAGACATTGGTTTGCATGTAGAGCCATAACTGAACAGAGGCTTGGAAACATGATCATTCCCTGCATGGAAGAGTGTTTGGAATTCACTGCTCATCCACACTTCATGTCCCCAATTACACACTGCACACACAGAGCAACCACGTTCCCTACATACCTACGGAAGCTTCACATATGCTTAATGTGCATGTATAATATGAACACACATTCTCACATAGTCTAAATAGCACTTGCACGATAATACACTCAATGGTAACGATGCATTTTGCAGATGGTATCTGTTGTTAACATGCAGCATGCCATCTGCATGGATGCATCATATGAGCTGCTAAGGGGCAAAAGAGGTTTTCTGCAGTGTGTCATGAGGATGGCAGAAAGAGGATTGCACTAACACATATGCTTATGAATGGATATTTACCCTTATTGTGATTATAATGTCTGTTTAATCTCAGACAATACATCCCGCTGTGTCTGACAAACCAATACACCTGATTCAAATTAACCCTTGGATAGGAACTACTAATTACAGCAACGATCATACACTGCAATCCCTTTTTGAATGTGTTTCTGTATTCTGGAGGCACAACGGCCCAGTCTTCCTGAACAGAAATACAAATTAAATATGCATATTACTGTGGATATGGTGTAGCAGCATAACCAGTGAGAGCTGTGCTGTCAGACCAGAGTTAGGCTCGGCTGTGCTGAGTCACACACTGCAGTGGACTAAATATAGCATTGTGGGTAATGTAGTGTGTGCTCCTGACCCCCACATTTAAAGCATCACAGAGAACCAGATTGTTGGAAAATAAGAAAAATGAGAGAACAATGGGTCACAACAGCAACAGCATTTTACAGACAACTACAGTGAAAGATACTGTATAACACTCATACAGCAAAGTCAGGGAAACATCAAATAAGCCCTCTCTCTCTCTCTCTCTCTCTCTCTCTCTCTCTCTCTCTCTCTCTCTCTCTCTCTCTATCTCTCTATATCTCTCTCACACACACACACACACACACACACACACACACACACACACACACACACACACACACACACACGGTCAAGAGGTGACAGCGTGTCCCTGAGAACACTTTAGTTTTGAGCAGACTGTCTGTGATGAGGTCAGGTAGCTGTGGGAAACACTGCTCTGCTGTTACTGCTAATGTCTCTCTCTAACAATGCTTCCATGTAGCTTCCAGTCACTTTCAAGAGAACTGTTGACATACCAAAAGAAATAAGGAATAACTTCGGAGTGCCCCCATCAGCAGGTTGTGAATAAACAGGCTTTTTGTAAAGCTGTCAGAGACTTCAGAAAAATACAAAATGGACCTCAAGAAGCCATATATGATGACATGGTCTCATATTTTTCCATAACCATGATTTGTTCTTTTAGTATCGATGATTCCTGGGATTCATCAATGTTTCTTATATTTGCTCTTCTCTGAGGTAAGAGAACATTTTACAAGTGGTCGAGAGCTAAGATAAGAAAAAACATCCAATACAATAAAGAATTTTTGTATAGAACATAAAAAAACACATGAATATGTAATCAAAGATAACATTAATATGTATTAGAGTTTATCATATTTACATTTTAGATTATATATGTTTTGGCTGGGTTTTTTGATTGTCCTGTAACACATGTACGTCAAATTCACTCCGTCTTTTGGTCGCATATGTCCAAAGATATAACAGTTCATGGACTACAAAAAAGTGTGCGCAGGAATGTCTAACCTCTTGTTAGACAGAGACCCCCTATACATAACACACTGGCATCTGTGTGTGCCACTGTTGCCATGGCAACACACACAGTGGCAGAGTCGAAGCAGAGAGACAAGGATGAAGGGTAGAGAAAAAAATGAATGGATAAATATGTAGTACACGCAAATAGTCACATGGAGGCCATATGGAAGAACATACGTAACAAACATGGAGGCAGGAGGGAATATGTTGTAAAATGCTAGATTAAGGCTAATGATGCTACTCTGTGAGCAGGGACTCAGAGGCAGTGTTATGCTATCACAACATTAGATTCATTAAAAAATCATAAAGCAAAAATACTTGAAACATTAGCTGGTTCCAGCTTCTCACATGTAAGAATAGGATGCCTTTTCAGTTTCATATCTTTGTAAATTGAGCAAAAAGACATTTGAAGGCATTGCCTGAGACCTTGAGAATTTTTTAAAAACATTTTAAAGACACACCAATTACAGATCAATGTTAAAATATAATAAAGATTAAATAATCTATCTGAATGAGACCACTGTGCAGCAGGGGGCTCTGGAAAACAAGTGTGTATTCGCATTAGCTATGCCCACATCAGAGCATGTGAGTGGAGTGGAGTGGATCGGTGAGAATGTATGCTACTCACTCAGGGAGCTGTTTGTTCCCTCCACTCCCCCAATCAAAGCCACTCTGTTCAATATCACTCCACCCTCAGCTTAGATTTCACCTTGCTCCACTCAAATTGTTCAAATTGTTCACACACAAAAACTGAAAAAAGCTGCCTTTTATCAGATGAATGGCGCTCGCCCTCCTTCTATGTCTGCAGTGCACATACCTCGCTGGCAAAATACCCACTGCACATTATGAACCGGATTAATCAAATTCTGATATTAATACTAAACATTTTGTGGGATTGTGACGACGTATTTTCCGATGTCTTAAGTCAATGTAAGTCAATGAGAAAAAGTATTTTGGGGCTTTTTAGTCTTTGCTCTTCCTAGGGGCCTGGCCAGTACATGGTGTGAGCGGATCCAGAGCGACATTGTAGCAGGGGATATGATGACACTCGTTTTGAAAAATATAGTCTGCACTCCATCCGAGTTTGCATTCCCTGCTTACTGCTATGCTCTGTTCACATGCTCTGGTCCACTTATGCGTTCACACATGCATACATGCAATTATATACACACAACCTCGCAATCCTGCATGACACATTTCAGCCTCCTTGGGTGAAAACTCGGGTTTTGTGGACAGTGTTGTCCGACATTGCTGAAAGACATGCACTGCTTACCTTACAATATATTATAGAGATATGAAGATTTTTGCAGTGATAACATTACAGATAAATGGGTGGATAATCCCTTTGAATTGAAAGAAAGAGCTGAGATTAGATGTGCAGTTCTGATCATTACAGTCAGGGTTTACAGAATAATGTAGTCAGTAGAGGGTCCTCAGAAAGATAGCAGTACAAGGGTGTGTGCGTGTGTGTACAGCTGAGCCAGCAGCAGCCACACCGGTTATCACGCCTGGCCGATGACTGTTAATGCTGCGGATTAACACCTAACTCTCACTAACTCTGATAACACAAGCACACACACACACACAAACAAACACACACACACACAAACAAACCCTTCAACAGGCTACGAAATTTTCAGTAATCAGTAATAAACCCCAAGAAAACTACCTGAAAAGCTGAATCTAAATGTCAAAAGAATTTGATGCACACACACGTAACACACACACACACACACACTTAGATGCCTACCACTCCTCACTCCAGCCTCTTGTCTCATTAAACAGGACTTGGCCTTGGAGCAGCAAGACTCACTGAGCTCAGCTTCCCATGCTTACCAAGCGAGTGCACTGCATATGTGTGTGTGCGTGTGTGCAACAGAGCGTGTCCTGTGTTGTTGACCTCTGGGACAATACTGCACTGTGACATCAGGAAATGTCCTTAGAGAGTTGCCAGAGAGAGGGGCATGAAGGGAAGGAGAGCAAATGAGGAATAGGACTGATGGGAGGGAGGATTTTATGGGAGAAACGTGTTGGGAAGTAAGATGGAGCAGAAGGGAACAAGAGGAGGGAAGACAAGAGGAGCGTTTGAGGTGAGCGATGAGGGTAGAGGAAGCACAGAAGAGTTAGATGAGTGCAAAGAAAAGCTGCATGGAAGAAGTTGGGTTGTAGGGTGGGAAATAGATGCACACTGAGGTTGAGACTTAATGAAAGAGGATAATGTTGTTTTTTGTACCCCTCCACAACAGCAGGCCTCTCAGTCATAGCCTGCTTATAGAGGGTGGAAAGAAAGACAGAAAGAAAGACAGAAAGAAAGAAAGAAAGCAAGCAAGAAAGAAAGAAAGAAAGAAAGAAAGAGAGAATGAAAGAAAAAAAGAAAAAAAGAAAGAAAGATGTGCTTCCCATATTTTGATAATCTGTTGGTCATTATTTTGTCTTTTATCAAGCAGAAATGTTTCTCAAATGTCAGGATTTGATACTCTACTTGACCTGTAGGAAATCACATATCAGCTCATATTTAGGTTGCAAGCAGGTTTGTCTGGTCTATCTCCCATTCAGACAGATTTCCATTTCCATTTGAAAAAACTTACACAGCATTTCAGAAAAAGAATATCATAGCAACAGTCAAACATTGTGGTGTTAATGCTTTGCTGCTTCAGGACCTGGACGACTTGCCGTAATTGATAGAACCATGAATTCTGCTCGCTACCAAAAATCCTGAAGGACAATTTCCGGACATCAGTTTGTGACCTTAGGCTCAAATGCAGCAGGTATAATGATCCGAAGCACACCAGCTGAATAGCTCAAAAACCCCAAAATGAAAAATTTCTCCACAGCGATGTGAAAGACTCATTGATAGTTATCACAAATTCGGGATTATCTTTGTGAGCTATTCATTTTGTTTTTGATGATCTGAAGCATGTAAGTGTGACAAAAAAGCAAGAACAGAAGAAATATGTAAGGGGGCAAATACTTTTTCATAGCACCTTAGGTCTATCTAATTGCATCCAAAGTCATTTGGGTCGGCACTGTTGACCCTTAGAAATTGAAGAGCAACTGAAAGGTTCCAGACTAATACAGATTGCAAGGTAGCCTGGTAGTGCCCAACAATGCCACTCACTGTCATTTTGTTTTTATCAAGTAACATGGTTAAGATAACTTAGCTTAAATGTTGGCTTGTTAGCTGATTCTCTGACTGCCTCACTGGACATCAGAAAGAGACAACTTGGAGAAAGGCAGACAATTAAATTATAGATTATACTGTACTTTATAGGTACAATTATTCAGTGGGGTTAAAGGTCGGTAGCTGCCTAATCCTCATGCTAACCCAATTTGTACATTCTCCAGTTCCACAACTGGTTGCATGATCAACTGTATCAGATCAAATACATCTCCAATTGACCATGAATGGCATGCTAGCTGTGAAATGCAATTAAGCCATCTTGCTCAGATTTCTCCTCTCCTCTTGTAAACAACATGGCTATTTTTTTCTCTGCCACCACTTCCCTTTCTTTCTCACACACTCACTCTCTCTCCGCTTGTTGCCTGGCAACCATGCTCGCAAATGTGATCCCAGTTGTCTGTGATTGGCTGGGAGGACAGCAGATCCATGACAGAGTCAGATTGTGAAAAGGGGGAGACACGCATGCCTCAAACACAGGAGGTACAAACTTGCAAACATCACGCAACTGAAACAAGTATAAACCTTACTCATGCTATTCTAGGGCAATACCCACACTCCATTGTTCCACTTGCATGTCATTTCAACAGGCTGAACCATGCATGTGTGCATGCATATTGTCACAATTGACTGTGTAGTGCCCACATGTTTACACAAACACATGGCTTCGAGCTAATATGCGTGCTTTTCTAAATTGCATGTGGAGGGCCAAGTGTGTAGGGAGTGTCTCTATGTGTGAGCTGTGGTATTACTAGCAGGTGGTCCTTGCAGGGGGGAGCTATGCTACAAGCTGAATAAGGGAAACCACTCTTGCTGAGTTGTATGTGTGTGGGTGTGTGTGTGTGTGTGTGTGTGTGTGTGTGTGTGTGTGTGTGTGTGTGTGTGTGTGTGTGTGTGTGCGCGTGTGCATGTTTGTGTGTCTGTGTGTAGCTGTATTAACTTAAGTGGCTTCACATCTAAGTGTTACTTCTCTTCCTCCCACCCAGGGAGTCATCAGTGCAGCCAGCATGGAATGCCCTGCCAGGCAGCCAGCTAGTTAATGAGGGAGTGTTGAATACTTTTTTATTATAGGCTACTGAATGAACACACACATACACACACACACACACACACACACACACACACACACACAGACACACACACACACACACACAGCAGATAAGCTTAAAGACGGACAAGAAGCAACTTTTGTTTATTTTATTGTGTTTACTTATTATATTGTCTCACTCAAAATATGTCATAGCAGCTTCTTTGTCATTATGGCCTACACACATACTGAGTCAGCTGCAACACTTGATTCACATGTTATGAATGAGTGGTTGAAGTAGCCTACATGGTTAAAATAGAAAAAAAGTAATGGATATATTCAAGTTTGAAACAGTAAGCTCAAAGTAATGGATACATGGTTGAAACAGTTAGCTAAAAGTAGCTAGTGGACACATGGTTAAAAGAGTTAGCTAAAAGTAGGCTAATGGATAAATGGTTGAAATAACTAGCTGACAGGGCTGATAAATGGTTGAAATTGTTAGCTAAGCATAGCTGATTAATGACTCGAAATAGTTAACTAACATGGTTGATACATGTTTGAAATAATTGGCTAAACATAGCTGGTACATGGTTGAAATACTAAACAAAAATAAATGGATAAATAATTACAACTGTGAGCTAAAAGTAATAAATGCATGGTTATGATACCTAAAAGAACCTGTAAAGCTGATGGATACATAGTTGAAATAGTCAGCTAAAAGTAATGGATACATGGTTTTAAGAGATAGCTAAAAAAAATATAGCCTATGGCTACATGGTGGAATGGTTAGCTAAAAGCAATGGATAGATGGTTGAAATAGTTGGCAAAAAGTAGCTAATGGATGGTTGAAATAGTTTACTAGAGTAACTGATTGATGATAACTTATTCTTGAAACACCTAGTCTCTGCCACATTAGTATCAGAATGCAAACTCACCTAAAATGATTCCCCTTTATAGTTAGTAGTAACAACGTTATTGAGTCTGACAGGGCCGGGGGATGCAGCTGAATTAAAGGTGGGGAGCCACTGATTAAGCTAATGCTTGTATCCACAAGTATGGCACAAGCCTGCCATTGAAGACTTCCACACAATTCCCCACAAGAGTCTTCTGTCTGTTTTCTGTCTTTATTGCCTGCTACACTCAATGCTCTCTCAAGCACGGAACTCTCTGTCTTTTCATAAAGTCATCACTCCATTCCTTGGAGGTCTGGAACAATCCTCAACTGTTGCTCTGCATCATTTCCCTACCATTAAAACACATTAACCATCATTCTCCACACAGCGCTACTGTGCCTCAAATCCGAGGTTCTCCATTTACAGGAAATCAATGCACTCTTTTTCTTTTTGTCAAGTTTAAAATGTGCTGTGTGTTGCAGTTTGAACCGACTGTTAATGCATGAGACACATGCATGCAGCATCACTGGCAGCCTCTATGTCACACTAGTAGTGGTAATGTTTCTCAAAATAAAGACCACATTTCCCATAAACTTCATTGCTTCCTTTTTCACATGTATCCTTCAGCTCAGTTGTATCTGTGCATGTTTACCTGCCCGATAAGTCAGTAAACATCATCGATATGTGTGAATGTATCTATTTTTTTCACAAATTTATCTTTGCTTATAATACGTTGCATTCATGTTAATGTATAATTGGTTTTAGATAAACGTTGGAAAGATTATTAAAGAATTTGACGGACAACCTGCAGAAGATCTCTGCTACATCACAAGAAGTTATTCTTTACTTATATAAAACTAGAAAACCAATAATCTCTTTACAAATTGTACTCATACATATAAATGTATTACAAATAAAAGTTCTGTATAAAAAGTATTTTTTGAGTAAATACGTATTAGCAAATACAAAAAATAGGTATTAGCAGTCAAATGTACTCAAGTGAAAACAAAAGTTCTGAGCACCTTGGTAATATATTGTAGTGGGTTATATTAATGTCATAGAGTGTGGTCTTTACCTTTTAAAGTGTCCTGAGATAACTTTTGTTATGATTTGGCACTGTAAAATAAATTGAATTGAATTGAATTGAATTGTACGGTATTTTATAGTCCGGGAAGGGGGAAGAAAAGGAGATCTGGCTGTTTTCCTTATTTTCAAATTTAAGGTTAATAAAGAACACAAGTATTAATTACCTTATCAAATAAAGAATTTTCTCCTTTCCAAAAGAGTTTGTGACCACTGTATGTTTTGATCTTTAGGAGCACCTTAAGCTGGATTTACCCAACTCATTCGCATCTAAACTCACATCAAGTTGTTTGTCAAGACCCGCTGGTGTCACTAGTCAAGGCACTGGATCACCCTGTGCATCAAACTGAGATGCTCAACTACATTTGCTGTTTTAATCACACATGGTTAACGTTGTGAATTCACAAGAAGACAACCTGAGAATGCAAATTGTTGTCACCATTAAAAATTATCATCAGATTTACTCGCCTCAGGGTGGCCATGACCTTATCTGCAAAAACATCCAATCTCATTTCATCCTTCAAAAAACAGTAGAATAAAACAATACCCTAATCAATAACAGAAACAGTTCCAACATAGCCTACACACATTTCAAGAGAAACTTGTAAGAAGTAAAGTAATGGTGAATATTAACTGTGTTGTGTTGTTGCTTTTGTTGTTTGACTACCCTGGACATGACCAAGGTCCCTTAACGTAATATTTCATCAGTTTAAAATGTAACTAAACCTGTGTTAGAGAATATACTCTCGCACAGTACCTTGTCTTTTTGTTGCCAATTGTCATTTTATTACTTTGGGGGGACTGCCCTTGTCTGTATGCATGGGAGCATGAATGTGTGTATTAATAAGATTTATGATATTCATTATGAAACTGTGCATTCAGATGTGAGCCAAGCAGCCTGGCAATAAAAGAAACCCCAGAAATTCATCATCCTCTCTCTCTCTCTCTCTCTCTCTCTCTCTCTCTCTCTCTCTCTCTCTCTCTCTCTCTCTCTCTCTCTCTCTCTCTCTCTCTCTCTCTCTCTCTCTCTCTCTCACACACACACACACACACACACACAGTGATGCTTTACGGCTGATACTTGTGCCAAGCGTGCATAGTGAGAATCCTGGGATTAACCCAGGTTTTACTGCTGCTACTGCAGAGAGACTGTGTGGAGGGAGTAATCAACATCCTCATCACATCATCATCATCATGGACAACAACATTATTGTCATCATGGGAATGAAGCGAGACAAGTTGATGAGTAAAACAGGAAAAACAGAAAAGGGGAAAAACAGAAAGTGTTTTTCTTCAGCATTAAACCGCATAAGATATTCAGGATTGTATGTATACAGACATAAAGCACTGTCCTAGACTGTGTGTCAAATAATGATCACTTATAGAGGTTAAAAACGTTTTCTACATCCTCTGCCTACGAAGGGCCTGATCAGTTTTAAAGCACATAGTATGCGGTAGTCTTTGTTTCCTGTACTTCCTGTTGCGTCACAGATGGGTCCCATTGGCATATTGATGAAACAAAGTTCTGGGATTGGTTAGCAAAAACCTCAAATGAAAGATCTCACTCTGATTGCTGTGTTCTCAAATGGTCAAACAAACTCAAACCAAAGCTAAAATATTAACATTTTCATAATGAATGAGCCTGTTTCAGATTAACATAAATAAGATCATGTGTACAGAGAGACAGAACAGAGTCTGTGGTCTAACTTAATCATCGCTCATCAAAATGGCCAGTAAGGCCAATAAATCGCGGCTGCTTAAAACTAAACTAATGTAGAATTTTCCACCATAAAGGAAAGATACAAGAAACACTTGTATGTAAAGTAAAATGAAGCATTAGAACAAACAAATAATGCTGTATGCCTTTGCCTGACTGTGTGTGTGTGTGTGTGTGTGTGTGTGTGTGTGTGTGTGTGTGTGTGTGTGTGTGTGTGTGTGTGTGTGTGTGTGTGTGTGTGTGTGTGTGTGTGTGTGTGTGTGTGTGTGTGTGTGTGTGTGTGTGTGTGTGTGTGTTTGTGTCCTCACTGATATTGAAGCAAGGATAAGGAGGACCTGTTAAACTCTGTCAGTTGTACAGGTTATTTAACATGGGACACACACACTCCCACACACACACACACAAAGCCAGTTGACCCTAGGGAAAGTGAATGTTTGGGCTATTAGATGGGAGTGGAGAACACATCTGAAAGTGCACTCAAATTCACCCCTCGCCAGGGAATTCACAAACACTTGCACATTTCCTCTTGCTGGATTTCACCCACTTGGTAAATCTCTCACTCTCTCTTGATAATGCAGTCCTTAACTTTATCAGCTTGAGGGGAAAACTGACTATATCAGGTGCCTAAACTTATTATTATTATTAAATTATAGTACCTGCAGAAAACAAGGCATGGCCATGATTCAGCAGGACCAAACCAATTTCCAGATGGCCACCTGACACAATACAGTACAGTCAATTATCTGGCCTCATTTTTCTTTCATGTGAAAGTTCCTAGTATTACTATTTAATAACTTGTGTTTAAAGTAGCCCATATCCTCATCAGACCCATGGAAAGATGGTAAAAGGAAAAGAGACACACACAGAGCAGAAATTACAGCAACGTCCATCCAAGAACCCTAACCTTCAAGTTCCCACCTCTAGAAGTCAATGGGTCTTTGGTTAGATGCCTTAAATAAGGTTTGTGGTTAACACAATCTCAAGAAAAGTTAATGTTTTTTTGTATAACATAAAGTACACCAGTTAATAACAAGTGGCTGAATGAGACTACAAATGGAAAATTTCCCATTGTTTTTTGTCGAGGAAACCAGGGTGATGCTAAGTCAAGGTTGACCAACAAAAACATTTCATCCCTGCAACAATCTATTGGGCAAACACAACAAGGATGCTGGCTCAGAATCTGGAGCATATTTTTGCATCAGGTCTATATGCTCCACACGCTGCAAGCAACTTTTGCAAGAAAACCCAATGTTACAGACGATAAAGAATAGCCTAAATTATACAGTATAACATGCATGTTGTGATAGGAGGAATGTTGGTAGTATGTACAAAGACCACAAAAGTTATTGCATCTCTAGAGTCAAACCAAAACACCTGAAGGCTTTCTTTAAAAATGTCCCAAATATTGCACGTACGTATTTGAGTGGAAAGCAGTCTGTCAATTATCTAGAGAGATTAGACTTGACATATTCAACCTGATTAAATATGTATGTTATTAGTGGCTATGCAGTGCCCCACCATAACTCCTTAAATTAGTTCTTGTATAATGAGCCTTTTTTTGTTTTTAATTTCCACCCAGCTGATGAAAACATCAGTTCACAAAAAAATTAGGTTGACACGCCAAATGGAAATACAGCCAACACAGGCTCATAAATGGAAATGTCGGTACAAGAGCAGAGCACGGGATCATCAGTACCCTTTGGGCTTGTTTTACACACACATACACACATACGTTGCAATAAGTGGCACATTGATATAGCGAATGGCAGGAAGACAGAGAGCATCATTATTGGTGTCGTCTTGTGCCTCCATCCATTTAACAAATCTATCAGAGAACATCACACACTGAGAAAGACCAGCGATTGTGCAACAATCCAACAAATGGACTCCAGCAGGAATGACTCATCAGTACAGAAAGTACAAAGAGCCTCTGATGCACAGTCCGCATCTTTGTGCCAACATCATTTAGAGTATATTTGTGCTTCTCTGTGTGGCAGTGGCAGCGGCATGTCTAATGAGCTGACGGGGCTTGCTGATTTCCTGTCTGGCCTGTAAAAGCAGCACGAGCCTCTTCCTGTATCCTCCTCTGTAGGATCCCACCTGGGGCCGCGCACACACATCAGCATCACTGGCAGCTGCAACTAATAAGTCACAACAGGAGGAGAAATTCCCTGAGTTACAGCTACGGTCGTCTTCCTCATTTCCCTCTCTCCCCTCAGTGGTACTATAGCATTCAGATGGCCTTCAGTGGGTGGTTTCGAGTGTTTGTGTGACCCTCTCAGCTCTCAGCCTACACGCTATTAAAACTAGTGCCCAGCTTTGAGCCTACGCAGGGAATATCAAGTGTGTCAAGCCAAAAACACAAAATACAATCAACTGACCATGATCCTAACAAGTTTAGTGAGTTTTTTTGGCTGACTGTAGCCCAGGGAAACACATGAGGTCTGCATTCAAATGATCAAACAATCCAGGATGTTCACACAGCAGGGGGGTTGACAACATGTTTCCACGTTGGCATGATAGCTTAACAATAGACATTTTAAGTATTTGGAAATTGGATAACTTGCTAAAAAGCTGTCGAAATGTTGTTTAGAATTATATTTGTATGGACATCCTGAACACTTTTTTAACCACATGCTTTGCTCTGGCTAGCTACCAGGACACATTGCATTTCAGCAGTAAGTAGCAATTATAATGCTAACCGAGACTTTCCACAAAGTTAGCTAGGTAGTGAGAAATTAACTAGGAATGTCCCAAAACGTCAATGACAGGTTAAAAGCACAGTGGACTGACAATATAACTGTTAGAATTCATAATTTCAATGTTTAACTCAATAGCAGTTTTTCCATTCAAGTTTTAAGCAATTTTTTTGAAAAGTAAAAAAACAAAACAAATGTTGATTAGATATGTTTCCATCAACCAGTTTGGAGCGAATAAACTAGGGTACAGCGTAGTTTGATCAGAAGTTGGTGCTATGGGCTACACATGAGTAGAAGTAGTAGACGTTGCTAACTAGAAAGAAAGCAAGTCTCACCTTGGCCATCAAACTTTTAGCTTGCGCAGTCACTAAATTCTCACCATGCGAGAATAATCTTGTCAGTCTCAAAGTAATGTGTTTTTTTTCCGAACAAAGGTGACAAGGTCAATAAGTGTGAGGAGCTACTGGCAGTTGAGGGAGGAGCAGATTAATGATGACACAAGAGGCGTTCAAAACAACAATGGCGGCTCCTAAAAAGGTTAGCTTAGATGCTGTAAAAGCATCAGTTTTATCACGACTTGAGAGTATATCGTCATTGAGAAAAGGGAACGGCAATGGAGATTTTTTTTCTTGATGAAAAATATGTTTTCTCTTTTCTCCTGATGGACTTTGGCAAGAGTTTGATAGACAGATGGTTCGTCCAATGACCTGCCAGTATTTCCCAATCAGTTTCCAATGACGGCTTCTCAGACGGTTCTGTGTAACAAACCATCCGACAAATCAGGTTAATGTAATGCATCTACGAGAGAAAAAGAGAGGAATATGCAGAGGGAATTTGATTCAATTGGTCAAGTTTTAGTTGTTCAATCATGTCAGCTAGTATTGGTCATGTTTCATGCTGTCAGGAGACAGCGAGACTTCATGGGAATATTGCGGGTATGGGAATAGTAGGAGAGTGTAAACAGCTTATGTAATGTAGGTTAAGTAAGTTAAATCTTTCTTACATCAGAACTCATTTGGCAAAGGTATGTCCATATCCCATTTTGCACATCAACTCTTTCGACAAAGGCACAAAAACACCTAAAAAACGTTAAAACTTTTTGCCACAGATGCATTAGCCTCACAAGATCAGGATGGTCTCGCGAGGCTAATGCATTTGTGCCAAAGCACCATTGAATTTTACTCATAGATCAGTCTGGTAACTTGCGGCAGAAAAAATTTGGAGAAGGTTGCCCTAGCAACCTCTTGGATCCTTCTGTTGGAATATGGACCTGGCACCTGAAACCTTTTATCCTTAAATTCAAGTTACACAAACAGCAAATATCTTTTACCGATATCTTTACTTTGCCTCAACGCTCTGTTAGTACGTCATACGCTTCGTTGATCTGATTGGTTGATTTGGCCTGTCTATCACCAACATAGGTGGTGATAGACAGATGATTTATCCAATCAGCAACCAGTATTTCCGCCTCTTCCCAAAATATCTCCAACCGAGAATTCACAGATGGATATGCAGAGAAAATGCAAATCATACAAATTCATATGTTTTATGGAATTTTGCAGTTTCCATTTTTCTGCATATGTGCATAAAAATATGTGAAAGAAAACATGGCTATTGTCAAATTTAACGACATGACAGGCTGGCATAAACTATCAACACTGTGACATCTAACAAAATATATCCTGCTACACAAATAGCTTTTATTGACCTCTCTGAGATACATCCATCATTTCTTTTCCTCTGTAAACAATGCAGTGCAGCTGCTATTAACTTTGGGACAAAGTGTACCTTTAGGCTGTTGGAAAGACTTTCATCAGTAGAAGGAGAATTTAGCAGGCATGTTGATAATATCGCAACGACATAATGAGATTCCTAATAGTGCTGCCATGTGGAGCGCGCTTCAGAAGAGCAAAACACAACACAGCATTGGCACATACAGGGACACATACCAGTGC